>NW_027611688.1:1495000-1877500 GCF_964261635.1 Lissotriton helveticus | reverse complement strand
TAATAAGGGCAATTTTAGGTGAGATCTGCGCTCTTTGTCCAGACCTTTACAGGTGCATATTAGGTGCAGGATATCTTCTTTTGCGTTCCAACATATTCGGCAGTTCATTGTTGCTTGTGGCCTTTTCCATGGGGGGAGATGATTTTGTGATGGAAGTAGGCCCGGCCGTAAGCATAAGAACTTCTCCTTTGCAAATGTAAATGTAAATGTATGTGTCTTGTAAAGCGCAGTGCTGCCCTGAGGCGTTGTGGCGCTGTAGACCACTGGGGAACCCGTCCTGGCTTTCCCTGTGAGATGGCCCCTACTGGGTATCTCCAAGGTGAAACCAGGCATCCCCGGCGTCTGTGGGGGGCCATTGTAGAGATGAGGCAAGCTAATGCCCAGAGTTGCAGAGTGTGATCCCTGGTTAGAGTAGGCACAGAGGCGAGAATTATCGAGTTCGCTGACCCTGGTCCACGATCCTGCCGCGTCGGGAATTGAACCCTGGTCCCGGGCCGTTCTCTGCTTCCGGGTCTGCCGCCTCTAACCAGTGAAAAAACAGAACTGATTGGCTGGTCAGGACGATTGACAGAAAATTCAAAAGTCACGTAGCCGATATGTACCACGTGGCAAGTAGAATCATATTCCAAGAAAATGTATTATCAATTAAACTTAGATCTCATTAGTTTCAAAAACAACAGACAAAAGCGGAAGACTGTCGGTTAGCTAGGCTTGCTTTGTCCTCTATTGACGAGATAGTTCTTACTGATTTGTTGACTAGCTGTTCGAAGATGTTATGGGACCCGCTGCACTTCCAGGCTTCTTGTAGGCACAAGGAGTTTATTGAATGCTTTAGATATTTTGCGGCCGCGCCATTGCTCTTACTTTCTATCTCTTTCCATAGATAGTGGTTTGGACTTGCAGCTTCTCCTCCCTGGATTTTGTGCCATCTTTTGACATAGGCACCGTTTCGCTCCAGCGTTTGCTTTCTCAGGCCGAGTTCCAGCCTTATTTGTGCCTGCGAAGTGTAGGTTGGCAGGCTGAATATCATATTCATGGCCTTCGCTATTGTGCTGTTCAATAGCTGAGCGTCGCTCCCTCGGAGGCATTCACTTCCATAAGTTATGGCCGGTGTTAATTTTGCCTGAATCACTTGAAGCAGGGGGGTGAGACTTCGACCGACTGCTTTCATTTTGAAGCTCCTTAGGGCAATCGCTATGCTAGTTCCCCTCTGTTTTATTGCTCCCTTTTGCTGTTGGAATGAGCCCTTTCTGTCCACAATTACGCCCAGGTACTTATATTCCTTCACTGTTTCCAGTGTGAACCCTCCCATGTGCCAGCGGAACCTTGCTGATGATGTGTTAGCATTTATTTTCAGTATTTTTGTCTTTGAGAGATTAATGCTCAGGCTGTTCTCTGTTGAATAATTAAAAGTTGTGCTGATTAGGTGTTGTAGCCCTATCAGTGATCTGCTGATTAGCACAATATCATCAGCGTACATTAGATTAGAGAGAGTAAAGCCACCTATGCTTGGAGCATGAGAGTTACTTTCATCCAGCTACCTTGCAAAGTCGGACATAAAGATGTTAAATAATGTTGGCGCTAGCACGCACCCTTGTTTTAGGCCTTTTGTAGTCTGTATTTTCCTTGACAGGAGGTCTCCTGCTCCTAGCTTGACTTGGACCCATGTATCGGTGTGTAGCGAAATCAGCTGTGTTAGTAACCCAGGTGGAATATTCCTTTCTTCCAGCTTCGACCATAGTAAGTTTCTGTTGATATTGTCGAACGCTGAGGTAAAATCGATAAAACTTACGTACAGGGGCAGATTGGCTGTCTTAGTGGCATCAATGAGGAGCGAAAGCGCCAAAATGTTTGATGTTGTTACCATTTGTTTACGGAATCCTGTCTGGATGATGGGGATTACTGTATTTTCTTCCGACCATTCCGAAAGCTCCTCTAGGAGAAGGCCAGCATAGTATTTGGCCTCATTGTCAATTAAGGCTACGAGTCTGTAGATTTTAGGGTCCTTTACGTTGCCTTTCTTATGAAATGGCGCTATTAGAGAGCCTTTCCATGATGCTGGAATTGTTGCGGTATCTGTAATCTGTTTAAAAGGTGGCAGTAGGGCCGCTGCCCAGTATTCCGGATTTTGTTTGTACAATATTGGAGGGATCCCATTGGGACCTGGAGCCCCCTCCGCCTTCCCTCTCGCGATCCTACTTATGATTTGTTTTTCGGTGGGCTCAAATTAAGTAATAGTCAGTTGTGGGGTCCAAGCTTGAGGTTTTTTGGCCTTTTCCGGACCGCTAGTTGTAACAAACTTTGACGCTGTATTAAAGTGGGCCTGGAGATAATTGGTCCAGGCTTCCTCGTTTAAGTAAGAATCAATGCTAGGACTTCTAGAATTCTGGAGTGTGTTAATTGTCTTCCAGAATCTTCCACTTGTGTTTTTTCCTTTTGCGTCATGAAGAAGCCTAGCCCATAGCTCTTCCTCTGCTTCCCTTTTTTCATGCCAAATTATTTTCTTTTAGCTCTGTTTTAATTTTTGCAGTTCCTTTTGAGTCGGAATGTCCGGTCCGTCTCGGTGCAATTTCCACAGTAGTTTGTTCATATTTCTTTTGAGGAGCTTTATTTTGATATTTTGGTTTATGGCCCTATCATAGCTGCCAGTTGATTCAGGCCGCTTTATTTGTCTTTTGCAGCTTCGATGATCCAGCTTTATGGAGATCTTAGTTTTCCTTGTATGTGCTTGTCCAAGAATGCTCGTAAATTGCTCCCAGGAGCTTACATAATTGGGCTGGTTTGTGCTCCCAGGAGCTTACATAATCGGGCTGGTTTGTGATGCTCTTTTTCCACCTGCTTTTTGCGTCAATTATGAAGCCTTCCAAGTTTGTCTTGTTACATTTTATTATTTTATGTGCCACCGAAAGCGAGCATCCCAAGTTTGTTGCTGGCGTGGATAGCACGGCCCCCTGGAAATTAAGGCTAAATTCTTGCGGCTGATGGTCGCTGGCTGACATTGTGCCTATTCGGAAGTCTGTGGCTTTCCCAAAGAGATGAAGAGATGAAAATGTGAAATCTAAGGTAGAGCTAACGGTCGAGTTTTGAAAAGTGGCTGACGGGAGACTGTCATTTATGAAGCGGCCGTTTAAAGAAGCCAGGTTGAGGTGTTCTAGGTCCTTTACACTGTCCCGTGCCAGACGATTTTGTTTGTCCCATTTACTTGTCGCTTGTTGTGGTATGTCCCATGCCTGGAACTGGTCTTCCAAAAATATGTCCCTTATTTGAGGCCCTCCCAGGAACATATTGAAGTCCCCTGTTACTATGAGGTTGGGTGTTTCCACTTCTGCCAATGTTTTTGAAACTTCTTCCATCAAGAGGTTCATTCCAGCTTTTTTCTCCCGGGGATGTAAGTATACGTTCATCAGTCCTAACTTTTGTTTTTGATCTTTTCCCCTCACTTCCAGTTCTATTGTGAGTATGCAATTGTTGCCTGTCTGTTTCGCATTTGTGTACTTAGGTTCATTGAAGCTCTTTATGGCAGTGTATATTGTTAGGCCGCCTTTTAGGTGGCCATATTTGGCGTTTTTTGTCGCTGGGAGGTGATATGAGTTAAAGCCCTGGATTTGATGTGGTTGGTCTAGCCAAGTCTCCTGGAGGGATATTATATCGAATTTTTGGAGATAGAAGAAGAGCTGAGTTTCGTCTCTTTTATTCCCTAGATCATTTATGTTCCAAGAACATATTCTTAGTTGTTGTTGTGTTGCAATGTTTTGTTGAGGGGTTTGTCAGAACTTTGGGGCCCTTTTGTTGATTGTTCTTGCTATCAAATCCCAGTCATCTTGTCCAGGTGGCCCGTGCGCTTGCCTGTTGGTCTGAGAGGTCATCCTAGAGACTGAAAGGCTTCTGGCCCCCTTTAAGACACTTTCAGTTTTTGCTGGAAGTTGTTTATTTGTTGAGTTTTGGCCTTGTTGCTCATTGTATGCCTGGCATAGTGGTTCCAGGTCCCCCAGGATAGAAAGTGTGATTCTAATTCCATTATTCTTGTCACTGTTTCATTCCTCGCCCAAGTTGTTTTTGTAACCTCAAGATCTGACAGAGGGTTACAATGGGTAAATTCCACTGCCTCTAAGTCGTTAGTGCCTTTATCAGTCAGACTGCTGAAAGTTGATAGTAGATGTAAGATATTACCTCGATTGAGGGTGTCCCCTCTGCCTCTTGACTTATATTCGAGAATGAACAGTATTATGCCGCTATTGGCTTCCGCCTGCCTGACCTTCCATTTATTGCTGTTGTGTCTCTTGTCAAGTATTGGCTCCACCCCCTGCCCCTCCCGGTGTTAGAAATGGGGGTTGCCAATTCTACAGGGGGTAGCATGGAGCAGAGCGGGCAGGCCAAACTTCAAAGGATATGTGTGAAGCATTCACGAAGTACCCACAGACGACGCGCCAGGCACACCACAAAAGAGACACAACACTGCTTCTGGTTGGAAAAAGAATATGTTTTGTATTATCTCCAACCTGCAAAGGTAAAACACATCAATAGCAGTAATCACAAGGGGGCACCAACTGGCGCCAGAGCAAAGTATACCAGGGGGATTACTTACAAGGAAAAGTGGGGAAAAAGAATAAAAGGTAAGTAAGCCCATTAGTGTCCAGCTGAAATAAAAAGAGGGTTAACCAATGAGGTAGAACAACAACACTGACAATGTGAGGGAGAGAACACTAGGCCTCAGCCTTTGGGCATGTCAGCATAGGATGAAACATTAAGTGTAAGGACACAGTATGACCTGCATGGGCGTCTCCTGCAAGAAATGAAACAATGGGTGCATAACATTGACATCAGGGCTAGACAGGCAGAATCACTTTTAACACGGGCCTCAAACCTTAGGCCTAAGATCATCAGCATGGGGCGATCCCTCCTCGGGGGCATAGGACTACCAAGTTCCCCCACAACCGTTACCGCCACCCACTGTCCTGAGGGGCAGCTACGCCAAGGGCGGTAAGTTCTTGTAATGTTGGAGTCCCCTCCAGGACTCGGAAATCACCCAGGTCCCTCCCGGAGTGGCTCCACTCGAGCTCCCACTCACCGGGTCAGTATTGCAGGGGGAAGGGGGCGACGTCCTCCTTTTTGCGCCAGCCCAGTCAGTCTCTCCCTGGGGGTTACCTGGTTCTTTGGGCCACTCAGTGGTGTCTCCCGATGAGGAGTGCTCTCGGTCTCCTCCGAGCCCTCCAGCAGCGTTGCTTCCTGTTCCTGTGCCTCTTCCTGCTTCTCGGCCGTCAGGGCCAATCAGGGACCGCTTTCCGGGGGGTGTGGCCGGACAGGCCAATCGTTGCGAGGCAGGGGCGCGGCCAATGACGCGGCCGGGCACCCCATCACGTGAGCCGGTCGGGGTGGGCTTCTCGGGCCTAGCTCGGCGCACTCTTCACTTGGGCAGCCCTCCCTTGGCCCCAGGGGCCGCCCCAACGAGGGCACAAACAGTGGAGGCCTCGGTATGCAGGCGACAGTCTGCAGCGGGGGCGCCCAGAAGGCTTCCGGGCAGCGCAAGTCAGCGCCTACAATCCCCAGGCCGCGGTGGTGATGAAGGCAGCGCCCACGGGAATCCCGGGCTGCAGCGGTGAGACAGCAGCAACGAGGGGTAGGCTCCCTCTTACTACTGGTTCATGAAGCAGGGAAGGCACCCGCCTTGTTTCAAATTGTTTCAAAAGGGCATAAAGGCGCCAAACCGCAGGGTAGGCCCCTACAGCGCTATTCAGCTCCACAGGTCCTTCTTGGGCCACTCGGTACTTCTGTAGCCCAACGCTAGGAAGGGGGCACCAGCGCTTCGAGGTTATAGCGCTTGGTGGGCAGCACAGCACTTTAAAATTGGGGCGCTTAGGGGGCGGACAGCTTCTCAAGCCCCAGCGCCTAGCAGGTAGAGCAAAGGGGCCACATCAGGGAGCACTGGAGAGGCAGCACAGCGCTTCTGGACACACAGGGCTTCTTCTTGGCCCAGCGCTTCAGGGATCACAGCGCTTAGGCAGGTACACATCAGGCAGCACTCATCCCGGGCCTGGCAATCAGTTCCTTTGGGCCACACAACGCTTAGGTGAAGCGGTGCTTCATGGTAAAACAGCTCCTTCAGGCCAGACAGCGCTTCTGCAGCGCAGTGGAGGGGGGGGGGACAGTCCCAGCAGCAGGCCCAGGGGTCCCAGGGTAACTCTCCTCACCTCCTGGGGGTTCAGTCCACGATGCTCCTTGCCTTCTAGGCACTTCTTGGCGCAAGGTCCCGGCAGCTTCAGGGACCTAGGGGGCCCTCCTGGGCCAGGTCAGCAGTTAGTGGGAGCATCATCAAAACAGGGTGGTAGGCTTTCACCATCCTCATTGCAGCGTGGCCCTCCTCCCACACAGCAGCCTGAACTCCTGAAATGGGGCTCCACAAGCCCTGGGGACAGTAGGGGGGTCCTAGATGGGTGCAAGGTCCAGCACACAGGCCCAAGTGGCGGTATCACCTGGCAGCAGGTCCCCTCACATTCCTCTCCCAGCTCTGTCTCTGCACATGGTGGCACATCCCCCTTACTTATACTCTCCTCACCCCACCTCCCAGACAGTGCCAGAGCCTTCTAGAATTCTGTGGCAAACTGGTTTAAACTGGCTCAGGGGGAGGAGTAGAGCACCCTGGGTGCCAGGCTTTCCCTCCAAAAGCTATGTGTGGCTGGGTACCTAACAACTAGACTGCTAACCTCCTGAAGTCAGGTGGCACAACGCACAGCCATGGCATCCATTTTAAAAATAGCAGTTCACCAGGGTACATTTACAAAATGGGGGGGGGGGAATAAGTGTACACACCATTGCATTGCATTTATCATTACACAGGGATTCTCATACATCACATGGCCTATTCAGTAACCTTTACCATGGGGGAGACATTCTGAATTAGGGGGGCGAAAGGCAAAAAATGTTGGGGAAAAGGGCCAAGTCCAACAACCGGTTTATCATGTTGGGAACTGCTGTGGATGCCTGTTTCGGGGGGGGGGGGGGAACCCTTGCTTCCATCTATCGACAGTCCCCCCTTGAAATTGAATGGGTGGGATTCTCCCTTTGTGTCGTCTTTGCCTTTTCCTTTACCGGAGATGTGTTCATAGTCATAGGCAGGCTTTCTTTTTCGTCTACAGCTTCTTCATCTGTGGTCGTAATTATCCTTTTGAGGAATGTTTTTATGTTGGCCGTCTTTTTTCTTCCTTTCCTTTTTTGTTTTCGAGGTCTTTTGTTTTCTGCCCTGAGTTCTTCCTTGCTTACATTCCGAATAGTTTCATTAAGGGGACTTGTAGAGATGTCTGATTCTAGCCCTTGCGTGTGACCTGGGTGTATGTTTGTTTGCACGGGGGCTTCTCTCCTTTGATTGTCGGGAAACTGCCTTAAGGATTTCCCTGTGACCCTGCATAGGTTTCATAAATAGGTTTACTGACTTTCGGGCCAATTGGGCTTTTTGGCTCAAACTCTCCTTTTGGCTGTTGGGCGCAGTTGGTGAGTTCTGTGAGTTTGCAATGTCTGACTGTTCTCTAGGATGTCTGAGGTGTTGTTAAGAGACCTCTTTCCCAAGATCTGAATTGATTATGGTTGTATTTTCCGTTGTCTGTTTTAGATCCGCCAGGATGCCTCCCAGGAGTTGAGGGATTGTTGTGAGTTTATCCACAATTGAATGGCAGGCGCAACTCGGCTGCTCTATTTTAGTTTACGCTTGCACCCTCTTTATCATGGCATTCATATCTGCCAGCTTGTTGTCAATTTTGGCTACATGTAATGGCCAAGAAATTTAAGAGGGATAGTTGGATGTCCATTTTTTCCAAGTGATACTGCATGGCCTTTATTGATAATTGAAGCGTGTTTAGCAAAGATGACCATAGGACTTCAGCACTTTTTGGATGTTCTTCAGTTGGTGGGATCATGTCAGAGTCTCGTTTACTATCTGCTGTAGTGCCGTCGGCCTGACTGATAGCTGGTGAGTCTGAGGCTACCATCCTCTCCCACTCTTCTGTTGTTAGCTGGGATTTATCTTCTATGTTAAAGGCATCTGGTTGATCATGTGCCTGGATTGGGCCAGGTATTCCGTTTTTTTCTGTGGATTCGATTGCTTCTATTTGCTCTCTTTCCGAAGTTTTTTATGACTCTCTGCCCCACCCCATGTGATCGTGATTTTGGTCTAGCTGAATCCCCAGGACTATGTCCTGGTCCCGATCTGTGGCCGGAGCCACCTTCACGGTGCTGGTGTTGCCTTCTGAGTTGGATTTTTTTTTTGTTTATTTGTTCCAGCTCCTTTGGAGGCTCCATAGCTGACAGAGTTGGAGTTTTTGGCTCACCGGTTCTTGGTGGGTCTGTTTTACTATCACTGTTGGTCTCATTGCTGCTATTCTCGGCCCCTGTTGCTTTGGCAATTGGCTTCACATTTGTCTGTATTACAATGTTTGGCTCAAGGGGGTAACCCTTTACGTTGCTAGTGTATGTGTTCATGTCGTTGTCAGCCCTGCTGTCGCCATTGTCGAGTCTTTCCGTTTGTGCTCTACTTTCCTTGGGGGTGTACGAATTCCACATTTTTCCACATTTTTTGTCTTCCGCGCTTTCTTTGTTGGTGCTTTGACAGCACCCCTCAGGCTCCATTGGCGAGGGCAGGCCCTTAAGATTGCTATTTGAGGTGCTTAGGAAAGAGCCAGGTTCTTTCAGAAATGAAAAAATAGAGTACATTTTCGGTTGAAGTCTCTTTCTTTCTGTTTTACTGGTGTCTAAGCCAGTCCTTTCAGTCCTTTCTGGCGTCGGGTCTAGTAGTAGGGGCTCTTCTTGTTCCGTCAGCAAGTTGCCTGTATTGTTTATAAGTTTGCGCTTGTTGGCCCTGTGCCATTTAGTCGGGACACTGGCTATTACTTTCCTGATTTTTCCTGACCTCATAACGTGCTTTGGCACTGTTCTTATGGGTCTTTTGGGTCTTCTGTTCGCGACCGGGAGAGTTGTGATTGCTTGCTTGTACTGGATATGCGTTTTGTGATTTTGCGATGACTTGTTGCAGGTCCTTTGTCTGCTTGTGAATTTTTTGTATGGCTGAATTGCACCCCTCCCAATGGTAGGTTGCTTTAAATAGCTTGCGTGGTTTTTGTTCTAGTGTGCTTTGACGCAAGTTTTCCTTGGTTGTTCTTTGGTTATTTGATTTTTTTGATTTATTGGTTTTCCTGTTTTTAGTGGTAATTATTGAATTATTGAAGTTAGTGACAGCTAGTGGTGACTCTTTGTTCCTTTGTAGATATAGGTGTTTATCCGGGTTATCCAGTTAGCTGCTATTCAATTTGTTCAGTTTATTTCAGATTTATCTGGGCCTAGTTGATTTTAGCTGAAATGGCTGGTTTCCCTGGCTGAGGGTTTTCCTACTGAGAGATAGGGCGGGGTTGACTGGTGGATGTCCCGGGGGGGACTGTGCTCCCCAGCCCCTTGGCCTGGCCCCTGTTGGTGTCTCCCCTGTTGGTATCTCTGGGCTCCGCCCCTTCTCACAGCCTTTTTGTTGGTCTTTTGTGGTTTTTTGTGGGTGTCTTTTGTGGGTCTCCCACCAGTCTCCCCCAATTTTCCCAGTTTCCTAATTTCCTAAAGATGGAAGGACAGAAGGGGCAGATCTTCCCCCAGCGCCTCACAGCCTGTGTCTCTCACCTTTCTGCCTGATGCTTTCTGCCTTCTGTCCCTTCTTTGTACGACACTCCGGCTCTCCTCCCCCCCACAGCAGTGGGATTAGTGGTGGATATTTAACGGCGGCTTTGTCGACGGAGGAGCAGAGGTGCGGAGGAGCAGAGGGGCGACTTCTCCCGCTTTCCCTCTCCGCTCGACTCCGCACTCAACCCCACGCTCAGCTCCGCTGCTGCCAAGCCGAGGACTCCGAGATCCACATTTGACTCCGCTGCCCAACTCCACTGCTGGCTTGCCGCAGAGCGGAGGGGCAGAAAGGAGGAGCAGGCCGTTTATCTCGACCGCAGAACGAAGGAGTAAAGGTATGGAGGTACTGTGGAGCCGCTGCTGCCGCTGCCGCTTCCTCGCCCAACTCTGCTCACCACACCTCTGATCACCGGCTGACTGCAAAACACGGACTGGACTAGAACCAGCAGGATAGTGAGCGAAGGCTTCAGGAGATGTGTGATGTTGCAGCTGGTGGCACCAATTGCGTGTGATGCGCCTTTACGCCTCTGGGCTAAGTTGCGCAATACAAATTCCAAATTCATTCATTCATTCAGTCAATAGGTCCCAAGACATGAGGGAACGCAGCAATATCATTAAAAAAATGTAACTTTAGTTGTTCTTGCTAGATTTGTGAAGTGCGGAAATTGAAGTGTTAGTCTGAAGAAGGCATCCAGGACACTTTCCAAAAATGAAGACAAAGCACTTGTGCGATTCCTGCTATCAGGCCATAAATACTCTGAAAAGACCCAGATGGCAACAAATGAAGTGCCGCCATTAGTTTCCCATGTGTAATGTGCACATCACAAATAATAAAACCATCAAATAAAAAACAAATACAACAGCCCGTTTGTGGCAAAACAGCAAAGTGAGCACATTTCGTTCGTAGAGGCTTTGAATTCATATTTTTTTAAGTGCTAAGACGGTCAGTAAATTCACCTGGATGCTAAAGCTGGGGCCTGGGAAGAATATACACAGTGGTTAAGGTGGTTTAAGAGCTTGACAGAAGAGCGCAGTGCAAGGACACGGGTCAAGCAAAACATGCCAGGATCTCCAGTCCTGAAGTAGAGCCAACATTTAGGAACCCGTTTTTAGGTCTCGCTGGTGATGCAGCGCGAAATCGCTGTCGCCAGCGAGATCTATTGTGGTCGTCTTGCCTACCAAGTGGTACAGACTGGGGCACGCGCCGATTGATGTCTGTGGGCGCGCTTCTAAAGAGTCGCGCTTGCGCAGACGCACTTCCATATACACACACAGCCCTTGCTTTCGCTCGGCTAGCATGCACTAACGGCGCGCACACACACACACACAGCCAGCCCCCCTTCCATAAACACACACACAAACACGCACACACACAAATGCGCACACACACACACACGTACACATACACACACGCACACGTGCACACATACACACACACGCATAGGCGCATTGCCCCCCACCCCACTCACCGCATCGGTGGCCTCAGACGCCACTCCTGACTTCTGCCACCACCGCATGGTAGCCACGCGTCAGTACTGCTTCTCTGTGCCAGCCACTCCGTGGGTGCAGGCTTCAGAAGACGGAAGTCCCGCCCCACGACAGGCGTCATGCACCCGAACTTCCGGTTTCGGGATGTGCACGCTCACGGCTGCACATCCCGACATCACGGCCTCTGGCAGGAAGTTTTCATTTTTACTGAACACGGGCACGGGAGCTCGCACAGTGGAGCTGGGACAGCATCCGCGCGGAGTCCCTCCCTGAACAGCCAATGCCGGCCACTGACCGCTCTGACCCGGGCACCCGCGAGCACCCCGTCTCGGAGGCCCCATGGGCGGGTCATCATGCAGCCAGCTGGACGAGAGCACGTGCGCCTACATCTGAGGTACGGCACTTTCGGGCGGGTGGTGGGGAGATGGGACTAGTTCTTAAAAGTCATCACTAGTGCCCGTGCGTAGCTCGCAGCATGACTCAGGAGTTGGTCGCCATTGTAATACGAACACACTTGTTATGTCTCAGAGGCCTCTAACACGAGGTAGTGCAGTTAGACCAGTGTGGCGTGTGGATTCATATACAGAAAGTAGACGGGTGAAAACCAGGGCTGGCTTTAGGGCAGTGTGGTCGAACTGAGCTCTAACCTGTGGAGGGGGAGCTGGCCTCATAAGGGGGTCCTTATGTTTTGCAATCATTTATTTGACTGAGGAGGGGCACTTTTGCCAGGTGGTAGTGAGGGAATCTTGAAGAGGCGGTCATTGGGTGTGGGGGCGCCAAAAATAAATATCGCACCGGACGCCACCAATGCTAAAGACGGACCTGGTGAAACCCTGTAACTCAGAGACGCTATATAGTCCACTTAACCTTTGTTATTGACATTTCTACTTTACGCATATTTAAATTAACACAATGCATAGTTCTAAATTTAAAACGGGGGTAATAAGTAATTTGACCAAAGTCCGGAGCAAAGGCAGGATTGCAAACAGACTTGCTTGCTGGGGTCCTGCATCAGCAAATTTGTCACTTGACCACATCTCTTCTAATTGCCCTGCGCTCAGATCGATTCATATTTTAGAATATGCGCTACTCTTAAGTTTGAAAATAGCTGATAATTTGGCAAATTGGTAGCTAATAAGTTAGAGTAGCGCTCAATTGCCAATTGTGTATCTCAGAGCGAAAAATGCAAAAATGCCATACATTTAGCAATAAACCACCCATGAGCTGAACATGGCTCGCTGTAACGTCGATAATTTATAACCTTTTAAACAAGTGCCATTTCAGAGTTCATTAGTTGCAAAATGACTTCTGTGCCGTAAATGGTTTTCAAATAAGGTTATTTAATTTCTGGCTCAGTCGGTGTCTGCGGCTGCTGAAAGCGGCGAGCTATTTTGTTGACTAATGACATCCTGCACACAGTGATCAGACTTCCCTTTCCGTTTTACAGGGGCTTCATGCGATGGCAACCACATCAGACGGTTTCTGTGTGCCATTCTTTTGAAGTCCTCAGCAGAAACAGATTTTTTGGGATACCTGTTTTTAGGTCTTGCATGGCGAAAGCACCGCATGAGGCAGTGGTTTTCCGGTGCTCAGCAACGGCACTTAATTGTCAACACAGGCACCTACAGCGCAATCAACACCCAAAGGACACATTTCTTTTTCATTTTTGTAGGCTCGGGGAGGTTAAGTAAATTGCCCAGAATCACAGGATGTTGAGCCTATGCTGAGACTCGAACCTGGGTCCCCAGCGTTGTAGTGTAGTTCCTATTATCCCAATAGGCTCTGCGCATTGGAATAATACCTTCAATAGTATAGGCCTAGACCAGACGTTAACTAGGTCTACTACTGTCGATATTAGACTTAAAGTTTTGGGTTTGCCAGCTAGCTCAGAGTTCACTAGAAACTTTCTCGAATGTTCAGGGAGGAATTAACTTCCCTGATTAGACAAGAAGGGATTTAGTTTCTGACAACCATAGAACATGACAACTTTGCTCTCCCCTAATCAAGAGTATATCTCTAGAGTCGTGTGAAGAAAAGGCAATTTATTTTACTCAGTCAGTACGTGCATTCTTAGTCTCATCAGATTGTAGAGAAAAGGAAGAGACGGGTGTGTTCAATAAAAGATGTTATTTATTTATCAGTCTCTTTTCTCATACAAGAGAAATGGATCGATATTATTGCAATACTTATGGTTAAGTAAAGTGCATACATTAAAAGCAGAAGTATAAAATAATACTGTAAAAACATTGATATGGTTTCTAAGCCATATGAAGGTTTAAAATGAATAAGATAGATTACATACATATATACATTTGACTAAACGTACTCAACTGGTGTTTCTAAATACGCCTACCCCGTGTACCTGACCTAAGCCTAATACGTGGGCGGGAATAGAAAGTTACAGTTTAAGTTAAGTTTGTTTTGCCAAGTGACTGACTAAAGAATTCTCTGTGAGTGGTTATTCAGTTCTGTACCTGGAATCTAGGAATGAGGGATGGTATCTCTCGTCTCTGGTCTCGATATTCCAGGCTGCCTGCGAGGGCTACCCGGAAACGCCGGTGCTGGATTTCTCGGCAGGAGAAAGGCAGCTTCTCTCAGCGCATCAGGAAGGCGGGGCTGCGCCAGCGGGGTCTGCTCTGCTCTGGGCTTCGGCAAGTCTGGCTGCTCCGTCTCGTCACCACCGCGTGTCTTTGCATAGTGCAATATCGGTAATATTTATACCTTTAAGGTGCCGAGATTGACGTAAGGATGGACATAGATACGTCAATAAGGATGTCATACGACTTGGTCGTTAGCGCATTCTTTTGCTGAAGTTCTCGGTGAAATCAAAACAATGGCCGCAGGGTTTTTCCCAGGTCTGTCATAGGTTTGATTTGTTTAGAGAACTCCGTATGCCTTATCAGGGGCTGGAGGAATATCGCTTGTCTAATTAGATGGCAAGCGTTATGACCTAATCAGATAACACGTTCCTGTGCCGTAGTGTGGCTTTATCAGATAACGGTTCCTGCATCATGGGGGTTTTCTGCCTCATGGGATGGCTGCTAGTTAACTTGTTAGTTTGTTAACCAGAATAGGGTCAGGAATAGGGGGGATCGATACAGAACCTATAGGAATACATCACACCCACTCCACGATAACTATGGACATATTTACTAATCTAGGCATAGTAAACATAGTACAACATACTATAGAGTATAGTGTATACCTTACCACCCCAAAATACATAAATGCATTTTGAAATTATCAAATATACGGAAAAAATGCAGTCATATGTATTGTATGCACTCAAGCTGTAGAATAATGCTAAAGTAACACGCATTTGTATACATTATTGCTTATTCGGTATATGAGAATTTACACATGAAATGGCTCTTAATACAGAAGAAAAAGGTTCGAGACCATTTCATCACAGAATATATTAATAATGAACATTCCAGCGGGCAGCTAATGTCTATAAAAGTATCTAAAAATAGAAATTTTAGTTCTCTAAGAATAGTTCTTACTTTAAGCAGAAGATAAGTGTCCCGAAAAATTCGTAAAAAATATTTTGGGGCTGCTGAAAAAATTGCTGTACGTGAACTGGAGGGAAAATTGTTCATGTGACTTTATTATTAAAGTTGAAGGCCAAATTCAGGGAACGCCGTGTGCGAGCTTGCTCAAAAGTTTCTATTTCTGCTCTGGTGAGAACATCATATCATTTAGGCTTTCGAAAAAGCTGTCAACAGCTTCCTGGGAAAGTTCCACTAACTCGGAAATAGGTGTAACCATGCATTCGTGCGCATGATTGTCTCCATTGACGTTCTGATTTGGATTGCTGACAGAAGGTCGTACCTGATCGATGCTGCTTTCATCTTGAACTTCACTACCCCTCAATCGTAGTGGTGAAGCTTCCACGAATGCCGTCATCAGGATTGGTAGCCGTTGAGGGCAGCACAAAGCATGAGCCTTGATTGGACTCAACAATGTTTCTGCATCCATTGGCGCATCCGATTGTAGCGTCAGACAGGTGTCTAACACGCATTCTTCTCCGCATAGCAGGCACCTTAATACAGGTAAAACACATCGTTGCCACATTGGTCGAAATGATAGAAACCAAGTCATGTTCAGGTCTCTAAGCCGGGATAGTCCCAGGATTTGTGATATCCGGTCCCGGTATCCAATGGCTCGGATTGTTTCTTCCCTTGTCGCAGGTGTTTTGTCTGTGACACGGTTTGCCATAACGAAAAATTAGGACCAAGAATAGGATTCCTGCAATTAGTCCCAAGATGAGGGGAAGTCCGCCAAAAATCGAGTGGACGAAATCTGGAAAAATACCCAGCATGGCTTTGAATGGTGTTAATGCCATCGAAAATACTGTCTTAAATACATTTGAGACCCCACTGGTATCAGAAATATTTAAGATTTCATTAAGGATTTCTGCGAAATGTATGGGGGAATTAGTTGATAATAAAGAGTGTATCTCTGCAGTCGTCCTTGCGACTTGGAGATCATATGTTTCTTTTGATGACGTGAGCCTGGTCGGCGTCTGAAGAAGCACTGTTTTCATTCTGCTTAAAGTATCTATTCGAATAGAAGTAATTTTCAAGTTGGGCCATGCCCTTGCCTCCCTGTCTGGAAAGGAGCTGGGGTACAATGAGTGTCCACAGCACTTGACCTTCGCAGTCGTAGTTACGAGATAAGGAGTCCCGGGCATAAGACTACAACATCTGCGATCTACAATTAGAATGTAACTCCCATTATAGAGTCTTTGAAAGAATGGTTCTATCTCTGTTGCAGGTGCGCCTAGCTGGTGACATGAAAGGTTGTTTGAATTCCCTTCACAGGCTCCATGCAAACTAATTCCGTTACGCAGTAGTGTACCGCTTAGTGACATCGCACAATTATTGCCACTAAGAAACACTTTCTGTCCTTTATTACTGACACATGCATGTGAATAGGGCAAGTTCCATGTTGTTTTAATGTACCCTTTCCCCAATTTTTCGTAGATGCCAGCCTGTATATATTTTTGGCAGTATTGAAACCTGAAGGTTGATATTGGAATATTAATTATCCCATGTATTATCCATTCACTGACAGGTCGTTCTGACATTGTCACTGGTAATCTTTCGAGTTTCTCAATGCTCAGGATTGTATAATCAGCACCCTTTTGTGCCATACTGATCTGTCTATCAGTAAGGTTAAAGATATGGAATAGTGACGTTGTGTTGATTAAACGCCAAGGCACATAGCCTGAATGCAGATTTTGTAACGTCCAGCCAAGCTGTACAATAGAACGCAATTGAGACTGACCGTGTTGTAACAACAGTAAGTCTTGCAATAATATGTCGATTGCTGAAGACACAATGCTGTCCAGAGAAAAAATTCTGGAGGACAGAGTCATTAACCCATTGTCCACTACAGAAAGTGATTTTTCCAAATTAATACGGTCAATTTCCCGTATTCTTTCTGCTGTTTCAATTTGAGTCACCTTCCAGGCCTCGTTGTATGCTGCATATACAGAGGCTGCTATGAAACGTTTTTGACGCTGTTTGCGTGGTCCCATAATGAAATCACGCAAGTCAGCACCATCAGTAAGTAAAGTTAGGTGTTGCTTAATTTCTGCCAGTGTGGAAGTTTGTAGCCATTGAAGGCATAATTTGCCCACACTGTAGGTGGTTATTATCCCTGGGTGATGTCTTTGGGAATATCTAGGGTCTGGCCTGGTCATTTTGAACCCCTGTGTTTTGTTCAGGAATCTGTCTTGACAGTTATTAGTATCTGTGGGCCAGATCAACCACTGTTTCCAATCAGGATGTGTTCTGTTTTGGTTTAATACATAGTTTACGTCTATCTCTTCATCTGTAGAGCTATTGCTGTTCATTGTTGGTTTTGGAATAGACGGTTTATTTAAGTCTTTGATTTTGGCTAGGCCAAGACAGGTAGTTTGTTGAACAGTGTAATTTAAAAATATAATTTGTTCTGGGATCATGCAGGCTCTAAACAAAGATTCTATACCCTGTACTTGCCATTCTTTTGTACCCCAAACACTTTTCAATTCAACATTTTTGTCCCAATAATCAAAACCAAAAGTATTCATTTGTTCAAAAAATGAGTCTGAATATATCAATTTTGTGTTTGTTATCATGGTCTTTGTCCCTGTCTTATTTGACAATTTGAAATAAAATGTTTCAGCATTACTTGTGTTAAAACCTGAAAAGTATGAATATTTGTCATAAACGGTTCTTGAAAATAATTTTATAGAACAATGGTTCGAGGTAGGCCGTAAGAGGTCCTTAGAGGGAAAAAGAGCGAGTATTTAATAAGTCGCTAGGGAGCAATGGTAGTAGGTAAAGATAAGAGTTTTTTTATTTTTACTCTTTTCTCTTAACGATATACATAAATATATACTGTATTGCAGGTGCTCAGGTGAATAATACGGTGCAGAACGTGACATAAGTGATCAAAGTGAACGGACTGTCACACAACAACAAGGATAAAAACACACAACAATTATATACAATAGAACAAGTGAAATTCCTTGGGTAGGTCGACGGCGTTTCGATCTATATTGTTTTAGATCTTCATCAGGACAGTTGAGCCTCCTGAAACTTGCCGGTGGGTAGGGCAAGGATAGTCATTCGTACAATACAGCTGGTTGGGTGTCGCTTTTTTCCAAAGAATTTTAAAAATTATCGGAATTGGGTCTTCCAATGAGGAATTCAAGTAGCGCTCATTCACTTCTATGTAGGCAAGGGTCCTACTTGAAAGAAGATTAATCAAGTTAAAACACAATCAGTGTAGAAGGGGGTTCCAAAAGCGCATTCGTCGCTATGGTAGAAATTGGCGCCTGAAATGAATCGTTGTAGTTCTGTGTGGCAGGAGAAGGGGGTCCGAGTACCTCTTTCGCAGTAGCTCATAAACGGTTCTTGAGCTTCCTTTTGGAGGGGTTGCACAATGTTCCCATTGATTATAATTTAAAACATTTCTAGGTTGTGCAGATTTATGTAAAAAATGGTTACCATAGTGGTTGTAGCAATACATACTATCATAATTTGTAGAACCCTGCAAATAATCATGTTTGGTAAATTTAGCAGACATTACTAAGTCAGACATCATATTATTTATACTTTTGAAGTCCCAATCATCAGCAAATGAGCTTGGTTTTACAAAGTCACTCAATGAAATCTTAATTTGGTGTGGATATTTCAGGATTTCAACAGGACCATAGATTTCGTAGTCAGTGTTGTCTCATGCTACCCCACCCGGTATAGGATTGGCTGTGAAGTTGACTGAAGAAAGTTCTCTTTTCTCGACGTGTGAAGATGTGTGTGGTTTGAGGATCAAGTTGATTTTCTGACTTGCTGTGTCCATTTTAGCATATTTTCCCTCAATGAAGCGTCCCAAAGTTAGTACCATGATGAGCCAAAGTATGAGGATAAATGCCCAAAACCCACCCAAAATTCAATCCATGGAGAAATCAGATATGTTTCTTTCAGTTGTTTCGAAAGTTCTTTAGCTTTATCCTTAAAGGTTTTTGATGGTGGCTGTGTCTTTGATTCACTGAAGCCTTCAGAGGAATCATCGAAGTTTATGAAGTAGCCGGATGCAGTTCTGTCAATTGTTCCAATTGCTTCAGGATTACTGTTTCTTGCATTTTCACTTGGTACTTCATTATAGATTGGTGTGTCTCTGCTAAATGTTTTTATTTGGGTTTTCAGAGGTCTGAGTTCTATTGCATTGTTGCATAGTCCTTGTTGTTCTTCTGTAGGCGTTTCGAATGTGATGAGCCTCTTTGTTAGGACCTCTGTACTGGTAGCAAACCTTGGTGTTCTGCTACTTATTGGGAGTCCACTTGGCCTACTGTTTGTTATCGGCCACATGATTGTGGTTTTACCAGGTCGATGGATACAACTCGGTTCTCCTTTTTACCAGCAAGTGGCGGTAGTACAACTGATCTTGTCCCGTTGACAGACAAGACAGGAACTGCTTTTCTGTAAGAAGGCCCAAAATTCCTTCTTTACCGCGATCTTTTCTCTGACTAGATCCCCGACTTTTGGAATCCAGACAGGTCTTGCTGGGACAGGTGGTGGTTCTTCAGTGGTTGTTGGCTGTTGTTTCAACTTTATGTTGCTCAGGTCTTTTCTTGTTTCGTTTAAGTCCTGTAAAATAGCCAAACAATCTTTGATATCAAAGCTTTTTTCCTTCACCACTGAAGTCTGACTATCAAGGTCAGAGATTAACATCCTAGTTCCAAATAATAATTCGTACGGACTGAATCCCTTCAGAGAATTTCTTGGCAGGTTATTTAGACTACGTTGGACACTTATTAGATGTTAGACCCACCCAGCTCCCGAACCTAATATCCTTTCCGTTATAGATTGCTTTATGCCTTGGTTTTTTCTTTACACCATCCCGTATCCCTCAGGAAGGAAGTGAGAAGATTCCCGCTGTGCTATGCTCATTTGGCCATGTTTCCCCTCAGGCTGTAGGGCTAGAGTGAAAACAATGGTCAAACGTAGCATGCTCTTAGCGTATATGCCATTTAGACTCGCAAATCTCTGTATAACAGTCCAGACGTCAGCCGAGTGCTGGTGATCTGCATTATAAGTGGAAACTAGCCTGTATATGTTAATCGCAAGCCTTGCTTTTTGCTGTTGATTTTTTCTGGAGTGAAACGACACGGTGTTACACCGTTTCTCTCACCACTGCGATTCCTGTTGCAGTTGGGGCAGTTTTTTACAAACACGGTGTGATGCAGGCTCATGCCTGGCCACCAGTACCTTGATTGTAATTCTTCCAGAGAATCTTTTAGTTTGAGGTGTCTGAGACCCTCGCCCATATGTGCGTCTGCGATTAACAAGTTTCTCCTGTCCATGTTTGGAATCACTCTATCCCCCACTCCAGGGATTCGAGCAAAAGGGACGGAGTTTGCATCGATTATGTATGTATAATTGAGTGGATAGTTGATCGGTAGCGCTGAGCAGTCGCCTTTTGATGACGTTTTCACCGCCAGCACTGTTTCACCGTCAATATACTTCGCTGTACGCTTTTTTCGAACTACGGAAGCCGATTTAGTGGCTGCCGCTGTGGCTGTCTCAGCCAATGAATTCCCTGCAACGTGAACGCCTTCACGCTGATGATTCAGTGAGTGTGTCACGTGAGTCTTTGGTAGTTCTTTTTGTAACAGAACTATTTGTTCCCAAAGCAGTTTTTGCTTTATTGTTGCACCTGTGTCATCTTTGTAACCGTTTTGAATCCATGTCTGCAAATCCTTGTTGTATGATTTGACGCAGTAGTATGAATCAGACACTATAAGTGTCGGGAATTTGCGATCCGCATTATCTAGCGCCATTTTCAATGCTAATATTTCAGTCTGTTGTTCTGAATTAGTTTCAACTGAGTGTGTTTTTGTTAATAGAGGTCTTAGTTTACCTCCGCGCCACACTACTTTTATAATCCCACATGTGGGGTTGTATGCTTGTTCTCCCAAAACGGGGGGTTGAGCATGTCCGTCTGTATAGATTACACAGGCGTAGTGTCGTAAGGGCAGAATGTCGATTGGCAGAGGGAATGTTCTTTCATATTCTAGATTTTTTAATTCTTCTAGTTCTGGATCAAAGTAGTAGTATACTTTGTCCGTTGTAATTGAACTCACCCATTGTATCCATTCCGGATTCAATGATGTTGTTGGTAAATTACACGGTGTTGTTAGTGCTTCAAAGGCTGGTTCCGCTGTTCTGACTGTGATATGTCTACCGTCAGCTTTGACTTTTTCTTTAGCTATTGCGGTTTGAACTGCACGAACAATGTTTTCTTTAATACTGAACTTCTTTTCAGCTTCTGTGTACAAGTGTGATTTGAATGCAATTGGTACCTTTTCTCCCTCATTAGAGGTCAGGTATGTGAATCCGCATCTTCCTGGGATGACTCGAATCACAAGATTGCTTGTGTTATCACGTGTTTCTAATTTTGTTTTAATTAACATGTCTGTTTGTAAGGATCTCAGAATTTCTGTGTGTATTTGAGTCCAATTCGTTCTTTTAAAATCTGGTTTAATTAGATCATAAAGGGGTTTGACCCTTTCTGCGTAATTTACAATGTATGTTCTTCCGAAATTTAGGAAGCCTAGAATTGACTGTAGGTTTTTTAGTGTTCTAGGTGCTTGGAGTACGGCACATTTCTCTAGGAAATTGTCAGCCAGGCTTTTGCCTTCACTTGATAATTCATATCCTAAGAACAGGACTGTCAGATGGGCAATTCTGGATTTTTTAAAGTTGAATTTGTAACCCTCTGCTGCGAACCCAAGTATTATGGTGTTCACTCTTTTCAAGTGAGTCTCCAAGTCATCATCTGTTAAGTAAATGTCATCGACATAAGATAATGCTTCGTCATCATATGTTTGTAGTAATTCTGTTACTCTCGCTGAGAATACCCCCGGGCTGTTCTTGTACCCCTGGGCTAACCGACAGAATTGTTTTTGAGTGCCGTTTATTGAAAATGCAGACAAATATCTGCTCTCTGGTGCTATGTTTTGACAAAAGAATCCATTAGAGATGTCTAATGTTGTTTTGTATTTTTTGCGCACTATGTTATTCATTAGTGCAGCACTATGTGAGTTTTGCACTGCAAAAGTTTTGCAACATGAGTTAAGGTGTCGGTAATCCAAAACTAGACGATATGAATTGTCTGGTTTGGAGACCGGAAACAAAGGGTTGTTCATTTGTGAGGTGCAAGTTTCAATCACCCCCTGGTATTCTAATTGATCTAGTATTTCTTTTACCTGTTTTTTAGCTTCTTGCTTAATTGGGTACTGCCTTTGTGCAGTAGGTTGTGACTTTAACTGGATTTTGTGAGGAGGAGAGTCCTCATCCCATCCAACGTGATTTTTATATAAAGCAGGAGCTAGAGCTACTGCCCACTTTCTAGCAAGTGTATATTTTTTATGAATTGGGATATGATTTGAGAAGGCAGGCATAATTATTTCTTCGCCATGAGGGCAATCCCTGACAAACTCTGGTGGCCAGTCTTTTTCAGCTAGAAGGATGTCATAGCCCTTGGAGAGATTATCCCAAAATAGTCCCCTTATTTTTCTAGTCTTATCCCCCTCTATACGTAATGTTATTTCATATATTTTGTGAGGTTTGCTAACTCTGGTGTCGGCAGTTTCCACTTGAAGATATTCATTCGTGTCCACTGTCTCCAGATGATTCATAAGGACTTTGCGAGCTATGCTCACTTCTGCTGCGCTGTCTAGCATTGTCTGAGCCCATTCTCCGTTTTTCAGTTGTGTCCTCAGAATTCTCGGCATTGTTAACTATTTTAATGCTGGCTACCTTCTTTTTTTGAAATTGTAATTTCTTTTTTAGCTGAGCAGGTTCCTTGTCTTTGGACTTGGCGTGCTCTTCTCTTTGTTCTGATCGCCCTCTTCTTTCCAATTTCTGCGAGGAAGTCTGAAAAGATTGAGAGGGACGTGTATCAATGTCTTGATATCTATCAGGCTTTTTTATATTATCCCTATTTCTAAGGTTATATCTTTTCCCAGAGGGGTCACTTTGGGGTGACCTGTGTCTTTGGTTCGGAGATTTTTCTCTCCGCCTAGGAGACCTTCCTCTAGACTGGAATTTCCTTTCTTTAGGATTGGAGTGTTTGTTTCCATCCCAGTTCTTTTTTGGTGATGTTGAATTATTATTAAAAAATATTTTTTCAGGACTTTCAATCAGTTGTGGTTTTACTGGTATTCCACCTAAACTATCTCTACCTAGTGCCTCATAGGATTTTTCTATGATTCTGGCAATTTCAGCTGGTTGGTCTGCTATATCTGTCTCTTTTAACCTCTGGCGGATCGCCACGTTTGCTGCTTCTCCCTTTATGTTGGCTAATAATATAGCCGAGACCTGCTTGAAGTCTTTTAGTAATTTCATACCAAGAGTTAAAGCGGGTTCTGGACCGTATTCGTCTTGAATTTGTTTTAGCACATCTGGTATTACCGAAATGGATGGAACACCGTGCGTTTTTGTGTAGATGGAAGCAAAGACTGTACCCCAAGTGTCACAGTCCTCAATGTGTGGTGCGATTCCCATTGGAAGACAGATAGTCAGAATCCTATGTTTTTCTAACGGGGTGGTGTCTGGAAACACCGCCTCTATTTGGGTGATTTTTTGTGCTAGCCAGAAAAGTATTTGTTCCCGTTTAGTCGGTACTTTGCCTAGGCAGGACTGTATGTTCTGTGGTGTAATTTTATTTGTGTTCCCCTGGTGAGGGGTCAGCTGTGGAATTTTAATTGCTGGTTGAATTGTTGAAGTCCGCATCACATACTGGACTAGTTGTCTATGTACTTTTATTAATTGTTTTAGCTGTGTTAAAAGCTCTGCTGCAGACATCCCGTCGATGTCTGGATGTGGTGTGTATCCGGCTAGGACCGGCCACGTTGCTCCTGGTCTACCTAAGGGACCGAGCCTGGTGATGTGATTATTATGTTTTAGGGCGCCATCAAATAAGAGCAGGTGCTCTTGAAATTTGAGTGGTACTTCCACCTCCTCGAAAGGAGTGTACATTTCAGGAGGTTCCTCTATCTTGTAATAGTGGAAGTACTTTGTTACAGGATTTGCTGCTGGAAAGTTTATCCATGAATAGTATACCTCTGTCTGCCGATATTCGTGTGCCTCAATTACGAATATGACTGTGCCACCTCTAGGTGTCAGTCCATTTTCTATAAGTTTTAAGGTTATAGATTTCCTTTTGATGACCGGAATGAGTATTATATTCGGGTCTGCTTCCTGCATAGTAGCATCAGCTTCTGCGAGTTCAGTTGCTAATCTAACCGCCTCTCTTTCATCATCACTGTCTACCATTTTACTGACAGGAAGTTTATTTCTTTTGTTTGCAGATCAGGTTTCTTATGGAAACAAAGATTAGATGCACAATATTTTGGAACAGTGTATCCTTCAACGTTGACTAAACCAAGAACCATACATAGGAGTTCCCTCCTGCGAGGTCTGGCGGATATATTACCTTTCACCCACTCCAGACGTCTTTGGAGTATTATGGGAAAAGGGGTCTGAGTGAGAAAGCACGACTGAGTTACTCTAAATGTCTTACGTTAGTTTTATCGCCCTTTCCAAACGCGTTGGGCGCCATGTAGTGTAGTTCCTATTATCCCAATAGGCTCTGCGCATTGGAATAATACCTTCAATAGTATAGGCCTAGACCAGACGTTAACTAGGTCTACTACTGTCGATATTAGACTTAAAGTTTTGGGTTTGCCAGCTAGCTCAGAGTTCACTAGAAACTTTCTCGAATGTTCAGGGAGGAATTAACTTCCCTGATTAGACAAGAAGGGATTTAGTTTCTGACAACCATAGAACATGACAACTTTGCTCTCCCCTAATCAAGAGTCTATCTCTAGAGTTGTGTGAACAAAAGGCAATTTATTTTACTCAGTCAGTACGTGCATTCTTAGTCTCATCAGATTGTAGAGAAAAGGAAGAGACGGGCGTGTTCAATAAAAGATGTTATTTATTGATCAGTCTCTTTTCTCATACAAGAGAAATGGATCGATATTATTGCAATACTTATGGTTAAGTAAAGTGCATACATTAAAAGCAGAAGTATAAAATAATACTGTAAAAACATTGATATGGTTTCTAAGCCATATGAAGGTTTAAAATGAATAAGATAGATTACATACATATATACATTTGACTAAACGTACTCAACTGGTGTTTCTAAATACGCCTACCCCGTGTACCTGACCTAAGCCTAATACGTGGGCGGGAATAGAAAGTTACAGTTTAAGTTAAGTTTGTTTTGCCAAGTGACTGACTAAAGAATTCTCTGTGAGGGGTTATTCAGTTCTGTACCTGGAATCTAGGAATGAGGGATGGTATCTCTCGTCTCTGGTCTCGATATTCCAGGCTGCCTGCGAGGGCTACCCGGAAACGCCGGTGCTGGATTTCTCGGCAGGAGAAAGGCAGCTTCTCTCAGCGCGTCAGGAAGGCGGGGCTGCGCCAGCGGGGTCTGCTCTGCTCTGGGCTTCGGCAAGTCTGGCTGCTCCGTCTCGTCACCACCGCGTGTCTTTGCATAGTGCAATATCGGTAATATTTATACCTTTAAGGTGCCGAGATTGACGTAAGGATGGACATAGATACGTCAATAAGGATGTCATACGACTTGGTCGTTAGCGCATTCTTTTGCTGAAGTTCTCGGTGAAATCAAAACAATGGGGGTTTTTCCCAGGTCTGTCATAGGTTTGATTTGTTTAGAGAACTCCGTATGCCTTATCAGGGGCTGGAGGAATATCGCTTGTCTAATTAGATGGCAAGCGTTATGACCTAATCAGATAACACGTTCCTGTGCCGTAGTGTGGCTTTATCAGATAACGGTTCCTGCATCATGGGGGTTTTCTGCCTCATGGGATGGCTGCTAGTTAACTTGTTAGTTTGTTAACCAGAATAGGGTCAGGAATAGGGGGGATCGATACAGAACCTATAGGAATACATCACAGCGTCAAAGTCAGTTGATCAGGCCCTTATGCCACATTCTCTCCCCACTTGTAGGGTTTCGGTTAGATCTGTTATTCGCTAATAGGAGCAATGGTCTAGTGGAAGCTGCCTTCTGACGAGAGCCCAAGCACTTATTTTTTCACAAATTAACCACTGGTACCATGACGATTTACATACCTTTGTGGCACGTAAATGTGGGCTTAACTATAGTAAATCTATATTGCCCTATGTCAACTTACCTTCCCAGTATTTTGGCGGTCTGATACTCTGGCTATATTTTTGCACTAACGTCATCCCCGCCCATCGTTATGTTGCACACCATTCACCTCAGTTTACTCTAGACCCTGTCAGAATGATATTTTTCCATCACAATATTTTTGTGTTTGGTATTCTGACATACAATTCATTCCAGCCTGTATCCCAGTCACTCTTGGAATGTCTCATCTAAATTGTTGTTCAACTGTTACTTGGTTAGTTATGTACAGGTAATATCCAGGGATGTGCTACACGGACGCAGAGCTATACTTGCCAAGCAAACTGACACTGGTATTTTCTGCCTGGCTTTGCCAAATTATGAGGGAATAATTCATTTGCTTTGGCGCCTTGAAGGTGCTGTAAATAATAATGCCTTTTATTTAGGTTTCACAAACGAAAATAAAAATAAAAGGTATTGTTATTTGCAATGTCAATAGCTCAAACGCACGTAAATGCGAGACCTATTTCATTGTTAATGCTTGTTGGTCTTCCTACCAACTGGTGACACTTTCGACATGACACATAGGATTCGAGGCATTTAGAAACAAGCATTGGGTAGCATCATTATACTGTCATTAGAGAGGGCAGGTTTGGATATATAAAACATCAAGGTAAGACAAGCAATAAACGTAAAAGTTTACTTCTTTGTTTGTTGTTAATGTTTTGTGGACGATAGACAAGCCAACACACTGACCCTATAGACTCGCCTGTGAATGTGACACAGGTGTACGTCCTCCACACCGGGTAGTGTGAGATGAGTTTCAGTGACATTTTCTATTATCCTGCACACCTCAAGTACGCCTTGGCCATAGTACAAGAAATGGGGCACAGAAATGTTTGTATCGGGCATCAGTCGGCACGGCAAGCTACAAATTATACGTTTGGTCGAGGACGTTCCAGGGCTGCCTGAGAGCATTCCAGGCGCACAACAGCAAAATACCTGTCAGCCATATTGCCCTAGTTTCTCAATTTCCTGCATAAGCAGTGCATGGCTCCTTACATCGAAATCAGACATTGCGGTTTGTTTTTAGCGTTGCATCATTTGAGAAACAATACACGCTCATTTCGTATGCAACGTCAACACTGTGTTTTGCAGACTGCTGCAAGCTGTAAGTAAGCTGTACATTGGCCTCATTATACACACTGCTCCTGTAAACTGAACTGCCTCTTTCTTGTCCCTAAGCAGGCAGGTCGGGCGAGGAATAGCTGAGGGAAAAGCACAAAGACGTGCACTCTGGCCTGCTGCTCAGTGTTCAGTGCAGTGGTCAAAGTGGGAAAAAAACACAAGCAGCACTGAAAGCGATCGTTTTCGCGATCGCTATAGTAACAAGATCAGACCAGCTGCCTTGTGAAGGAGGGGGCAAAGGGCAGACAGGGGAGAGCAATCGGCAGAGGGGAGCTCACAGTTCAACCCTCTCAGCTGCAGAACGTGGATAACGAGTGGTGCGCGCACCTTTCCTGCCATATGCTTTGGCCGCAATAATTTAAAGCATATGTCAGGAAATGCGCGTAATAGACACCAATAGGCCAGGGACAGAGCTATGCACCCGCCTCTGGCCTATTGGTATCTATCTTACAAAACAGCAAGCAGTGAAAGGCCAATAGCAGGCCACAAAAAGAAAATCATACGCACGAGCGTGTGGAATTTGCAGGTCTATTTTTAAAGCCCCTCTCAAACGCGCGGCAGCGAAAGTGAAAGTGATCGTGATTGCGCTCAAGTGGGCGGCGAGCGGGAGGAGACCGATGCGCTTAATGAGCATGAGGAATGCCATGCTAAAGCGCGCGCCCGCTCACATACACTGTAAGCTGTCGCCAGCAGCGTTTTTTGGCGGTTGCATTTTTTGAAGCCCTTCTTACAATTGGTCTGGCACGCGATGGGTCAGGCCTCGACCTAATAAAAATCAGACTCGAGTCACAGCAACACATTCAGATCCGGGCGGAGCTTCTGCCGTCTGACCCAACGCGCTGTGTGACCCTCTGCAGTCTGTGCCTGGATTCATGCAGTCACGAGGCGCTCACCTCGGGGCGCTTCAGGCTGAGATAGGGCAGGACACTGTCCTGGGTCACCGTGACCGTCTGGACCCTGTCCATTGCGGTCGCTCCTACACGCTTCCTGCTTCCAGACCCCGAGCGTGAGCCTCCTTCCAGCGCTGTTGGGAACTGCTGTGTGGTATTGTTTGGCTTGTAATTGCTGGCGCTTTCTACCTAACTAGCGCCGAGTCTCGCCCTCTGATTTGCGCATGCGCGAGCTATTGCAATTTAATTCGTGTTATTTTTGTTGAACACAAGGTGCTGCTTGGTACTGCTGCTTTCAATTGCATTATCGCTATTTGTTTATTGTTTCTGGAACTTCTGTGCCCTCTGCCCCGTCTCACGTTCCACTCCCATTCCTCCATTCCATTTGGTGTGCACTCCCCTGGCCCGCCTACCCTCCCCGATACCGCCTCCCAGCTGCCCCTCCCACCCACGAATACCTAGCTGACCTCCCCCCTCCCAACGCTGTGACCGTCTGGACCCTGTCCATTGCGGTCGCTCCTACACGCTTCCTGCTTCCAGACCCCGAGCGTGAGCCTCCTTCCAGCGCTGTTGGGAACTGCTGTGTGGTATTGTTTGGCTTGTAATTGCTGGCGCTTTCTACCATAACTAGCCCCGAGTCTCGCCCTCTGATTTGCGCATGCGCGAGCTATTGCAATTTAATTCGTGTTATTTTTGTTGAACACAAGGTGCTGCTTGGTACTGCTGCTTTCAATTGCATTATCGCTATTTGTTTATTGTTTCTGGAACTTCTGTGCCCTCTGCCCCGTCTCACGATCCACTCCCATTCCTCCATTCCATTTGGTGTGCACTCCCCTGGCCCGCCTACCCTCCCCGATACCGCCTCCCAGCTGCCCCTCCCACGCTCCGCCCCCTATCCACCATTTAAGGCAGATGTTCCAACGCGCAGCGTCCACGCGCTGCGGCCGCGCCGAAGGTGCGCCAAAGGTAAGCCCGTCCGCGCCTGGACCGCGCCCAGAGCGAGACCCCCTGGTCCCCGCTTCACCCATCCTCCCCGCATTACATACAACGCCTCCTCCCTCATAGCACTCAACCCCGGCCGACACACTAACTGCGCCCAAGCAGCACCAGGACTCACTCATGGACCCTTCAACTGCCACTCCTGCAAATTCACCTGCGTCAAGCCCCAATCCAAATCCACAAACACCAAACAGAGAGCCAACACCAACCACCTCAAGTGCATCCTTCTCAACACCCGCTCGGTTCACAAACACGCCATCGACCTCTGGAATCTACTCGACACCATTTCCCCGGACATCGCCTTCCTAACAGAAACCTGGATGAATGCCTCTTCAGCTCCAGACATCACCATAGCCATCCCGGACGGCTACAAGATCATCCGTAAGGACCGCCCCATCCAAACAGGAGGAGGCATCGCCATCGTCCACAAGAACACCATCCGCGCCTCAACTAGCTCAGATGACAACCTCGCTATCGCCGAACACCTTCACTTCCAGATCCACACCGACCCCAAGACCACACTCAGAGGCACCCTCCTCTACAGGCCACCAGGACCCCGTACAAAATTCAGCGAAGACATCACTGACTTTATCACCCCACACGCCCTCCCTTCGGAAGAATACATTCTACTGGGAGACCTCAATTTCCATCTGGAAAAGAGCAACGACAGTAACACTACCACCCTTCTGGACAATCTTGCCAATCTCGGACTCAAACAACTTGTTAACACCCCCACACACTACGCAGGACACACACTTGACCCTATCTTCACTTCCAGCAATCATATCTCCTTCACTCATACCACACCCCTCCACTGGACGGACCACAGCTGCATCCACTTCATTTACAACAAGACCTCGACCCACAACCACCCTCAACCAACTCTGCGAAGAAATTGGAACAAAATCACAATAGACCAGATATCCACATCGCTCCTTCAAAAACCCCCTGCCTATTCAACGAACCCTAACCAAGCCGCCATTAACCTCACACAATGGTTAACCCAAACCGCCGACAAATTAGCACCCTTGAAAAAACATCAAATCAAGCAAGGAAGCAAGAACGCCCCCTGGTTTAACGATGACCTTAAGAAATCCAAGAAGCTCTGTCGTTCCCTTGAGAAAACTTGGAAAACAGACCCAAACACTATCACCCAAGCCGCCTTCAAAAACGCCACCCGCAAACATCACCAACTAATCCGGACAGCCAAGAAATCAGCACTCAAAGATCGACTAGACAACAACGCCCACAACAGCAAGGAACTTTTCAACATCATCAAAGAATTCACCAACCCCACCGCCAGCTCTAACGACATCACCCCCTCTCAAGTCCTCTGCGACTCCCTTGCCTCATTCTTTCATGACAAAATCGCCGACATCCATAACAGCTTTGACAACACACCTGTAAACCAATCCACCCCACTCACCTCTGAACCGTTACCTCCTCCGAATATCCTTCTCGAATGGAACCCAATCACCACAGAAGAGACCATTCGCCTGATGAACTCCATCCACTCAGGATCCCCCACAGACCCATGTCCCCATCACATCTTCAACAAAGCAGACTGTTATGTTATGTTGTGTTATATAGCTTTTATATAGCGTACGGCTACTCGGTTAGAGTGTCCCGACGCTTTCCACCAACAGATCAGAGTAAAATAACACAACACAGCTAAAAACAGAAGACATCAGAGAAAATAAATAAAAACAGAAAGCAGTACAACAAACTAAGAGTTAAAAAGCCAGGTCTTCAGGCCCTTCCTAAACTGGAGCAAGTTGACAGTGCTGCGGAGTGGAAGTGGAAGCAGATTCCAAAGCTGGGGAGCTCTGCAACTAAAAGACCGTCCTCCCACGCGGGCCTTCCTCACCCGCGGGACCACAGCTTTGAAAAGGGATTCCGAACGGAGGCAACGGACTGGACGGTAGAAAGTCAGTCTCCGCTGCAGATATCCAGCTCCTGATCCATGCAAAGCTTTATGCATCAGGGTCAAGGATTTGAACTGGATCCGCTTCCTGATGGGGAGCCAGTGGAGCGTCTGAAGCAACCCGGAAGCTCGAGCTCGTCTGCCTAGGCCAAAAATCGCCCGGGCAGCAGAGTTCTGCACCACCTGAAGGCGCTGGACCAGATAATCAGGGAGGCCAAGAAAGAGGGCATTGACATAGTCTAGCCTTGATCCGACAAGAGCCTGCACAGTAATCCTCCTATGCTCCTCCGACAGCAGAGGCAAAAATTTGCGGAGCATTTTTAGGATTCCGTAGCAGGTGCCGGCCAGGCCAAGAATATGAGTTCGTAGTGACAGCTGGTTGTCTAGCTTAACGCCCACATTTTTGGCCACCAGGGAGGACTGTGCTGGAGGGTTCATGTCGGTCGGCCACCAGTGCTGCCACGCCGGATTGGCAACGCAACCAAAAAATAAAATCTCGGACTTGCCCGAGTTGGCCCTCAGACTGTTCCGCTGGAACCAGTCGAAGACCAGCGCCAGGCAGTCCCGGATTCTCTCTCCATCAAACTCTTGTTCTTTCCCACATGTGAAGAGGAGTTGCGTGTCGTCGGCATAGGAGACGATCTGGGCCCCGTAAGCCTCCACCAAGGCCGCCATTATCGCACCCCATCTCCGAGATGTCATCAACCACTCCCTTAACTCCACCACATTCCCAGATAGCTGGAAACACGCCGAACTCAGCGCCCTTCTGAAGAAACCCACAGCTGACCCCACCGAACTCAAAAACTACCGCCCCATCTCGCTCCTCCCATTCCCCGCCAAAGTCATTGAGAAAGCCATTAACAATCAGCTCGCCACCTTCCTCGAAACTAACAAATCACTCGACTCCTCACAGTCTGGCTTCCGAGCCAAACACAGCACCGAGACCGCCCTCATCGCAGCAACAGACGACATTCGAACATTACTGGACAATGGAGACACAGTCGCCCTTATCCTCCTTGACCTCTCCGCAGCCTTCGACACAGTCTGCCATAGCACCCTGATACATCGCCTCAGAAATATCGGAATTCAAGGAAAAGCATTGGACTGGATCATTTCGTTCCTCGCTGGAAGAACTCAGAGAGTCCGCCTCCCCCCTTTTAAATCAGAGGCCACCGAAGTCATCTGCGGCGTTCCGCAAGGATCATCACTCAGCCCCACCCTCTTCAACGTCTACATGAGCCCCCTCGCAACCATCGCACGTCAACACAACCTCAACATCATCTCCTACGCTGATGACACTCAGCTGATCCTCTCACTCACCAAAGACCCTACCACCGCCAAAACCAACCTACACGAAGGGATGAAAGAAGTAGCCGAGTGGATGAAGCAGAGCCGTCTGAAACTGAACTCGGACAAAACGGAAGTCCTCATCTTAGGCTCATCCCCTTCCGCCTGGGACGACTCTTGGTGGCCAACGGCCCTAGGAAAAGCCCCCATACCGACGGACCACGCACGGAACCTGGGCATCATCCTGGACTCCTCACTCTCGATGACCAGACAAGTCAACGCCGTCTCATCTTCATGCTTCAACATCCTACGCATGCTCAAAAAAACATTTCACTGGATCCCCACCGAAACAAGAAAAACGGTCACCCACGCACTGGTTACAAGCCGGCTGGACTACGGAAATACCCTTTACGCCGGTTCCACCGCGAAACTACAGAAAAAACTCCAACGCATCCAAAATGCCTCAGCCAGACTCATACTAGACATCCCCCGCACAGACCACATTTCCGCTCACCTGAAAGACCTTCACTGGCTCCCCGTCAACAAGAGAATAACGTTCCGTCTCCTCACCCACGCACACAAAGCCCTATACGAACTTGGACCTGATTGTCTCAACACGCGCCTTTCCTTTTACACCCCCACCCGCCAGCTGCGTTCATCCAACCAAGCCCTCGCCGCTGTTCCGCGCATCCACAAAGCCACCATGGGAGGAAGATCCTTCTCCTACTTAGCGGCCAAGACCTGGAATTCCCTTCCCATCCACCTCCGCCTTACTCAAAACCACCTAGCCTTCAGAAAACAACTTAAAACATGGATATTCGATAAGTAAACCTCCCCCCCCCCTCCCTCAAGCGCCTTGAGACCCTATGGGTATGTAGTGCGCTATATAAATTCTGACTTGACTTGACTTGACTTGGTCACCTGTTTGGAGATGGATAATTGAACGAGGGGGGGCAGCAGCATCACCGGAACCAGGTCCCGGGGCTGAAAGATGGAAATGGATCAGGACATTTCTCTCATTTCCCTCATTCTGAGGGATGAACACGTGCCTCGTGTGTAGCGCCTTGAGTCTGGGGTGTGGTATTAAAGCGCTTCGTTCCGAGCCACAGTCCTGACCCTGGGAGGCACCTCTGGGCAGGTCCAGGGGAGCAGTGTCTCTCTTCAGGGCCTGTGCATAGCGCCCGAGGCTCAGGGCGGAGCCAGAGGCGCTGTATGGGGTGGAAGGAACTCTGGGCTCCTCTGTCCTTAATGAGAATCCTTCACCGAGAGGCCTGTATAAAAGAGGGGCAGAGGCGGTGAGGCCTGTCCAGGGGCGCAGAGGAGGAGAGGCCTGTCCAGGGGTGCAGAGGAGGTAAGGCCTGTCCAGGGGTGCAGAGGAGCTGAGGCCTGTCCAAGAGGGGGCAGAGGAGGTGAGGCCTATTCAGGGGTGCAGAGGAGGAGAGGCCTGTCCATTGTTCCTTTTCAGGTATGTGGTGAGCTGGCGGACCTAGATGGCCGCTTTGTGTTACTCTGGGGGCGGCTGGGTTGCGATACAGTCACACTGGTTAACTGCTATGCCCCTAATTTTGATGTGCCATGTTTTTTTACCACACTGTGGGGTAAAATATTAGATGTGGGGTCCCGCCATATCATTTGGGGGGGTGATTTCAACATAGCGTTAGTGCCTCCATTAGATAGAGCTGATGGCGCGACCATTTACAAGCCTAGATCGAGGGAGGCGTTGGCGGGTGTGCTCTCGGAGGGTAACCTATTGGATGCCTGGCGACAGCTGCACCCTGGCTGCATGGAGGGCACCCACTTTACATCACAGACTGGTACATGGGCGCGCCTAGATTACTTTTTTCTGACCCGAGCACTGCTACCTGGGGTGACTAATGTGACACACCTTCCTAGAACGTATTCGGACCACAGCCCGGTTCTGCTGTCTTTGTTGATTCCCGGCTGGGATTGCTCTAGACCACGCTGGCGCCTGCAACCGGCGGCCTTGCTGGACGAGGTCTTCCGTGTTGAGTTGGAGGATGAGATCACTGCTTTCTTCCCAAGGAACAAGGGTTCTGTCGCATCTGTCGAAACTATTTGGGAGGCGTTTAAGGTCACTGTCAGGGGCCACTGCATGTCTAAGAGCTTTGGGGTATTGCGCGACATACAGCGTACGATCCGGAAGCTCGAGGATGAGCTACGGGCATTGGAGGCGCGGATGGTGAAGGGCGATAGCACTGCCGCTCATGCTGAGTTCAGGGATAAGCTTACACACTATGAAGAAGAAGCAAACAGGGAAACTAGGTTTAGGAGTAAACACTGGCAGGCAAGGAAATATTGTGAGGGGGATAGGCCCGGCAAGGCGCTAGCTATACTGACCAGATCGCCGCGCATAGACAACACTATCATTGAGGTGGTTACTCGCCAAGGTCACACTGTCAGGGATTCAGATGAATTGTTAGATGCCTTTGTTTCCCACTACCGCACGCTATATACCACAGTCACTACTCCTGATATGCATTACGACGACTTTCTAAGTGAGCTGGCCTTATGCTGGTTGAGCGATGTTGACAGGCAATTCCTTGCCGCTCCTTTCGAACTGGACGAAATTAGGGATGCCATTATGTTGCTTAGTAACGGGAAGGCGCCCGGACTGGACGGTCTTCCCGCCGAATTCTACAAGACCTATATAGATGTCATGGCCCCGGTCCTCCGAGAGGTGTTCATGGAATCCTTCGAGGACGGCGTCCTCCCATGCTCCATGCGCGAAGTCGTTATCACTTCCTTATTAAAACCCGGCAAAAATCCCTCATCCTGTGATTCGTATCGGCCCCTGTCACTCCTGAATTGTGATGTCAAAATTCTGGCCAAAGTCCTAGCCACTAGGTTGTCACTCCTCATGACCCGGATAGTTTTACCCGACCAATCTGGCTTTTTCCCGGGCCGCTCCACCTCACATAATCTGCGCACTCTTTTCTCCCTGCTTCATACAATTCACCCTGACCTCCCTGTTGCGGCGATCTTTTTGGACGCCTCAAAAGCGTTCGACTCTGTTGAATGGCCCTATTTGTTCACCGTCTTGGCCCGCATGGGGTTCCCCGCCATCTTCAACTCCTGGGTCCGATTACTATATACTCAACCTACCGCGAGAGTCCTGATCAACGGACATCTCTCCACGCCACTTGACATCTCCAGGGGCACCCGGCAGGGGTGCCCACTGTCCCCCCTGTTATTCGCGATTGCCATCGAACCACTTGCGTGTCGGCTCCGCCAGCTCCATGGCGAGGGAGCGATTCGCTGTTTCCAGCGCCAGATCGATGTGTCCCTATATGCAGATGATATGACTTTGTTCGTTAAGGACCCAGTGCACAACCTGAACCCCCTGCTCCGGGATTTTGTGGTCTTTGGAAGAATGTCGGGGGTGCAGATCAATTGGACAAAATCCCAGTTTTTCCCACTCACAGATGCCGTACCTGACTTCCCCCTAGATTACCCTCTGGAGTGGTGCAGGTCTGACCTTCGGTATCTGGGCATACAGATCTCACGTGACAAGGATGAGATTCTCCGCTCCAATTATGGCGTGGCTGTGACCAAACTTATTGCCCTTGTGGATCGCTGGATTTCTCTACCCATTTCCATGGCAGGGAGAGCGTCTCTTATCAAAATGGTTGTGCTCCCGCGCTTTCTCTATCTTTTTCTCAATATCCCCTTTCACCCGGGAGCCTCTTTCTTCAAAACACTGAGATCAGAACTCTGCCGCCTTTTCTGGGGAGGCAAAGGCCCGCGGCTTAAATGGTCGATGCTGATCCTACCGTATCATAAAGGGGGGTTTGACCTCCCGGATTTCGAAGCCTATTATCTATGCGCGCAGGCGCACTATGCGTACCACTGGCTTCTCCCTACTCCCTTTATGCCTCAGTTGGCAGTGGAGGACTGGATTGCCAATCCCCTACCATTGAAGGGCCTACTGCACTGTCAGCCCTCGGCCATAACGACACCTCATACGTCGGTCACATGTACAGTTGATGCGTGGCGCCGACTGGCTAAAAGGCTGCACTGCGACCTATTGTATTCTCCCCTACTGCCACTGACGTATCATCCCGAGCTTGCCCTCCTGCAGGAGAAAGGCTTTCAGAGGGTGTGCGCGGCCCTGAAGATTACTTGCTGGGGTGACCTCTTCGCTGCGGGTTGCTTTAAATCTGCTGATGCTTTCTTCAATGAGCATGCCCGTACCCCTCTCGAGGTATTTTACTATTTGCGACTTCGCCAGGGCATGCGCGCTATACTTCCTGACTACCCCACAGAGCCTGCCATTACGCCCCCGCTTCACTTCCTGTTGAGCTCGCGTGATGGCTCTCATTTGGTCTCAGGAAGGTACCGTCACATAAGAGCGAGTTGCCCGTTACCGATGGCCCCAGCGAAAATGCGCTGGGCTGCCGAACTAGCTATTGATATCACTGATGACCAATGGATGTACTGCTGTACTCTTACGGCTCAAATATCGGCGAGCAGTAGGCTCAAAATCATTCATTATAAATACCTACAGCGCTTGTATTATACCCCCGTGAAAAAATATAAATTTCAATTATCTGACACAGACCGCTGCGACCGCTGCCGCGCAGAACATGCCGATTTCCTGCATCTAGCCTGGGAATGCCCCTCCATACAGATCTATTGGCAACAGGTACATGCCGCCCTAACATCCATGATCGGGTCATCCATGCCGTCGGACCCACTGCTGATGCTGCTGGGACACTCACCACAAATTCCATCACAATGCAGAAAGTTTGTAGATGTCGCGCTCCTCCTGGCAAAAAGGCGCGTAGCATGCAGATGGGGTCGTGGCAGGGCCCCCAAATTCAAAGAATGGCTTGCTGATATGACATATAGTCAGGACCAACACACGACTTTTGCTGACCTGCTCCCAATGTCTAGCAGGCCGGGTGACATTTGTCAGCCCCTGGTTACCTATCTTCAAGCCCAGGCGGCTCGTGATTACGAGCCTTAGGTGTATCCCACTGGGGACGGTAATGGTTACCTGGTTTAGGGTAATTCAATCACCTAATGATTCTGTACTGTCCATGCTATTATTACTATTGTGCTGCCTCACGACTGCATGTATTACTATGCTTCCCTACCGCTCCGCTATTAACTATTCCTATTTTTGCACGTGTGTTTCCGTGCATCTGTTGACCCCTTGATGTAATGTACCTGATCCTTTTGCTTATGCCCTATGTATGAACACCACTGTACTGCCTCTGATCATGGTATGAACTTTGCTTTCTGTCGCACTGTTGATGCTCTGGACGCCTCGATGTACTATACTCTGCTGCGATTCGGTATTCCACTTGGATGAGAATTCGTGAATCTTGTGCCCCAGCCACTGTAATGTCGCACTGTGTGTATTGTCTTGTTCTCTTTTGTTGCAAAACCACCAATAAACAAAGTTTTCAAAATGGTAGTTTGGCTGTGAGCAGGCAGGCTTAACTTCAGAGACAGGTATGTAAAGCATTTAAAAACACCAATTCAGTAACTAATTAAGACACAGCCCAATATAAAAATCCAACACCAATTTATGAAAATAGGAAATATGTTTATCTTTTAAATAACATCAAAACAAAAACAATCCAATGTAGGGTACCAGAGATATGGTTTTTTAAAGATTAAGCACTTTTTAGTGCTTAGGAACCAATAGAATCACTTCTAGACATTTGGTCGCCTCTGACTGGGACAAGGTCCAAGTTTGAGGCCGACGAGATCGATCCCTGGTGGATACACAAAGCAGGAGGCCCTGTCAAGAGTTTACCTTTACACTAAGAACCTTTTCTGGAGGATTTCTCACCAGACGACTCGCAACCTCCTCCAGCAGGCCAGATTCGGTGAGGTTCGCCGGATTGCCTTTCTGTGAGAGTCCTGTCTCCCTATGTAGCTTTTTCACAAAAGTTCACCAAACTTTCCCAAAAGTCTGGAACTTCTTCCTGAAGTTCCTCTTGATGGTCCAAAGTGTCCAAAACACAACCTAAAGGTCTGGAATCGCAAAAATGGTCCTTGAAAGGTTAGGACCACAATTCCCAAAATGCACCTGGACAACACCCTTAAAAGTCCACTGGATTCACTCTAAGCAGGGGACTCTTGGTGGAGTTGATGCAGGTGAGCTCTGTTAACCTGTAGCTTGCACAGAGCCCACTCTTTATTCCTCTTGAAACAAGGTACATTTAAAGGGCTGTAGTTCCAGATAACAATAAACAACTACAACCGCCAATACTGCCACTTGTTTTTCTACTTCAGAACGAGGAAAAAGAATACAACCAGTCCCTCTTAACCACTCTTTCAGTTTAAATTAATCTTTTTATTTTTTCAATTACCAATTTTTTTTTCTTTTTTCAAAATACAACTCATTACAACATTTCCATACTCAATAAAAACTATACAAAATTCCCCACAGAAAATGTCACCCTTTTTGGAACCTAATTAGTATTCCTTTTTCAACAATCTTACATCAGCATTCTCTCTTTCATACTCACATATAGTGTCACATTCATACGTGTGTTTGGACTCATTACCAAATTCGTACATACATCCTTCTTTCATTCACTCTAAACCCACCCTGGGGTACCAACAACAAATCTTTTTCAATGCAAATATAACAAAACATTTTTCCAAAAATACAAACAAAGGCTAATACATTTCAAATTTCAAAATAGGCCATCCGTGATTCAACAAAACCATACAATTCTTGAAATGATGATTTGACTTGATTGGCCTAAAAAAACTGTGGTCGACGCGTTTCAAATCCCTTTATTCAAGGGATTCTCCTATGGACCAAGTGTCTCTGAAAAACATGCTAGACCGTTTCTTACTATGCTGTTTTGTGGCTTGATACTCCAATATCCATCTAGGACGACAGCTTGAGACTTCTTACCTTTTCAACCATTCGGCAGATTCTCATGGATTTTTTCTCATGTCTTATCTATAAACAAAAATTAAATACACTTGTCACAGTCTCCCTCTTAAATATGTCATGGCATACATTGCTAGTCTGAAAAACCGAAGTTGCTTACTTCAAACCGTCCAGGCGTGGAGCGCCTGAATCTGGGTAGTCTTCCCAATGTTGTTGTAGTCAATGTGCTGATGTTCTGAAAAGTGAGGATCGGGTCTATCAGTAACCAAGATGTCAAAAAAGGTAGCAGTAATTGAGAACAGTTAAGGTTGCATCTTCGTACCTGTTTAGCTCTAATGTTCTTCTGGGAGGAATTCTCTCTATGTAGAGTAAGCCGGGTTTCTGAAAATGAAAAAGGGACCAAATGTATTATTCTTATTTTTTGATGGTATTATTCTGCATTGGAATGGGGTCGTTCTATCGTGCCATGGCCGCAATGAATTTTGCTCACACGTGCTGAAAGAATTGTTTGTTTATAAGGTGGTATTAGTTATAGAACAACAAACTCTATTGCTTTCCAGTAACCGGCTGAGCATAATATGGCAGAATGTGCTTCTTTTGGTCTTGATATTTTGTCCTTAAACTCAAACTTTCCAATTGTCCAAAAATGTAGAGTGTGGGAATAATAAACACATACTGCTCAAGCAAATGCCTTATGTATTAGCGGAAACGCCGTGTTATGTCTACGCGGTGGGCAAAGCTATTTTTATCCGGAGCTAGTAAGTGTTTAAAGCTCCGCGTATTGTTTTGGGCTCTGCAAGGTCCTGGATGGGGTAATATATTTTTTTCTTCGTGCTACTGATACAAAACTCTTAACGAATTACAGGGGACGCCGTATTATAGGCAAGCAAACAGCAGAACTATTTACCTCCGGGGCTTGTAAATACTTAAAGCGCGACTATTGTTTTGCTGTCTAACCTGTTGTCAAATGTTGTGGGCTCTACTGGGCGTTACAGGGACATGATTAAAATGCTTAAAGACTACAGCCAGCGTTATCATAATTTCTAGAAATTGGCGTTTACCTCTGTTGTCTCGGCCGAGTTCTGCTTGTCTTGTTTGTTATTTTTTGGGACGTATCCTCTCGGTACTTGAACGTGAGTAATATGCATTGAATTCTGGGAATTGTAGTCAATACTTGTTTGCGAAAAGGCTGTTCCATAAATACGTCTGTGATCTTAATCTCTCATATTTGACACAATGGATCATCATGTAGCTGTCATACGATTTCCCGTATACATTGTTTGCCCATAGTTAGTTCTCCCGAAGTCCAATAAAAAAAAGGGGGGGGAGAATCATTCGTGCAATCATTTGCCACGATGTATTACATAGCACTATTACTACGCTAAGAGATAAGTGAAACTATCGTAATCTAGTTCATGGTTGGAATAAAAATGAAGTGAACATGCGAGATAGAATCCCAGCACTTTTTTGTATATGGAGCTTAATCGGATGAGAATCCTGTCTTATTCAAGTTAAACATTGCTCTTAAAAGAGGAATAATAGTGTTGATCTCATAATTTCTCTGGGAACTTGGATTGTGTTCTCAAGATGTCTGTCACAATTATACAAGCGCAGTTCAGCCTTTCCTGTCACTTTACTGTTGTATAACATGGGTAGTCAGCAAAGGATGGTATCTTCTGTTCTCTAAAGCGTTATCCTCGCTGACCAAAAGAGAAGCAACACGAATTATCAAATTCAACACAGCAGTAGATGGACTTAATGAACTTTCAGAAATGTACCATGTTTAATCTATATCACAATTACCACACATAGTTTCTGCAAGCATAGTGAGCGAGTACCAACCATCGCGAGTTAGTGCAGATTTACACAATATAGCAAAGCCAGAGACCGGACAGAAGAGGGTACGTGGAATTTTGTGTCTGCCTGTCTTTTAGCGTTGCATCCAGAAATGTTTTTTCTCAAAGTATTGGTTTTACTAACCATGACAATATGAATACCTAAAATATTAATAATGTGCAGAATAAGACATGCCCCTTGCCATGCTTGCATCAAACTGGGAAACTAGAACATGAATCAGATGGCACGGAATGGGATGTCACAGCCAATGGTCCCAGCCCAACTGGCCTCTGTGCCGAGCATGCAGAATCAAAGGCAGTTAAATTGGAACATGCCTTCAGTCCTGATGGCCCCACAGCCCAATACAGAATAGAACGCCAAATTCTTGACAAATTCAGGATTTCAACAAAATTCTTCAGTGATTAATAATGATTTTCCACAACTTCCACCTACACTAGGAGTTTCTACTGCATCTCTTTTAATCTATAAATGTGCCTCCCGTTCCACAGTCAGACTGACGGGAGTGCCCAACCCACCCCTCTTGGGAAAGGAGTCCAAGTTGTAGGCATTTCTAATAAACAACTAATATGCTGTCAGCAAATGTTCCCGTACACATTGTGTCAATGATGAATGGCCACAAACCTAAACTGTGATTAAGATCCAGTTATACTGTTAGGGAATAACCTTGTGAAATGACTTGTGTAAATTACTGTACACCGGATGGTGTTGGTATTCAAACACAATGTGAAGACTCTAACTTACATTCGGCAACTTCTGAGTTAATTTGTTTCCAGGCTTTACATAAGAGTATTTAACTCCAGATTTAAATTGCACGAAAAATCAAGAGGCTTGGAATTTTACAGGAAAGAAATATGAATTGATTGAAAGTACAGAGCCAGCTTAAATCACGGTGAAAACGAATGCAGTGTATCCACACACTCCTCAGTACAACCGTACACGTGAAGCAGAGGAGGGCATATACCTGTCATTGATAAAAAATTTAAGCAGGCATTCTAAAAGAAGAGATATGGAGCCCATGTAACTCTACTATCACAGGAATTAAATAAACAGGTAGAACAAGCATTTACAATGCTACGGTCTCACCTTTGCAAAAGTTAGAGATATTGGCATTGTAAATGACAACATTTGTATTTATGTGTTGGTTTTGAAAACATAAATAAATGGCATTGTCATTTACAATGTCAATAGCGTAATCTCTTGCAAATGCCACACACAAACACACAGACCCCCCCCCACACACACACACACAGACAGAGCCCCCCCACACACACAGAGCCCCACACACACACAGAGCCCCCATACACACACACACAGAACCCCCCCGCACAGAGCCCCCACACACAGAGAGCCCCCCACACACACAGAGCCCCCCACACACACACAGAGAGCCCCCCCCACACACACACACGGAACCCCACATACACACACAGAGCCCCCCACACACACACAGAGCCCCACATACAAAGCCACACACACACAGAGCCCCCCCACACACAGAGCCACACACACACACACAGAGCCCCCCACACACAGAGAGAGAAACACACAGAGCCAAACACACACTCAAAGTCAAACGCACACACAGAGCCACACACACACAGAGCTACACACACAGAGCCACACACACAGAGCCACACACACACAGCCACACACACACAGCCACACACACACAGAGCCACACACACACACACACACAGGGCCACACACACACACACACAGAGCCTCACACAGAGCCACACACACACACAGAGCCACACACACACACAGAGCCCCCCACACACAGAGCCCCACACAGAGCCCCACACACACCCAGAGCCCCCATACACACACACAGAACCCCCCCACACACATAGAGCCCCCCCACACAGAGAGCCCCCCCACATACACAGAGCCCCCCGCACACACACAGAGAGCCCCCACACACACACAGAGCCCCACATACACACACAGAGCCCCCCACACACACGCAGAGCCCCACATACACACACAGAGCCCCACATACACACAGAGCCACACACACACACACACACACACACAGAGCCCCCCACACACAGAGCCACACACACACAGAGCCACACACAGAGAGACAAACACACAGAGCCAAACACACACACAGAGCCAAACACACACACACAGAGCCATACACACACAGAGCTACACACACAGAGCCATACACACAGACCACAGACACAGAGCCACACACACACACACAGCCACACACAGAGCCACACACACACACACAGTGCCACACCCACACACACAGAGCCTCACACAGAGCCACACACACACACACAGAGCCACACAGACACAGTTACACACACACAGACACAGCGCAACACACACACAGAGCCACACACACACAGAGCCACACACACACCCACACACACACAGCCACACACACACAGAGTCACATACACACAGAGGCATACACACACACAGAGCCCCCCCACACACACAGAGCCCCCCCCACACACACACACACAGAGCCCCACACACACACGTCCTTCCGGTCTGTTCCGGAAGAACGGAGAGCTCTGGTGGCAAAAGAAAAGCCAGTTCATGCACGTGATGTGTGGGCTACACAAGCGGCAATGTTTGGGATTATAAATCGTGTACATTGGAGGGAATTTAGCTAACCCCCCCCCCCCGCCCCCTACCGCTTGTCAGGAAAGGTTGGTGATATATTAAAAAATCAGGAGGGACAAGTAGACAAAAGGGATGGTGAGGAAGCAAAGAGGCCATGAAGGGTGTGTAAAGTAGTAACAAGAAGATGATAGGAGACTTTAAAAAAAACTGCAAAATAGAAGCGGCCGAGAGACAAGAGTGAAAAAAAAAGTCAGGAAAAATTGAAGAAATCAATGAAAACCACATGTTCAAAACTGCAGAAATAGAGATGGAATTATAGAGGAATTAAGGTTGGTAACCAGAGAAGGGGATAGAAAGAATATAAATAAAACTACTTGTAGGAGGCAAAACTACATGGGATAAGGAAGGAAAAAAGACAACAACAGTCCACAAAAATGTGATGGAGAAAACCTCTGCTTCATTTTTTGGAGACTGCTTGAAAAAGGTGGGACAAGGATGAGCAGGAGAACATTAGATAGGCGAGTGCCTTGGGTCCTATTGCAGCGAAGGAAAATGGGCACACTGCCCGACTGGTTGAGGAGTAAAAGGCATAGCTGATGTGCAGTACGCGAAGGGTAGCCCTCTTTCTCCATGTCACCGGAGACAGCGTTTCCACTCTTGAACTTTTGATTAACAAACGACAGATATCAAATGTTTCTGTACAATTAGTGCAATGTTAGCAAAATTAAACTACAATACCCAGAAGGCATTAGGTTGTCATATGAAATACTAGTAACTGAAAACAATGTGATTGCACAGAGTGAGGTGGCCACCTGAAGTCTGTTCTTCAGAGCCGTGGCATCACCATTCCTGCTTTGTAAATGGCAGCTACATCCTCAGTAGTCTTTGAGCACTTCAGCTGAACCACAAGGACCGAAAACACGTTACAAATGTTTGAGAAAGGCACGTCCAGTAGTATTTCCATTGTGCAAACATAGCTGGCAGGTAGTGACCCACTCAGCAATAAGCGGATGAAAGGAGCATCTGTTCTCAGTGGCACTGTGCAACATGTACAACGAGCAGGAAACTGAGAAGGAGGAAACAGACAGGAGATGTGGACATGAAGAAGAATAAAATGTATAAGGGAGAAAGGAGGAAAATGAAAGAAATTGGAAAAGATTATAGAGAAATAGAAGGCTGAGAGAATTTGTTGTTTATATATTTCGCATAGTTCACCAATCCCTTTGCCTCTTCGCGGTTTGGGGAATCTCGGAGCGCAGATTATCTTCAGATGGATAAAGACAGAAGTAGACAGTGTGGATGAAAAGAGGAGACGGTGGGGCATGATGGGGGCGGGGAGAAGTTGTCAGGCTAGGCAGGGAGATGTAATACGAACGTAGGAAATATACCGAAGGGAGAAGAGAGGGACGGAAAAGACCGAAAGAGGGCAGGTAAAAGATACTTGGGAGAGAGGAAAGAGCGACCGTTGGGAAATGTGAGAGGGGAATATAAGAAAGGAAACCTAGGAAAGGAGGACAACCATGAAAGTTTCTTAAGTTTTACTAGGACAAAAACATAAACATGGATATGCGGAGGGATGCCTGAAACTTGCAAAGCCCTGCCCTCATGTGTACATAACACGGATGTTGCAATAACCAGCGCCTACCTGACCCGGCTCCCAGCAACCAGTAATGACCGGGCCACTCGCTCGCTGACTGACCCCTTGTCGAAAACGATAACTATCGGACTGGCTGAACTGCAGGAGACAGCGGCCAAAACTCCTGCGTGCTCCTCTCCTCACCCCAAACTTCAAAAACAAGCATTGGCAAGGTCAGCAAGTCAATCAGGAGCCTGCTGAAATATTAGGCATGGCACCTGTGTTGTTGCTAATACTGAAAGTTTTGCACGTGCCTGGGAGCGGGAAGGCAATGCAGAGCAAGCTGCAATGCTGTCTAAAAAAACCCACAAAAAAAACAAAACAGAAAGAGAAGGGAAGGGGAGCGGCCACTAACGTTAAATCTTGCTGTACTTGTAAACAAGACATCGCCGGGTCCGCGGAGCGCCCGCGAGGCGCCGATCAGGCAGATCCTGGATTTCGGCAGGCTCCGACGAGAGGAGGGGGAGGGAGGGAGGAAGGGGGAGGCATCTGGGGAAAGAGAAGAGGTGGGAAAATACGGGGCAGGAGAGGACACCAGGGGAGGGATCGTGAAGAGAAGCGCCCGCCAAGACAAGAGTACGGTGTCCGATAGGGGACACATGCAATCACAACAAAGCCCTGTCCTTTTCAGACTTGGGGGTGTGTCTTTTTAGCTTTGAGTAACTGAAGACGTCACAGAGAGAACCTAAAAAACACACCCGAGTCCAAAAAAGACAGGGCTTAAATGGAGTGATGCCCCTATCCTCCAATTGCTGGCCAGCATTTACGAGACCAGCCAATGGAGAAGAGGGGCGGGTTTAAGCCCCCAATACTGTAAACATTAAATCTCGGCTGCGCGAACACTGCTGCGCAGTGTAACGCTAGGCCGAGACCTATAATAATAATAATAATCCACATTTGTAAAGCGCACAATCACCCGTAAGGGTCTCTAGGCGCTGGGGGCCGTCGGGAAGATTAAGCAAGCTATTGCCCAGAGTCACATGGTGCTGGGCTAACCTGTCGCCGGAGCCGGGGATCGAACCCTGATCCCCAGATTCCAGCGTCAGTCGCCCTGGCCGCGGCGCCACACCTCTTCTAAAAAGGAGGATAGTAAAGGACCTAAGAAGAATTAATACTATTGTTGTCCCATGTTGCTGTATTGTATGGTAGAGCATGCAAGGTCCAATGCCAATATCCTGCTTTAAGGTGAAGAGTCATAATTAAATATTCATTTTGTAGGTGTGTTTTTATAAAATTACATTTGTTGTGCTATGTTTTCATGAACATTCATTGGTTGTTGTCATTTTTACCTCATCATGAACCATGTCAATAATGTGTTCTCTCTGTCTAAAAACTTATGAAATGTACTGTTTTGGGATATTTGTTGCAATTGTTTTATTTTACAATTTTCGAAAATGCAGACTACAAGTCACTCCTCTTACTGATTTTGTACGTAAAACTTTTCCTTGATTTTGAACTAGTCAGATTCTATGTCAGTTTGCTATTTGATATTATAGAAAAAGATTTTCTTTTTTCTTAGCACGCATTTGTTGTGGTGGTCTGTCTATTGACTTTACATCTTGAGTTATATCAGAGTGTGGCTTTTGATATCATTTGAGGTTAACTGTATGTGATCCTTCTGCAAATATTAAGATGATTATTTCTCTGACTAAGTAACCATTATATCTTTAATATGAGCTTACTGCTTGCTGTAGCTCCAAAGCTAAATGCAAGTGCCTTTACCAAGGGAGCGGTGCTTTAATGGGCAGTATAGCCTGCTATGGTTGACTATAACTTCATTACACTGTTGCCCTATGAGGGCAGAATGTGTTAATTAATAAAAACAAAGGTGTCCCAAAGACTGAGGAGGTTGAAACACCTCTGGTACTCCTGAATCTTTGTTTCACAGCTGTTGCTGTGAATGTTGAACAGTTAACAGCCGCATGCAGGACCACAGTGGTTAATTGTTGAACATTCACAGCAATAGCTGTTAAAGGAGGCTGAAGTCAGCCCCCGATTCTCCCTGGGCTCGACTAAACAGCTTTTCATCATTCAGTGAGCCGGGGAGATGCAGGAGATGAGCAGAATCCCCTTCTTCCTTCTTAGATACCAGTGACACTGCGACCTACGGGAGGAGGAAGAGGGGAGGCTCCTGTGTGCCCTGCTGCAGGCTCTAACTTCTGCCTTCTCCGGCCCAATCCATATATTTCAGAGAGGCAGAAGAAAGAGAGAGGCAGAGGTTGTGTATTAGGACATTGTAATGTTGAGAGCAGCGGGCCTATATCAGGTTGTATAGGCTGCTGCTGCTCCGTTGTCTTCAATGGAGGTCTAAACATTTCAATGTTCCAAGCTTTGTCTTGTGAAGGATTTATTTATACTGACCCTCTGCATCATCCCTTCAGATAATTTATCAATAAAAAGCACCAACACATTGATGCCTTGTTGCTTCCATTGCTCAGCATTCAAACTCTGCATCAGCTTGAGCTTGAATTGCTGTTGCTCCGGGAGCATGGGTTGTTTAAATCTAAGAGTCTGTTTGACTGATTTATGAACCTGTTGTGATTGATACCCCCTACTGAGGCGTGAGCCGGGAGGTTGCTGTATTTTGTGTTCTGATTTATGTTACTTTGCACGTTTTTACTAGCTGTTCATCCAGCTTTTTAATTTCACTCGCTTTTGCTTGAATATGAAGCTTAATCATTGCACTGTATTTTGCATTTAATGTGATCTTCCCCGCCTGACTAAAAAGCGGTGGTTATATCCTCCCCTCGCCCCCCTCGCTGCTCGCTCGTTTAAGAAACGTTTCTTCCGTCCCCAAGACTCTCACCTACCTCAGCCGATCTTGACGCTGAGTTAGCGCTGTCTTGGGCGGCCGGAATTACTTCCGCGGCCATCTTTGATTGGGGTAGCCTTCGAAGGCACTCGATTGGCCAGTATAAAAGGACATTCCTGGATTGGCTCTCTAACCTGTTGTGATTGATACCCCCTCCTGAGGCATGAGCCGGGAGGTTGCTATATTTTGTGTTCTGATTTATATTACTTTGCACGTTTTTACTAGCTGTTCATCCAGCATTTTAATTTCACTCGCTTTTGCTTGAATACGAAGCTTAATCATTGCACTGTATTTTGCATTTAATGTGATCTTCCCCGCCTGACTAAAAAGCGGTCGTTATATCCTCCCTTCGCCCCCCTCGCTGCTCGCTCGTTTAAAAAACGTTTCTTCCGTCCCCAAGACTCTCACCTACCTCAGCCGATCTTGACGCTGAGTTAGCGTTGTCTTGGGCGGCCGGAATTACTTCCGCGGCCATCTTTGATTGGGGTAGCCTTCAAAGGCACTCGATTGGCCAGTATGAAAGGACATTCCTGGATTGGCTCTCTAACCTGTTGTGATTGATACCCCCTCCTGAGGCATGAGCCGGGAGGTTGCTATATTTTGTGTTCTGATTTATATTACTTTGCACGTTTTTACTAGCTGTTCATCCAGCTTTTTAATTTCACTCGCTTTTGCCTGAATACGAAGCTTAATCATTGCACTGTATTTTGCATTTAATGTGATCTTCCCTGCCTGACTATAAAGCGGCGGTTATATCCTCCCCTCACCCCCCTCGCTGCTCGCTCATTTAAAAAACGTTTCTTCCGTCCCCAAGACTCTCACTTACCTCAGCCGATCTTGACGCTGAGTTAGCGCTGTCTTGGGCGGCCGGAATTACTTCCGCGGCCATCTTTGATTGGGGTAGCCTTCGAAGGCACTCGATTGGCCAGTATAAAAGGACATTCCTGGATTGGCTCTCTAACCTGTTGTGATTGATACCCCCTCCTGAGGCATGAGCCGGGAGGTTGCTATATTTTGTGTTCTGATTTATATTACTTTGCACGTTTTTACTAGCTGTTCATCCAGCATTTTAATTTCACTCGCTTTTGCTTGAATACGAAGCTTAATCATTGCACTGTATTTTGCATTTAATGTGATCTTCCCCGCCTGACTAAAAAGCGGTCGTTATATCCTCCCTTCGCCCCCCTCGCTGCTCGCTCGTTTAAAAAATGTTTCTTCCGTCCCCAAGACTCTCACCTACCTCAGCCGATCTTGACGCTGAGTTAGCGTTGTCTTGGGCGGCCGGAATTACTTCCGCGGCCATCTTTGATTGGGGTAGCCTTCAAAGGCACTCGATTGGCCAGTATGAAAGGACATTCCTGGATTGGCTCTCTAACCTGTTGTGATTGATACCCCCTCCTGAGGCATGAGCCGGGAGGTTGCTATATTTTGTGTTCTGATTTATATTACTTTGCACGTTTTTACTAGCTGTTCATCCAGCTTTTTAATTTCACTCGCTTTTGCCTGAATACGAAGCTTAATCATTGCACTGTATTTTGCATTTAATGTGATCTTCCCTGCCTGACTATAAAGCGGCGGTTATATCCTCCCCTCACCCCCCTCGCTGCTCGCTCGTTTAAAAAACGTTTCTTCCGTCCCCAAGACTCTCACTTACCTCAGCCGATCTTGACGCTGAGTTAGCGCTGTCTTGGGCGGCCAGAATTACTTCCGCGGCCATCTTTGATTGGGGTAGCCTTCGAAGGCACTCGATTGTCCAGTATAAAAGGACATTCCTGGTTTGGCTCTCTAACCTGTTGTGATTGATACCCCCTCCTGAGGCGTGAGCCGGGAGGTTGCTGTATTTTGTGTTCTGATTTATGTTACTTTGCACGTTTTTACTAGCTGTTCATCCAGCTTTTTAATTTCACTCGCTTTTGCTTGAATACGAAGCTTAATCATTGCACTGTATTTTGCATTTAATGTGATCTTCCCCGCCTGACTAAAAAGCGGTGGTTATATCCTCCCCTCGCCCCCCTCGCTGCTCGCTCATTTAAAAAACGTTTCTTACGTCCCCAAGACTCTCACCTACCTCAGCCGATCTTGACGCTGAGTTAGCGCTGTCTTGGGTGGCCGGAATTACTTCCGCGGCCATCTTTGATTGGGGTAGCCTTTGAAGGCACTCGATTGGCCAGTATAAAAGGACATTCCTGGATTGGCTCTCTAACCTGTTGTGATTGATACCCCCTCCTGAGGCGTGAGCCGGGAGGTTGCTGTATTTTGTGTTCTGATTTATGTTACTTTGCATGTTTTTACTAGCTGTTCATCCAGCTTTTTAATTTCACTCGCTTTTGCTTGAATACGAAGCTTAATCATTGCACTGTATTTTGCATTTAATGTGATCTTCCCCGCCTGACTAAAAAGCGGTGGTTATATCCTCCCCTCGCCCCCCTCGCTGCTCGCTCGTTTAAAAAACGTTTCTTCCGTCCCCAAGACTCTCACCTACCTCAGCCGATCTTGACGCTGAGTTAGCGCTGTCTTGGGCGGCCGGAATTACTTCCGCTGCCATCTTTGATTGGGGTAGCCTTCGAAGGCACTCGATTGGCCAGTATAAAAAAGGAAGGCTATGCCTCCGCGCAGCGGACGCGATCAGCGGACGCGCCAGACCTGCGCCGGAGTCGTGCCAGAGTCCTGCCTGTCTGCGCCCGTCCGCGACCAGAACCAGTAATCCCCCACATTCCATCTCCTATGATAGTGCCACGCTCAAGTCCTTGAAGCCTAAACACTGCATTTTACCTCCTATTACATCCAAGGATGCTAGCCCCCATTTACCTCTCATAAAATGTCTCTCAGGACAACCTGACGACCTAAAGCATAACTGCTTCTTCCTGCAGACAACTCCTAACTTGGCACGAATAAAATCTGGTTTGATAAATTGCCGTTCCCTAGTAAAACATACCCTCGATATCGCCCAGACTTTGGAAGAGGACAAATGGGATCTTTTATTTCTAACCGAGACTTGGTTAGGAGATGATACTAATCCCGCGATACACTTAGCCATTCCCTCCGGCTATAGTATATTCTGCGCTAATAGACAGGGCTCACACCCTGGAGGTGGTGTTGCCATAATATACAGATCTCATTGGACTATATCCTCTTTTCCTTACAACCAATTGGAACGCATTGAAGCACTTCCTTTTTGTATTAAAATAGCGGCCAATTTTACTTTCTCTGGCCTTCTGGTTTATCGTCCCCCTAACTCTAAAACATCTCATCTCCCCGTATTCCTAGACTATGTTCTACAAGCCACATCGCGATATGCTAATTTCACTCTTCTTGGGGATTTTAATCTTCACGTTGACAATACCTCAGACTCTACCTCCCTTAACTTTTTGTCTACCTTATCAGATGGAGGGCTAAATTAACTTATTAGTTGCCCTACACATAAAGCGGGCCATACCCTTGATCTGATCTGTACCAACTTGGATGGTCTGGCCATTAGTGATCCCCTTCCGGTGATCTGGTCGGACCACCTCCTCGTCCCTTTCTCGTTCCCTTGGCACCGTCAAGATCGCCATATTTGCCCGGCCAAACTACAGGGCAGAAATTGGAACAAGATCTCCCCTGACAGCCTTGCTGCCCATCTCCAATCTATTGATCTCTTAGACACGACTTCTGACCTAGACACTCGTTTGACCAACTTTAACGGCCGGATTTCTTCTGCAATCGACCTCCTCGCCCCTATCAGGCCCATCAAAACCTACCGCTCTGCTCCATCGGCCCCGTGGTACTCCAATGACCTCCGAAATCTTAAATCAGAATGTAAACGCCTTGAGAGACGCTGGAGAATAACCTACTCACCTGATCGTAAATCTCTCTATAAATCTGCCTTAAAAAAATATAGGAAAAAGATCATTGAACATAAAATAACTTTTCTAGAAGAAAAAATCAACAGTTCACAAGGCTCCTCTAGGGAAATATTTGATACAGTCAGATCTTTCACCGATCCCCTGGCTTTAAAACGCCCACCTGTGGTGTCTCAGACTCTTTGCAATAGCCTCTCTGATTTTTTTGAGAACAAAATAGCCACCATTTACGATTCCTTTCCCAGTAATACCCACGCAAACAAAAGTACCATTAACTTTATCATCACTGGACCTGAGTGTACGTTCTCCAACTTTATAGAGATTACTTTGGATCAATCTCTTATGGAACTCCTTAAAAGCAAATCCGGTTCTCCTCTTGACCCTTGGCCTGCCAAGCAATACAAGTCCCTAGCACCCATTCTCAACCATACCCTGAACGGGATTTGGAATGACTCGCTACAGATGGGAGTATTTCCAGATTCCTGGAAGCATGCGCGATTAGTCCCCATAATCAAGAAAGCCAACGCCGACCCGAGTGAACCCTCCAACTATAGGCCAATTTCTCTTTTACCAGCTCCCGCTAAAGTGCTCGAAAGACTTGCTCAGCAACAACTAGCGGGTTTTTTAGAAACATCAGGTGCTTACCATGACTCCCAGCACGGCTTCAGGCCAGGGTATAGCACTAAGTCAGCACTAATCGAGATGGCAGATGCAGTACGCTGGAGGATGGACGAGGGATCAAGAGCGGTGTTGGTGCTGCTGGACTTGTCAGCAGCATTCGACACCGTCTCCCACCCCCTCCTCCTAGACCGCCTCCAATCCAAAGGTATCCAATCCAAAGGTATCCAGGGTACGGCCTTAAAATGGATTGCATCTTTTTTGTCCAACCGTACGCAGGCAGTGTTCACTCCCCCATACACCTCAGATAGCCGCCCTCTTCGGTGGGGAGTCCCCCAAGGCTCCTCGCTGAGTCCCCTCCTATTTAATGTTTATTTTTCACCCCTCTTTGATATCATCGCCCAAACTGGAATAAAGGCCACCTCTTACGCCGATGATATTCAACTTTTGTTTTCATTCAACAGCATTACCCCAACAACCTTTGATCCCCTAAAAAACTCCCAGTGGATGGACAATAATTTTATAAGGCTAAACGCAGGAAAAACGGAGGTACTTTTCTTTCACCAGCCGTCTCCACTTGACCCTAACATCTGGTGGCCTCTTGATTTGAGTGCTCCACCTCTGCCCAAAGACTCTGTGAAAAATTTAGGGGTAAGATGGGACTCCAACCTCACACTACATCATCAAGTCCACACAGTCTCCGCTGCATGCTTCGCCAAGATCGGAATGGTAAAAAAGTTTATCAATTTCTTGCCCAGTAACACCAGGAAGATTGTAGTCCAGGCGTTGATTACCTCGCACCTGGACTACGCCAATGGCTTTTATACTGGCCTGTCTGCGGGTCTCTGTCATCGCCTCGAGACAGTCCAGAATGCTGCAGTGCGACTGGTTGGTGGTATTCCCTTACGTGAGCACATCTCGCCCCACCGTCGTAGACTTCATTGGCTACCGATACAAAAAAGGGCAGAATTCAAGGCACTGGTACTGTCTCACCGTGCATTGAGAGGCAAGGGTTCTGCCTATCTTTCCACCTGTCTGATCCCTTACAACAACACTAGGACTCTTCGTTCTTCTTCAAAAAAATCTCATCGCTATTCCCAGATTTAGGAAAACTCGCTCAGGCGGAAAAACTTTCCAAGTGTTTACCTCTGCCCTCTGGAACAAGTTACCAAATTCCATCCGGTTGATTCAGGAAGAACAACCCTTCCGGAGAGCCCTAAAAACTCACCTGTTCTGTTGACCATTTCTTTTCTAAATAACACCTTAGCCAGCATAAGACCACACAGGAGCGCCGGGACACCCCATTGGGGATTCTGTGCAATATATCAAAATACACGAAATAAAATAAAATAAATAAACGGTGGGCAGAATTATGTACAAGGGCATTAAGGTACCTTTGCAAATCAGATTGTTTTGATTTGCAAGTTTCATGGTCTGTAAATGGAAAGATGGGGGTTATGAAGAAGTGGAGTGGGTTGTTAGGGTTTGTTCTCTGAGACTGTGGGTTCACTCTATATTCACAAGGACCTTTTCCAGCAAAGGATCTTGGTTCTTGAACCCAAAAAAAAAATATGTATTCATAACCAGAGTTGCTTCACAATGGCCTCCATAGAACAAGAGATTCTTGTGTTTTGTAAGTTCAGGACGGTTATTGGTAAAATGTGATGAAGTGTGATAGTCGTCTGACGCAAAACCATTTCTTTACTTCCTTTCAAGATATTCTGGGATGAGCAGGCAGTGCAGCGTGGCTGCCACCCTCGGAAGAACAAAATGAAGTATAACTGTCAGGTAAGGATTCCTATAACTCTACGTTTCCTTTTCCCCTGCTTCTTCTTTCTCTATTCCCTTTCTTGATCTCTGTTTTTTTTGTCTCTTCAACTTCAACATTTGACTCCCTCTGTGCACTATTCTTGTTGTTATAAAACTTCTGATAATCACATGATGGATCCACATTCCTCCTGGTACATGTTGGGAGTGTAGTGCAGGTCCAATTCTTTTTAGGTCAGTTTTGCCCAGCAGTTCCTTAACAATTGGCATATTTGTCTCCTCTTCAGACCACATGATACCATCCTCCCTCTGTCTGTTCTTTCTGCGTATTTTCTCTCTGGATTTGACTTCCATCTCTTTGCATCCTCCCATCCTGCCCTTTTTTGTCCTGTCTACTACAAGCAAAAGACACAGTACATGTGCGTGGACACACATACACACAGGGCTTGCTATAGGGTGGTGCGACCGGTGGAACTGCTCCTGGTGCTGACCTTGGGGGCACTGTATTTAGAAGTAACTTATGGGTTCACGAGCATCTGCTGAAGAGTAGGGGTGGGCTCAATTTGAGTAGTTGCTCTACGCAAAGGTTGTCGAAATGGTAAAAAATCTCCGCGAGCGCACAAACGTTCAGCGAACACACGGAATTGCTTGTTCCACCCGTTCACGTTGCTTTTTTCCTGTTCGCGAATGCTGTTTGCGTGCTTGGGGAGAAATATCTCGCAAACAAGCATTTTGAAAGCGCGAGCAAGCAAAAAATTCCTCGAAACCGTCGAATCGCAGAAATTTTGGCAATTCCGTGTTCTCCACAGAACGCGAAATTACCCAAATGTTTTGTGTTTTTCTTTTTTTGACCCTTTTTGCTTTCCTTTACTGTTGTGCTATTCAATAACATGTCCCTTCCTAGAACACTCGAAAAAGGAATAGATTAACAGTCTAGGTGGGCAGGGGACTAAATAACATCTAGTAATTTATTACAAGAATTACAAATATCTCACTATGTTCCCAGCCGTTGCCACAGAAATTGCAATTTGATAGTGTGGCTGCTTCTGAGAATCTGCGTTTCTTTCTTAAATATTTACTTCTTTTGCTCTCACATCCTTGATTTCCAGTGATCACAAGCTCCCGATCAACACTGTTTCACCACTATCAGAAATGCAACTCAAACTGATTTCCTGTCTTATTTTTGTTAATGCTTTCTTTGTGCAAAGTATAAAGTCACAAATATTTTGTCTTTGTGTTCATTTACAATTTTTGACTCCATTTCTACAGGTGACAGAAGCATGAACAGAAAAAAGAAGGTTTAAATTTAGTGAAACACAACGAAAAAGATTATTTCAAGGAAAGTTAAAACATTCTCGAGCTCTAGAGAAGAAACACATTCTATGTGCCAGGAATGGTGAGGATGTTGGAGCGGAAGAAACTGGTGAATGTGAAAGTTGTCAACTCCCTAAAGCAAAATGATCATAAATGTTTACCAAGTGTCAGTAACTGAGATTAAGGAGAACATTCGCCACAACTGATACCCACACAGAGCACTTGAGAAAACTCGTGTTCCAAATTCTGTTTGATGGTTTATGAGAACTGCATTGGAGACTTAAACCCTCCCCAACAGATCAGCATCCGTGGATGTGTTGTGATGTGACAGAACCGTCAAAAAGACTAATATCCCCGATTTACAAGTGCAAGCTTTTGACTCCGTCTCCTGTGATTCAGAGGAGAGAAAAGATTGTTTAAAAGAAACAAATTGTAACTGCTCTTTATTAGATGTTGTTTCGGCAAAGATGCCGGATTATCATTTCCAATATAGGAAGATTTTCCCCCACCAACTGTCTCTTCGGTTGATCCGAGTAGTTTCCAAGTGGCCTGAACCTTCCAAAGTGGATCATGTACTTGTCTTAGCCACTGAGCAAAAACAGCATATACTGCTACAGAAAGTATAAAAGGGGCCAGTGTTACACTATTGATAATTCATAAACCACCCTGGCATGCCCTAATTACCTGCCATTACTTGAATGAACAAACATACTTAACAGGCAAACACTAAAGCCCAAAGACCTTATAAGTGCCTTTAAAACTCCTAAATCAAATGTGATAAACTAGAATACCTAAATGAGACTAATTAAACTAGACAGAATTCACCCGGGCATAACTTGGAGAATATGAATCCATGAGGAGCATCTTAGTAAATACAAGGGGCTCCTCAGTGAAAGTTTATAAGACAAGTTAGATTGGTGCCTTTAAAGGTAGGAAAATGATCTCCAGGAAAAAACTATAATTAGTTAAATACATATGTTAAGAAGAGCATCTGAAATTTATTTTAGAAGTTAATGCTGAGTTGTAACAAACAAGTACATGATCAGAAATCAGATTCAGTCTTAAGATGGCATGTATCCAGGAACAAACCCAACTTGGAGAAACAAAGAACTCGAATGAGAGCAATGAATGTGAGAACAGCTTTAGCCATCAATCCCACCTCACTAAACATGAGAAAACTAGCACTGGACGAAAGCCCTATCAGTGTCCAGAATGCCAGAAAGGCTTCACTCATAAATCCAACCTTACGGTACATGAACGAATCCACACTGGGCAGAAACCGTATCAGTGCTCTGAATGCTGTAAAAGCTTCAGTAGCAAATCCAATCTCACTTCACATGAAAGAACCCATACTGGGCAAAAACCGTATCAGTGCTCTGAATGCTGGAAAAGCTTCAGTCATAAATCCAGACTTACAGCACATGAAAGAACCCACACTGGTCAAAAACCTTATCAATGCTCTGAATGCTGTAAAAGCTTCAGTCAAAAATCCAGCCTTACTGCACATGAAAAAACCCACACTGGGCAGGAACCGTATCAGTGTTCTGAATGCCAAAAAGGTTTCTATCACAAATCCGGTTTAACTCTACATGAGAGAATCCATACTGGGCTCAAACCCTATCAGTGCTCTGAATGCCAGAAAAGCTTCAGTCGGAAAATAATTCTCACTCACCATGAGAGAACTCACACTGGGCAAAAACCTTATCAGTGCTCTGAATGCCAGAAAAGCTTCAGTCAGAAATCCAGCCTTACTGCACATGAAAGGACCCACACTGGACAGAAACCTTTTCAGTGCTCTGAATGCTGTAAAAGCTTCAATCAGAAATACAACCTTACTGTACATGAAAGAACCCACACTGGGCATAAACCATATCAGTGCTCTGAATGCCAGAAAAGCTTCAGACAGAAACAGGCTCTCATTAGACATGAGAGAACTCACACTGGGGTAAGACCTTCTTAGCTCTCTGAATGCTGTAAAAGTTTCAGCCGGAAATCTGGTCTCACTCAACCTGCGAGAACTTACCTGGAAAAAATCTCGTCATTGTTCTAAATGCCAGGGAAGCGTCTACTGGAGATTCAGTTTCATTCAACAAGAGAGAACCCACAATGAGAAAGAAAATGATCTGTGCTCTCAATGTGACAAAAACGTTAGTTGTAAATGTAACCTTTCTACATAAGAGAGACAATGTGGGAGAGTAAAAGGTGCTCACTGTGAACCCTGAGGAGGAGCTTTCAGCATCACAAAACCTTTGCATGAAGCAGCCACAAAGACATTGATCCGTTGTTTGTCCAACAAACCGTCTACTGAGAAAAGCTCACAGTGTGGGATGGAAATGCTTGAATTAACCTCATTCTTTTGTAACTATTTGTGGCCTCATTCCATTCAGCGTGTTGTGTTTGCTGAGTGTTTATAAGCCATGACTGACCCACAAAGTCCATTTGATCCTGAACTTTGAGGCCACGCCCCCAAGGGTCTGGAATGCATGTAACTTCAAACTGTTTCCATCCTAAATGAGCTTCACCAGGGGGCTGCAGCAGGAGTCCCTTTGTCATAGGTCTCTATGGGACCAACATCTGTTCATATCTGTACCACGTAGGGCTCATCATTGAGAAAAACTAAAGGTGATGGATGGACTGGTAGCTAATCTCGGCAACATCCCACCACATCATTCTCTAGTCCTGTGTAACTACAGACGAGGCCAGCCATATGCAAACCATTCTTGGCTCCACCCTAAATAGTCCTAATGACTTCTGTTCCAATGGGACATGGCCTCGTATTACAAAGATGCATACGAGTGGCCTCTTTCCATCTTCTTTTTGTTTCAAATGGAACCTGCTATCCCCTTAACCATGCCTCAGGCCTGCCACGTTCCATGCTTTGGCTCTTATCATCAACCTTGAACCATCTCCATAACTTGGAAGCACCGAAGAATGTGCAGCTGTTGTAACTGCTTGAAGTTTCCCGCATGTTGATGGCCCTGGATTCAGGTTCAACTTGATAGCCCAACTCTACTCTGTGGGAATTTTGCACTTCAAGCCACTTCTGTGCAGCTCGTCACCTTCTGAGACTCATTCAGCCAAAAACCTTGCTTCAAATTCCAGTGTTAATCATCACCAGAGACTAAACGTATCTTTGTCCTCTCGAGCATAGCTACCGAAGTCAGCTACAATTTTGTAGGTGACTTCCTGATTGATTCAGTGGATCTGCTTTTTTTTTATTCATTTACCTTTTTGTTTGGTTTTGACAGTGGTTTTGCTAATTAGTAATGCTTAAATCACAGCCCTCCTTTAGATTGTGCTTCTGAATAATTATTAAATATTCTTTTTGATCTAAACTTGGTTTGAATCTTAAAGTTCCTTGTCTATTTTTAATAAACTGTATTGAAATTTGTGACTTCCACTGTTTTTCTTTACCTTCGAGTGCGCCTTAGGCCATACTGCTCAAGCCACGTTACCAAAAGCGAGCTAAGAACACTTTAGTAGAAGAGACATTTACCTTTGCTGACCAAAGTTTGGGAAAATCAAAGCAGGCTGACTCCAGAAAGCACACTAAGGTTACTCTCTTAGGTGGCATCTGTGCCACCTGTAGATGCAAAAAGCCAAGATTACGAGGGAAGCTGTTGGTATCTGTGCCCCAAGAATTTGAGACTGCCACCCTCTCAGTCTGAAACAGTTGAAAGAGCTAAAGATGCACCCGTCAGAGATTCATATCTCAGCAACTAAGACTGCTCACTGCTGCCATACAACACTCAGACTGTTACCTGAATCACAATCCCTGTGCAATGTACAAACCTTTACATAAACAAGTTGTGTTGCGCTTTGTGAACAGGCTTTCACCCCTCTTTCTATGTAAATGAGTTTCTGTGATCAGACACCCCAGGCTCACATTTCTTCTACTGCGGATGATAATATGAGAAATGTAACGATATCACAAACAAGGGCTGTATTGAGAAATAATCGTTTTCCAAGTCACACAGTAGTTTGTAGTTCTTTATTATTCTTTTAAATGTACATCTCCCATCCCGTTCCAAGGTAGAGTATAGTTTGCGAAGCGCGACTCTCTTGTGGCCCGCTCCCCAGATTAGGTCCATAAGAACAGAAACAGAGTCCAATTTCCTGAAGAAGCGCCAGGGCGGGTAAACTGGAGGGGGGGGGTCGAGAAGCAGTATAAATGTATTAACATCATTTTTGCAACTTCCACTCTACCCATGGGTCGATAGTGGCAGGGAGCCCCAAAATGACAGGGAGCTGCAAACATTGGACATCACCTAAGTTGCCCTGTATACGTTCTTTGTCGGTGTGGTAAGTTCACCCCTAAATACCTGAAGATATCAGGGTGCCACCCCAGTGCTAATTGGGGCAGCACTTCCTGTTGTAAGTTGCGAGTTTGCGCATGGGATTTAAGCTGGATTTGGTCCAATTTAGCATTAATCTAGAAGCCCTACCAAAATCGTCTAGAACATCCATCACCTGTGGTAGATACGAATGCACGATCCTGAGGTACACAAATGCATCATCAGCATACAGTGACATGTCCTGTCAATTTGGCTCGCTCGGTATACTGATTGCTGGGTCCTGTGAACGAAACAGGACAGCGAACAGATCCATGGCTAGGGCAAAAGTAATCGACAGCGGGCCTCTTTGCTGCATGCTTCAAAAGAAACTGAGATCTCTGCCTGTCCGGATGCGGGCCAGCAGGTTGGTGTATTAGTCAAAGCTGGGGCGGACGGGCGCAGCGGGCTCCTCAAAGGCAAGCCCATCTGCGCCCGTCCGTGCCATTACGAGACACGGGGCACGCCACCATGCCAAAAAATACATCTATTCTTTAGCCAGTCTCCTACATATGGCACCCAAGAAACTTTATAAGATTGAGGATCATTTACGGCAAAAGCTACAGTCCTTTGGGCTTTTAAACTCCAAGCCCCTGACTGCTGACGATATCCAACCCCGGGTGTACGATCTGTGATTCGTCTGATGTCATCAACATTAGGAACAGGCAGAGGCTTGGTTAAAGACCTCGATTTGATGTACCTTAATACCCGTTCCATGGTCAAACACCAGTTAGAAATTTGTAATACCATAGACACGAACGCACCGGATTGCCTGCTACTTACTGAGACTTGGCTCACAGAGGAGTCGTCACCTGACATCCTGGCAGCCCTCCCCGACAATTACTATATCCTACGCACAGACAGGCCACTAGGGAAGAGAGGGGGGAGAGTGGCTGCAATTTAAAAAAAAGAACTTCCCCCTCTGGCCTGTCTCACCTGGTAATTGCATCAGTAGATTCTCTTGTAATTAAACTTACTTTATACAGTAGCACGCTTATTTTTCTGATGTTATACAGACCCCCGCAACAATGCCTGACTTCCCCAAGACCCAATCAATCAATCAAGAAATTTATATAGCGCGCTACTCACCCAGGGTTTCAAGGCGCTTGGGGGGGGGGGTCCGCTACTGCTCGAACAGCCAGTTCTTGAGTTGCTTCCTGAAGGAGAGGTGGTCTTGGGTAAGACGGAGGTGGATGGGGAGGGAATTCCAGGTCTTGGCTGCCAGGTAGGAGAAGGATCTTCCTCCCATGGTGGCTCTTCGGATGCGTGGAACGGTGGCAGGGCGTGGCTGGTTGAACGTAGTTGGCGGGTGGGAGTGTAGAAGGTCAGGCGGCTGTTGAGGTACCTGGGGCCTAGGTCGTGGAGGGCTTTGTGTGCGTGGGTGAGGAGGCGGAATGTGATTCTTTTGCTGACGGGGAGCCAGTGTAGGTCTTCCAGGGGTCCGGCAATGTGGCTGTGGCGGGGGATGTCCAGGATGAGTCGTGCGGAGGCGTTCTGGATGCATTGGAGTCTTTTCTGCAGTTTGGCTGTGGTTTCGGTGTAGAGGGTGTATCCGTAGTCTAGTTGGCTGGTGACGAGTGCCTGGGTGACCGTCTTCCTGGTTTCGGTGGGTTCCATCGGAAGATCTTTCGGAGCATGCGCAGGGTGTTGAAGCATGAAGACGAGACGAGACCCTTGCTAATCACATTGCATCATTGATCACTGACTATGACAAAGTAATGATTATAGGTGACCTGAACTGAAGGCCAATGAGACTGATGAGGGAAAATCTTCCAGAGAGCTTTCTGAGTCCCTTGCCTGTCTAAACCTTACTCAACACATTGATACCCCTACGCACATTAAGGGCCACACCGTTGATCATGCGTGGTCAATCAATGTTAACTTGACTGTAGGAAGGTGGCTACCTGACTATGGTTACCCCGGATTTTTTGCCTGTGTTTAGCTGGTTTTTGACTTAGTTGACCTGGTTCCCTGCTAATCAGGGCCCCAGGCCATCTGCTCTCTCTGTAAAATGGATTCCATATACCCTAGGTACATACCACAAATTGGAAATGGACTCTATGTAGGAAGGTGGCTACCTGACTATGGTTACCCCGGATTTTTTGCCTGTGTTTAGCTGGTTTTTGACTTAGTTGACCTGGTTCCCTGCTAATCAGGGCCCCAGCCCATCTGCTCTCTCTGTAAAATGGATTCCATGTACCCTAGGTACATACCACAAATTGGAAATGGACTCCTTGTCAGCCCCTGTATAATGCACTATAGGTGCCCAGGGCATAGGAGCCACCAAGGCCTACCAGGGGCTGAAGCATATCTTTTGCCACCCCTGGCTGGTTCTTAAATTGACACAACTGGCTGATCACTCAGCTGGGGTAAGGTGGTGTAAACACCCCTTGCTTAGATATAGTATACCTATATCTAAACCTATATCTGGACACATATTAACCTGTGAGCCACTCCTATGGAAGGCCTCATCAATCCTGGAGGCAGAGTGCGTGGTTTCATGTGAGATGGAGCTCTAGCATGAGCTGAGCCTGTCTGCAGCTGTCGGGAACAAATCCCTAAGCTGTTTCAGGATAATGCCATACCATATACTATTAAGTGCCTTATAATCCTCGCGGTTATTTAGCAACTCTGGTTTGGCTTTATCAAAACATGTCGTGTAAGGTGTCATACGCTTTGGAATACCATCCCCTCGCCAGTTCTGGCGACGGGGATGGCATTCCACCCCTCTAGAGGGGTAAGACATGTTACTTCACTTTAATGCGGTTGATTTCTCCAAAGGCCTTAAGATCCACAAAATGGATGCCTCTGCCACAGACAAATGTCTGGACCCCTGGAGCTGACCGAAACCCAGTCAAGGGGGTCCTGGACAAAGGGTTTCCTGTCACAGGAGGGTGTCACCGCCCTCCAGACAGGAGATAGTGTATTGTAGCAGGGAGGTTTGAAAGAAACCAGACACTGCCTGGGGCGCACAAGGCTGCCCCTTGCATAATCCGGCCAAACCGGTTCTGGGGCACTCCAGCCCTCGTGCCAGGGCGGCCTGGATCAAAGGAAGGGGGTGTATCCACCCACTTCCTGGGTCCCACCCATAGGAGGGGACCTAGCAGGTAATCACGCCCCCCAGATTGGAATAAGAGTGGGAGCAGTGCCAATGCACATCAGATTTCCTGGAAGAAACATTTTGAAACGATATTCTGGACCCTTCGCCCTCCATCTCAACGTGGAAGCCCGAAGAATCTCCCTTGTGGTCAAGGAGTGACCACCCTGCAGCAGCAGGCACCATCCAGCCCTCGACGTCTACTTAGTTGCAGTTCCCGCCGGAACTCGAGCGACTGAGATCGACGAGATCAAGCCTGCCCAGCTTCTAACAGCCCGATCCACAGTCCATGCAAAGCTGAGACCCGTGGAGGCGACCGGAAGCGTGGGGCACGCCATCTTGAAGTGACCACGAGACGCTGACCGTGCAGCCCACGAGTGACCCTCGAAGCTGTACACCGGGGTTTGAGAAGCCCCCACCCTGAGCTACTCCTGAGCCGAAGTTCAGCCCTCCACACTCGACGAGTGCTGCGTGGGGCCCTTTGGCACGATTTGGCTCAACGCGTTGGCCCGGTCACTTGCCAGCTGGCTTGTGGTCCCTGTGCCGACGAACTACCGAAGAAGACTCGTGAATCTGGTTGCTCCAGATCCACACCAGCTCCCCTGAAAAGGAGCCCCGACTCTGACCTTCCTGGTCCGAGTGAGAAGCAATCTTCCGATCCTGCGTGGATTGCTCTTACCAAGGCTTGTTTGCTCCAAACCTGAAGCCGACTGCACCGACGGTGAGAGCCTGCGTGGGACAGATCGTGACCTGCTCCTGGACATCGCAGATGCCCCAGAGCCCACGTGACAGCGGAGAGAAGCTCCTCGACGACCACCTGATTGCGCCCGACATTGCCTGGTTCCGTCCTGGTTCCACCCTGGTCACTGCTGAGTGACCCAGACTCTGTCCCCTCTGCTTTCAGGTACTCTACAACTTGAGTCCACCCTTGGACTCCACCGGACACTTCGTCTTCACCCTGCCTGCAGCCCTTTCAGCTCCAAGCACCAAGAGCCTGCGTGTCAAAACCTGACGCCACTTCGACCCTGTGCACCCACTTCCTGTGGGTGAGGTAACTTTGCTCCGCCGGTGTTCCCACACTGGTGCACACCTCTAGGGTCTGTGTGTTAAGTTTTGTTCCTCTAGGTTCAGCGGAAGTGTCCTTAAACTTTAACTATTTGACTTTTACGCACCATTGGTTAACATTGGTGCATGCGTGCGCTTTCCGCACATCTCCCGAATCCCGAGGGCCATTCCCGACTTCAGCATTGCTTGTCCTGACTGCTCCCAGCGATTCCCTAGGCCCTAGGCCTAACCACTGTTCGAGTGGCCTCTCTTATACCACTTGTTTAGTATATGGTTTGAGTGGCCCCCCCGCCCTCATCCATAATTGTGCAACTTGTATGTTTAAACAGTGCTTTTGATTTAACGCTTGTGCCCCTTTATTCATAAAGAATACTGGGGATTGTTTTTAGTAATAAACACATATATTTTTATAATATATACTTGTGTGGTGTCCTTTCATTTGGTATTACAGGATTGTATGTGGTAAAACAGCTCGCTTAACACGACCTCTTAAGTTAAGCCTTTAGGCTGCTTAGTCCATGCTACCCCTAGGATAGCTTGTCTAATAAGGTTGACTTACAACCAGACACCATAAGGGGATTGTTTGGTCAGGTAGTAGGTGGTTCCAGAATTGGAAACATCCCCTACCAGGCCAACTTCTCACATTGGTGGCAGCGGTGGGATTTGAGCTTGCTGTTGTTTTACCATTGCAATCTTTATATCAAATTGAAAGATCACATCAAGTACCTCTAGGTACATATAAAATCAAAAGCTTAGCATATTAAGTTCTACTGAACTTAGTAGTTGTAGGTTGAAGGGAGTAGCACACCCCTGACTACAACTCACTAGCAAGGTCCAGTAGGAAAACACTTAGTGTAGGTAAGTGCACCACTTACACCTCACTAGTAACCATGTCTGACACAGGAAAGGCCTCAGGGTCTAGTCCTGTGACAGTTGACCCTACCCAGGCAACTTTTGGATATGACAAACTAACCCGCAGAGACTTGATTGCCTTGTGCAAAGCAAGAGGGTTAAAAAGGGGCAGAAGCCCCACCTGCCTAATCCTGGTAGAAATCCTAGAACAGGATGACTTAGAGAAGGCAAAAGCAGCTTCCCTAGATACAGGAACTGGAGGGAACCCCCCTGCAGTTGATCCCCATGAAGAGGAGGATGATGATGACTTGGATGAGGACTCAGATGTTGAGGACTTAGGAGTACAGGATCAGGGTAGCCAGGTTCCAGTTGGTAGGCTTAGCCAGGCCAACTTGGACCTACTGGGGAATGGAGAGGGCCAGCACCTCCCCAGAACCCAACATATGATTCCCCCAGGCAACAGAAGAGTGAGATCTCCCTCAGGGGACTCTCATCTTTCTAGTGCCTCCAGGGAATCAGAGAGAGGCATGAGTGCTTCTCAGAAAGCTGAGCATAGGGCTAGAATGAGGGCTGTCAGACTCCAGATAGAGAGAGAGGAGGTAGCCCTGAGTCAAGCTAAGCTTACCTTAGCTCAAGCTAAACTTGCCTTGGCAAGAGAGAAAAAATTGTGTGGCTTAGATGCCACTGGTGGCAGCAATATTCCTAAAGAGAAACCCAGGTCCTATGATAGTAGAAACCTGACAAAGATTGTGCCCCCCTTCAAAGAAGGGGATGACATCCACAAATGGATGACTGCTCTTGAGAGAGCCTGCATGGTACAGCAGGTTCCTGAGGAACAGTGGGCAGCAATCTTATGGTACTCCTTTTCAGAGAAAGGGAGAGATAAGCTCCTCACTGTTAGACATGAGGATGCAAACAATTACAAAGTCCTGAAGAGTGTTCTGATAGATGGGTTTGGCTTAACCACTGAACAGTACAGGTTGAAGTTCAGAGATACCCAGAAGACACAGACTCAGGACTGGACTGATTTTGTAGATTGTGCTACTAAGGCTCTGGAGGGTTGGCTACATGGCAGCAAAGTACATGACTTTACAGGATTGTATAATTTGATTATGAGGGAGCAGATCCTAAGTAATTGTCAGAACCAGCTCTTACACCAGCACCTGGTAGACTCTGATCTGACCTCTCCCCAAGAATTGGGAAAGAAGGCAGACAAATGGGTCAGAACCAGGATTAGGCCTAAGAATCAGGACAGTAACCAGAAGAAGGAGTCTACCAAGCCTCAAGATAAGGGTGGGGATAAAAGTAAAGAAAAGACTTCCCCAGGGCCCCAAAACTCCAAGGATGGGGGTGGGTCCCAAGACACTTCTTCAACTGAGAAAAAGCCCTATTGTTATCCCTGTAAACAGGTGGGGCATTACAAAACAGACAGCTGTTGTCCCAAGAATAACAATAAAGAAAATATACCTCCAAAGCCAGCTTCAACACCTCCTGTTACTGTCAGCAGTAATCCCCCAGGAAGTGGAAGCACACCCAGGAATCTGGGTGGGTTTACTTTTGGAAATCAGGTGGACCCTGGCCTATCCAGGTCCCCATCACCCAATGATCTTGTTTATGAGGCTGGCATGGGGTTTGCCAACTTCTCTGCTTGCCCAAATACTTTGAGCAAGTATAGACAAGAACCCATCATCAATGGTTTAAGAGTTGAAGCTTTTAGAGACACAGGGGCTAGCATCACCATGGTGGCTGATGGCATAGTCCCCTCTAAGCAACTTTTACCTGGTGCCACATACCAGGTAATAAACATTGATGGCGTCCAAACAAATCATCCCATGGCAGTAGTAAGTCTCAGCTGGGGAGGTGTCACTGGCCCAAAGAGAGTGGCAGTGTCCCCAAACTTGCCTGTAGACTGTCTACTGGGGAATGATTTAGAAATCTCAGCCTGGGCTGAGGTTGAACAGGAAACCCATTCTAGAATGGTGAATTCCCATGGAAAGGTTAGTGAGGCTGTACTGGCTACAGCCCCAATCCAAGATGTCCTTCCTGAAAAGGTTGGTAGGGCTGAGAAACTCTCTGCCCCATCTTTAGCAAAAGCTCTTCCTGAACAGAATAGCAAAGCTGTTATGATAACAGCAGAAACCCAAACTGAGTCTCCTCCTGAAAAGGTTGGTGGGGCTGTGATGGCCACAGCCCAAACTCAAACTGACATGTGTGTTGTGAAACCTGAAATGATGGATAACTCCACACAAACTGAGAGCATGGAGGAGGAAGAGAAATCTCCCCCTCACCAGACTTTAGGACAGGATCAGCCTCCTCAGGGAACTGATCTTACCCCTGATGAAGGAGCTGCCCCAGAGGTGGTTGGGCCTAGCCTGACAGAACCTCTGATGTCAGTGGACCCTTCCCAGGTGGGACCCAGTCTGGAGCAGGTAACCTGCCCCTCTCTCCCTTGCCTTAGCCAGCCCAGGGCTGCAGAGGACAAGAAGGACAGTGAGACCCGGAGGGCCCCCTGTCAAATAAAGCACCCCCATCAAAAGATTAGGTGCACCAAAACTAGTAGCCCTAGTAAGGTGAAAACTTTAAAAACTCCTAAGGGAGCCCCCTTAAAAACAGTTAGGGACCTCCCACAGACGGATTCTGTTGGGCACAGCCAAACCTGGGACCCAAAGGGCCCAAACCTGAACTGTCCCTCCAGCAAGCCAAACAGAGGGACCCAGCCTCCAGCTTTAGGTAGCCAGAGGTTGACCCTGAGAGCACAGTGCAACTCAGTTAAAGAAAGAAAGGCACACATGGTGGAAGATAATTGGAGGAAGCCAAGCCCTAACTTAGTAGAGCCTCACTTCAAAACTCCATATCCAAACCAGCCTTTAACTTTGCATAAACACACCCAAGGTAGTGATTCCCTATGGTGGAGACCCTCTAATACCCAAAGGGTGAGGGACTGCTTAGTGGACCATGAGACAGGGGGTACCCATGCTAGTGCAGGTACTTCCTTATATGGCCACTCAGGCAATATAGGCTTACCTGGCCAAGGATAGCCTTATCTCCTTTCGTTTGGGGGGGGGTTATGTAGGAAGGTGGCTACCTGACTATGGTTACCCCGGATTTTTTGCCTGTGTTTAGCTGGTTTTTGACTTAGTTGACCTGGTTCCCTGCTAATCAGGGCCCCAGGCCATCTGCTCTCTCTGTAAAATGGATTCCATGTACCCTAGGTACATACCACAAATTGGAAATGGACTCCTTGTCAGCCCCTGTATAATGCACTATAGGTGCCCAGGGCATAGGAGCCACCAAGGCCTACCAGGGGCTGAAGCATATCTTTTGCCACCCCTGGCTGGTTCTTAAATTGACACAACTGGCTGATCACTCAGCTGGGGTAAGGTGGTGTAAACACCCCTTGCTTAGATATAGTATACCTATATCTAAACCTATATCTGGACACATATTAACCTGTGAGCCACTCCTATGGAAGGCCTCATCAATCCTGGAGGCAGAGTGCGTGGTTTCATGTGAGATGGAGCTCTAGCATGAGCTGAGCCTGTCTGCAGCTGTCGGGAACAAATCCCTAAGCTGTTTCAGGATAATGCCATACCATATACTATTAAGTGCCTTATAATCCTCGCGGTTATTTAGCAACTCTGGTTTGGCTTTATCAAAACATGTCGTGTAAGGTGTCATACGCTTTGGAATACCATCCCCTCGCCAGTTCTGGCGACGGGGATGGCATTCCACCCCTCTAGAGGGGTAAGACATGTTACTTCACTTTAATGCGGTTGATTTCTCCAAAGGCCTTAAGATCCACAAAATGGATGCCTCTGCCACAGACAAATGTCTGGACCCCTGGAGCTGACCGAAACCCAGTCAAGGGGGTCCTGGACAAAGGGTTTCCTGTCACAGGAGGGTGTCACCGCCCTCCAGACAGGAGATAGTGTATTGTAGCAGGGAGGTTTGAAAGAAACCAGACACTGCCTGGGGCGCACAAGGCTGCCCCTTGCATAATCCGGCCAAACCGGTTCTGGGGCACTCCAGCCCTCGTGCCAGGGCGGCCTGGATCAAAGGAAGGGGGTGTATCCACCCACTTCCTGGGTCCCACCCATAGGAGGGGACCTAGCAGGTAATCACGCCCCCCAGATTGGAATAAGAGTGGGAGCAGTGCCAATGCACATCAGATTTCCTGGAAGAAACATTTGAAACGATATTCTGGACCCTTCGCCCTCCATCTCAACGTGGAAGCCCGAAGAATCTCCCTTGTGGTCAAGGAGTGACCACCCTGCAGCAGCAGGCACCATCCAGCCCTCGACGTCTACTTAGTTGCAGTTCCCGCCGGAACTCGAGCAACTGAGATCGACGAGATTAAGCCTGCCCAGCTTCTAACAGCCCGATCCACAGTCCATGCAAAGCTGAGACCCGTGGAGGCGACCGGAAGCGTGGGGCACGCCATCTTGAAGTGACCACGAGACGCTGACCGTGCAGCCCACGAGTGACCCTCGAAGCTGTACACCGGGGTTTGAGAAGCCCCCACCCTGAGCTACTCCTGAGCCGAAGTTCAGCCCTCCACACTCGACGAGTGCTGCGTGGGGCCCTTTGGCACGATTTGGCTCAACGCGTTGGCCCGGTCACTTGCCAGCTGGCTTGTGGTCCCTGTGCCGACGAACTACCGAAGAAGACTCGTGAATCTGGTTGCTCCAGATCCACACCAGCTCCCCTGAAAAGGAGCCCCGACTCTGACCTTCCTGGTCCGAGTGAGAAGCAATCTTCCGATCCTGCGTGGATTGCTCTTACCAAGGCTTGTTTGCTCCAAACCTGAAGCCGACTGCACCGACGGTGAGAGCCTGCGTGGGACAGATCGTGACCTGCTCCTGGACGTCGCAGATGCCCCAGAGCCCACGTGACAGCGGAGAGAAGCTCCTCGACGACCACCTGATTGCGCCCGACATTGCCTGGTTCCGTCCTGGTTCCACCCTGGTCACTGCTGAGTGACCCAGACTCTGTCCCCTCTGCTTTCAGGTACTCTACAACTTGAGTCCACCCTTGGACTCCACCGGACACTTCGTCTTCACCCTGCCTGCAGCCCTTTCAGCTCCAAGCACCAAGAGCCTGCGTGTCAAAACCCGACGCCACTTCGACCCTGTGCACCCACTTCCTGTGGGTGAGGTAACTTTGCTCCGCCGGTGTTCCCACACTGGTGCACACCTCTAGGGTCTGTGTGTTAAGTTTTGTTCCTCTAGGTTCAGCGGAAGTGTCCTTAAACTTTAACTATTTGACTTTTACGCACCATTGGTTAACATTGGTGCATGCGTGCGCTTTCCGCACATCTCCCGAATCCCGAGGGCCATTCCCGACTTCAGCATTGCTTGTCCTGACTGCTCCCAGCGATTCCCTAGGCCCTAGGCCTAACCACTGTTCGAGTGGCCTCTCTTATACCACTTGTTTAGTATATGGTTTGAGTGGCCCCCCGCCCTCATCCATAATTGTGCAACTTGTATGTTTAAACAGTGCTTTTGATTTAACGCTTGTGCCCCTTTATTCATAAAGAATACTGGGGATTGTTTTTAGTAATAAACACATATATTTTTATAATATATACTTGTGTGGTGTCCTTTCATTTGGTATTACAGGATTGTATGTGGTAAAACAGCTCGCTTAACACGACCTCTTAAGTTAAGCCTTTAGGCTGCTTAGTCCATGCTACCCCTAGGATAGCTTGTCTAATAAGGTTGACTTACAACCAGACACCATAAGGGGATTGTTTGGTCAGGTAGTAGGTGGTTCCAGAATTGGAAACATCCCCTACCAGGCCAACTTCTCACATTGACTAACCTGGCAGTACTACCCTGTGCTTGGTCTGATCACTATATCAATAATTTTATTCTGCTTGCCCCCCCCCACCCTACCCTGAACTCTAATCCCTCACTCTCAAAAAGCACTTATAGAAACTGGAATCGGGTTGAGCTGGATAAACTAGTAGAAACTCTGTTTACAGAGCAGCCGGTATCAGAAGGCAATCCTGATAACTGGGAGAGTAAGATTAACGATTATCAAAATAAGCCTTCGAACTCCATGCACATCTACAGACCAAACCTATCGCCCTAGGAAGCATGAAGACACCAAATGGTTTAACAAAGATCTAAAAAACATTAAACTCCAAGTACGCCAAGCCAAGCGGAGGTGGAGGAAAACCTACAAAGCACAAGATAAACTTGATTACACCACCATTCCCCATCAGTATATGGCGGCTATACTGGAGGCCAAGAGAGCCTTCTTTACGAATAGGGTACTCGACTCTGACAATGGCTCGAAAGAAATCTTCAAGATAGTAAAAGAACTCTCTAACCCCAGCCGTGTCACGCCATCTTTTGTGCGCAGTCAGGTACTTTGCGATGACCTGAACTCCTTTTTCTTGGACAAAATAAAAAAAATTCAAAATTCCATTGCTCCCACTAACCGTGACCACCGAAACAACGGGAGACTTCCAATCCTTGTGTTCTAAACTCCCTTCCCTTAATGGACAAGAAACGTTTCCTGGACCTTATAGCTAAGATCAAATCAGGCTCACCCAAGGAGGATTGCCCCATCTATGTCTCCAAAGCAATCTATCGATACTTCCCCCATACCTCTCTTAAATTACTGAACCATTCACTGTCCCTTGGCATTGTTCCACTTACTTTTAAAGAAGCAATGGTTGTTATACTTCAGAAAAAAGGAAGGCATAGACCCCAATAAATTGGAGAACTACAGACCCATCTCTCTCCTCCCTTTCCCGACGAAAGTGCTGGAGACCCATGTGGCTACTCGCCTAAGCTCTTTTCTGGAAACCACTACATTCTTGGACAACCATCAGGCAGGTTTTCGTCCCGCACACTCCACCGAAGCAGTGATTCTATCAGTACTGGACGACCTCAAGGGACAGGTTGACATGGGCCATACTCGGGTCTGATCCTCCTTGACCTGTCTGCGGCATTTGACACCGTGAACCACAAAATCTTGTTGGAGCGCATTGCCGCAGCAGGTCTCGGGGGCTCTGCCCTTGCCTGGGTCAGCTCATTTCTGGAAGCCCGTAAACAGTTAGTGTGGCTCTCACCCTTCAAATCTAGAATGGTAGACCTGAACTGTGGCGTTCCTCAGGGTTCCTCTCTCTCGCCAATTTTATTTAATATCTATATACGACCCCTGATTTCAGGTCTACGTCAGATGGGTGTGAAAATCTTCAACTACGCAGATGACATGCAGCTTATTTTCACCCTTGACAACTCTGTAGAATCTAAGGATTTTGTCAAGTGGTCGATGCTCTATGTGAAAGCATGGATGAATGAAAATCAACTAGAGTTGAACTCAGAAAAAACTGAGATCATCGTTCCCCACAGCAAACATGACTACTGGACCCCTCCTATTGGTTTCTCGATCTAGGAGAGGCACCCATCCCTAAATCTGCTATAAAAAGTCTTGGTCTTCATATTGATGCCGACCTCTCTGTGAGCACCCAAATTGGCTCAGTGACATCACCATGCTTTGTCCAATTGTGCAAACTGCGCAAGATCAGACACTTCTTTAGTAAGAAAGCCATCACCCAAATCGCCATAGCCCTAATCCTTTCTATAATTGACTATGGGAATGTCCTCTACATTGGACTCCCACAATTCCTGAGACACCGATTGGAGATGATTCAAAATCAAGTGGCGAGGATCATCTATCTTAAGGACAGACAATGGCATATTACCCCCCTGCTTAGAGACCGCCACTGGCTCCCAGTAGAGCAACGGGCCTTGTTCAAAGCTGGTTATACACTCTTCAAAGCTATTCAAGACACCGGCCCAAGATTCATCATCTCTTTGATCAATAAACATCTACCTAAGGTGACTTTGAGGTCCTCGCACCAGAACCTCCTGACAGTGCCCAGAATCCGTCGCAAACGCGTTGGCGGGACTAGGTTCCCTTTCCTGGGTCCCATGATCTGGAATGCTTTATCTGCTCACCTCAGGCTTGAGAGAGACTATCTGTGGTTCAGAAATAGCTAAAGAGCTGGCTCTTCACTATGGCCTACAACTAGCTATCTCAGGCCCACAACTGCACTTATCTATTCACTCACACAGTGCTAAGAAACCTGGCGGTGTACCTGCGCTCTAGAAATCCCCATATAACATAGCATAACATAGCGTATCGTGACACAGGACGTCACACCTTCTCCCCCTCACACATTCTAAACTTAAATAAAATAAAAGGAAACTTAACTATGAATGCAAAGGATACAAAGAACATAATAGAGAATGTAGGTAGGATCTTTGAAGAACTCAACAAAGCGATTTTATAGACAAAGAGAAAACTGGGGTGCATGGGAAATGGGAAAAGAGCTCACTTTAAGAAACACAATTGTGCAAACGTCAGGGAATACATTTCAAGCGAAGTGGCAACAGGCTCTTCCATCTCAGACCCTGAATCAGGCCTACCAGTTATGGTGATTCTATTGTCACTCATCTTTATTGCATTTTTGAAAACCTTGATAACCTTAAACGGAAGACTGAATTTGGATCTGGGAGACTTGATCTTGACCCAGTCTCCCACGTCGACCACTGTTCTCTTCACAGCCCTCCTTTTATCATACAAGATCTGTATTTTTTTATCACCTCTTTCTCTCTTTCCAGTCCTCAATAATGCTCACTGTTAGACCTGGTACCATTGAAGTGAGTCTCCCTTCCATTTCTCGCTGTTGTCTCCTCTGTTTTTGATATGTTTTTGCTGGTTAGATGCTTTGGGCTCGTTGCCACTGCTATTCAGTGCCACCTTGCAAGTGTTCCCTATGTTAAATTGATGTAATGGATTAGTGACTCCATGATTGGCTTATTTGATTTACTTGTCAGTCCCTAGTACAGTACACTGCAAGTGCCCAGGGCCTGTAAGTCAAATGCTGCTGGTGAGCTTGCAGCACTGATTATGCCACCCGCAGAAGCAGCTTGTAAAGTGTGTCTCAGCCTAACCATTCAAGCCTGTCTCTGCTACGTTGTGTATTCCATGTCTGGTTTGTGAGTGACAGGGGCTGGTGTGGCTCCAGGAGACAGGGTGAGTCAGCACAAGGCTGAATAGACCTATCTGCATTGGGAGTGGTGGGAGGAGTAGCTCCTGGGCCTGAATAGGGCTGTGCCTGCCTTCCACAATGCTGGCTCCACCTCCTGTGGTGTGTCTGATGACCTTGGCCCACACTGACAAAGGAAGAAGTTGTGCACTGGCAGGATGCACCCATAACTGGTTTGGACGAGGTACAGACACTCTTCAGGGACAAAGGAGAAGATCCAGAGAATCGGCAGGAGTTTTTGACTACCCCTACGCCAGTGTGTTGTTTGCTGGGGATGGCCTGCAGTGGTTTCTTTATCGCCAAGGAAAGGAGAAAAGACTTTTATTGAAACTTTCATCTTGCAGAAAATCTCCAAGGGCTTGAATTTGAGCTTGCCTCCTGTCTGAAGTCTCAGGGATACAAAGCCTTCACCCCATCTGCTTGCCTGCATCTGGAACTTGCTTTTCTGGCTGCAACAGAAGGAAATTGCAACACCGACGCTGGCGAGCGACGCCGTAATCTGCATCAAAGCCGTGAGCGCTGCTCCGACTTACAACGTAGACCCAACGCCGGCCACAGCGTTACATCGGCACCAGCAAGCGACATCGTAACCTGCCACAAGCCCTGAACGCTGCTCCGACTTTGTGACAAAGGCCCAGCACCAGCTGCTGTGCTGCATCGACTCCAAAGCTGACATCATCGTGGAGCCGATCCATCGACATCGTTTGGGACCGTGGTTTTGGCACCATCGGGAAGTCACCTCCTCTCTAGTAAGGAACCAACGCCTCCCTTGCTTGGCGCAAGCATCGCAAGCAATGAGGACCCGACGCGTCGCCTCCCCTGAAGCAAGGAAACAACGCCGCACAGTACCAACGACTCCGCATCTCCTCGATGCCGCGAGCTATCTTTGTTTTTGCTTTTCCAAGGTACTGTTATTTGTGGGTCTGTTTTGAGTCCACACCCGAAGCCGCGCACCTCGCGGTCGATGCCGTACTTTGGGATTTCTTTGACCTCGACGTCGTGATAACTCCAGTTGGGGTTATCTGTTGCTAAACACTGCATTTTAGTGAATAATGTATTTGTGAGCTACTTCTCCTATCTTATTTCTGATTAGGGTATTGTGGATTTTTGTCGTTTGAGTCTTGTGTTAAGTCTATATAAAGAATACTTATTTTTATAAAACCTGTGTGGTGTCAATCTGTAGTGTTTTCGCTGTATTACTCATGATCCTATAGATGGGGTAATCTGGTCTGGCTCATGGTTGTCTCATGATCCTACGGGTGGGGTAATCTTCTTGGGTCATGGTGGTCTCATGATCCTACAGGTGGGGTAATCACGTCTGGGGAAAACCAAAAGGGATGATGGACAGAGCGTTGACAATACAAACACTCACCCCCAGTCAACTGATCTGGGTTTAATCCATCACCGTTCTTTAGCTCACTCCGCCACCCCAGTTCAGACCTGGCCATATGCAAATCAGTCTGACCCTGTGCCTCATGGGAAGGTCTGGGTCATGGTGGTCTCATGATCCTATGGGAGGGAGGGAGGGTAATCTGGTCTGGCTCATGGTAGTGGCATGATCCTATGGTTGGGGTAATCTGGTCTGGCTCATGGTAATCTCATGATCCTACGGGTGGGGGTAATCTGGTGTGTCTCATGTGGTCTCATGATCCTACGGTTGGGGTAATCTGTTCTGGCTCATGGTGGTCTCATGATCCTAGGGTGGGGTAATCTGGTCTGGCTCATGGTGGTCTCATGATCCTACGGGTGGGGGGGGGTAATCTGCTCTGACTCATGGTGGTCTCATGATCCTACGGGTGGGGGGGGGTAATCTGCTCTGACTCATGGTGGTCTCATGATCCTACGGGTGGGGGGGGGGGTAATCTGCTCTGACTCATGGTGGTTTCATGATCCTACGGGTAGGGTAATCCAGTCTGGCTCATTGTGGTCTCATGATCCTATGGGTGGGGAGGGGTAATCTGGCCTGGCTCATGGTGGTCTCATGATCCTATGGGTGGGGTAATCTGGTCTGGCTCATGGTAATCTCATGATCCTATGGATGGGGGTAATCTGGTGTGGCTCATGGTGGACTCATGATCCTATGGGAGGGGGGTAATCTGGCCTGGCTCATGGTGGTCTCATCATCCTATGGTTGGGGTAATCTGGTCTGGCTCATGGAGGTCTCATGACCCTACGGGGGGTAATCTGGTCTGGCTAATGGTGGTCTCATGATCCTACGGGTGGGGGGGTTATCTGGTCTGGCTCATGGTGGTCTCATGACCCTACGGGGGGTAATCTGGCCTGGCTCATGGTGGTCTCATGATCCTACGCGTGGTGGGTAATCTGCTCTGGCTCATGGTGCTCTCAGGATCCTACGGGTGGGGTAATCTGATCTGGCTCAAGGTGGTCTCATGACCTTACGGGGGGTAATCTGGTCTGGCTCGTGTTGGTCTCATGATCCTACAGGTGGTGGGTAATCTGGTCTGGCTCATGGTGGTCTCATGATCATACGGGTGGGGGGTGATCTGGTCTGGCTCACAGTGGTCTCATGATCGTACGGGTGGGGGGGGGTAATCAGGTCTGGATCATGGTGGTCTCATGATCCTATGGGTGGGGTAATCTGGTCTGGCTCACGGTGGTCTCATGATCCTACAGGAGGGGGGTTAATCTGGTCTGGCTCATGGTGGTCTCATGATCCTACAGGAGGGGGGTTAATCTGGTCTGGCTCATGGTGGTCTCATGATCCTAGGGAAGGGGGGTAATCTGGTCTGGCTCATGGTGGTCTCATGATCCTATGGGTGGTCTGGCACATGGTGGTCTCATGATCCTATGAGTGGGTAATATGTTCTGGCTCATGGTGGTCTCATGATCCTATGAGTGGGTAATATGTTCTGGCTCATGGTGGTCTCATGATCCTATGAGTGGGTAATGTGGTCTGGCTCATGGTGGTCTCATGATGCTATGGTTGGGGTAATCTGCTTTGCGTCATGATGGTCTCATGATCCTATAGATGGGGTAATCTGGTCTGGCTCATGGTTGTCTCATGATCCTACGGGTGGGGTAATCTTCTCGGGTCATGGTGGTCTCATGATCCTACAGGTGGGGTAATCACGTCTGGGGAAAACCAAAAGGGATGATGGACGGAGCGTTGACAATACAAACACTCACCCCCAGTCAACTGATCTGGGTTTAATCCATCACCGTTCTTTAGCTCACTCCGCCACCCCAGTTCAGACCTGGCCATATGCAAATCAGTCTGACCCTGTGCCTCATGGGAAGGTCTGGGTCATGGTGGTCTCATGATTCTATGGGAGGGAGGGAGGGTAATCTGGTCTGGCTCATGGTGGTCTCATGATCCTATGGGTGGGTGGGTAATCTGGTCTGGTTTATGGTGGTTTCATGATCCTATGTTTGGGGTAATCTGGTCTGGCTCATGGTAATCTCATGATCCTACGGGTGGGGGAAATCTGGTGTGTCTCATGTGGTCTCATGATCCTACGGTTGGGGTAATCTGTTCTGGCTCATGGTGGTCTCATGATCCTATGGGTGGGGGGGGGGTAATCTGCTCTGACTCATGGTGGTTTCATGATCCTACGGGTAGGGTAATCCAGTCTGGCTCATTGTGGTCTCATGATCCTATGGGTGGGGAGGGGTAATCTGGCCTGGCTCATGGTGGTCTCATGATCCTATGGGTGGGGTAATCTGGTCTGGCTCATGGTAATCTCATGATCCTATGGGTGGGGGGTAATCTGGTGTGGCTCATGGTGGACTCATGATCCTATGGGAGGGAAGAGGGGTAATCTGGTCTGGCTCATGGTGGTCCCATGATCCTACGGGTGGGGGGTAATCTGGTCTGGCTCATGGTGGTCTTGTGACCCTAAAGGTGGGGAGGGGTAATCTGCTCTGGCTCATGGTGGTCTCATGATCCTATGGTTGGGGTAATCTGGTCTGGCTCATGGTAATCTCATGATCCTACGGTTGGGGTAATCTGGTCTGGCTCATGGTGGTTTTATTATCCTACTAGTGGGGTAATCTGTTCTGGCTCATGGTGGTCTCATGATCCTACGGTTGGGGTAATCTGGTCTGGCTCATGGTGGTCTCATGATCCTACGGGTGGGGGGGGGTAATCTGCTCTGACTCATGGTGGTTTCATGATCCTACGGGTAGGGTAATCTATTCTAGCTCATGGTGGTCTCATGATCCTAGGGGTGGGGTAATCCGGTCTGACTCATGGTGGTCTAATGATCATTTGAGAGGGGTATAATCTGGTCTGGCTCATGGTGTTCTCATGATCCTATGGGTGGGGGTAATCTGGTCTGGCTCATGGTGGTCTCATGATCGTACGAGTGGGGTAATCAGGTCTGGCTCATGGTGGTCTCATGATCCTATGTGTGGGGTAATCTATTCTGGCTCATGGTGGTCTCATGATGCTACGGGTGGTCTGGCTCTTTGTTCCAAACATCTCAAAGAATGTGGTTAGATCTTTTTCTAGTTCACTCTTGACTAGATTCAGTCAATCCAACGCCTTCCTTCTGGCGGTCTCTCCTCCTCAGTCGGAAAGCCCAGAGACTCTGGGCCTCATTTACGAGGTTTTGGGTCGGGCAGCACCACAAGGAAATTTGCTGCACTGTTCTATGCCAGAACAAAATGGTAGGAATGCACAGTATCTATGGGATACCTCGCATTCCTGTCCTTTTCCCCAGCGCAGGTACACAATGGGCTGCCATGTGCCAACACAGGCAGCCTTTCTCCATGGTGCAATGCAAGCGTCCGTGCATTGCAGCGTTGATTGATTTTGTGCAGGAAGGGCGACCTTCCTGCACAAAGTCAATCACAAGAGGCGATTTCCTATTTCTATGTGTGCTGCAGAATGCAGCACTAATAGAAAAAGGAAAGCACGAGGAGAAATAATAATAAACCTCCTTGTTGCGCCTCCCTAACGTCACCCCTGGGGTGGCGTAAGATTCGGATGTATTCCCAGGTTCACAATCTCTCGTAAATCTGGGAATGTGTCAGGTTTCATGAGTGTTGTGTGGGAACACCCACAGTAACACCCATGGAACGCCCGTTTCATGCAGTGTTCTGCATGAAAGGGGCACATATTTATAAGGCCATGAAAAGCTTTACGTGGCCTTATAAATATGCAGTGGCACTTTGTGCCACTGGAACATCAGAAATGTGAAGTTCCGGTGGTGCAAAAGTGCCAGTCTCTGGGTTCGACTTGCACCAGCATGGGACCTGGCTAGGTGCCAACCATCTGGTCAGCTCTCAGCCTGAGGTGGCTTCATCTTGCCAACCACGAGCAGCATCTCCTTTTAGATTCTGGTGAAGAACATGTTAGCTCTGTGGGTCCCCCTCAGGTTGACCGATTTGCAACTTGTGATAACGCCCATTGTCCACAATTGAGTGTCCTCCAGTTTACACTGGGAAATGTTGGGGACACATTTCGGTTGAGGTGGAGTTTTCCGCTTCACTACACCTTTCTTCCTATATCCTTAATTCCTCCAGTTGTCAGGAACATTCACCATGACTGGTGCAAAGAAATTCTAACCACCCATGACTGGTCAAAAGGCTGTGGTAAGTGGACAATCTGAGCCTCTCTTTGCGCCACCCTCCACATCTACCTCTCAGAGTGGACCTTCTTTCTCAAGGTCCACTCTGAGAGGCAGATTGGAAAGTCTGGAGATTGAGAGGGGCAGGATACGCACCTCACATTCTAGAGCCTCCACCTTCATGTCTGGAGACTGAGAGGGGCGGTACCCGCACCTACACCTGAAGAGCCTCCACCTTCACGTCTGCAGATTGAGAGGGGCATCAGAGCTCCTACCAGCTGCCAATGGAAGTGGTCGATGTAATTTCATCAGCTTGTTGCTCCTCCACCTAGTCAGTCTATTCTGGAAGGTAAAAATCATACATCGTTTGACATGTTAATTATAAAGTGGATCCTTCGAAAGCTCTCCTTTCAGAAGGTTTCCATTGTGCTCTGTCGCTGGTCCTGCCGAGTTGTGCAGTAGACGAAGGATTCATTGCTGCCCTGTTCAGCATGCCTCATGCAATCTCCAATCATAGTTAGATTTTTTATGTGACTGGCACATATCTTTGCACCTATTCTCTTTCTTATACGTCAATGGACTTGTTTTCACATTTCTGAGCCCTTCCACAAATAGCAGCTATGGTTACTGATCCTGTACACTGTTTTGTATTGCTATTATTTTGATGATATACAACAAACAACAATGCTTCGCTGTAGACTTATTATGAACTAAGACAGTTTACAAACCATAGAACGAAATGGAGTGTCCATAGTGCCTGAAATTCGCTCGAGGAGTCGAGTCATACGTCTTCACTTTGTCTCGATGCACCCCTCACTTCTTTATTCACATGAGCAGCTGTTCACATCTTGACCACTTTATTTCACTATTATAGCTGACTTCATTTGCTAAATTCCGTGAATAGATTGAACAAAGTGTGATTGTTCTATCGTTGTTTTTCAAATGTATTTTCCAAATTGTCATGTCAGCAAATGTTAAAACTGTACATTTCTGGTAAATGGACCACTCATGGAGAGCGGCGGCATCCACACAGTCATCGAGTTGGTATTTTTCAGTAATCAGTCTACAGCGAAGCATTGCTACTTGTTATCTGCTGTTCCCCCAGGTTCCTGCACTTGCAGTTTGGGCATACCTTTATTCTCTTTATAGCATCACTTTGTTGCGGCGCATCAGTGAGTTATAGGCACTGAGCATGCGGCCGCCCTTCACATGATTCTTCCTGTAGGAATTATTCCTCAGAACTACATCGCCTCTCCTTCCCAAGGTGGTGACCTCTTTCCATCTGAGGCGATCTGACACCTTTCCCACCTTCTTCCCCCAAAGGAGGCGAGATCATATCAGTAAGAGCCCCAAAAGGAAGTCTATTTTCATAACGACCCTAGGTGCGGACTGTAGAGGCTGCAAGAAGGGCACCTCTGCCTAGAAGAGGACGTTATCTCATTGCATCATCTTGTGCATCACAAAGGAACTGACTGAGGGAATCTGCGCTCAGTCCCCCATAGCAGAGTCCTCCGCATCAGCACTTGTTAGGGGCGTTCCTGTGGCTGAGATTTACTGTGCGGTGACATGGGCTTCCCTCCTCCACACCTTCACTAAGCGTTATTGCATATATTCAGAGGAGAGGAGGGATGGCCAGTTCAGACGTTCAGAGCTTCAGGGTCTTTAACAGCGTTATTTAACACCGTAATGACTCTTGGTGTGGTTCCAGAATCATAGAAGCCTTTCATAACTATGGTGATTCACCAGAAAGGGGGAGAGATGACCCCTCCAACTATCGGTTAATTTCCCAACTAGGCAACATCAGGAAAATCTTTGGGAAAGTCTTACAGTCACGACTCGGGACCTGGACAGAGGAGGACAATATTGCCTATAACCCTCAGGCCCGATCCTGAAAAGGCCAAAGTAGAATCGACCAGGCTCTGAGGTTGTACATGATCTGTATGATCTTCTTGGTCTTCAAAGATCCAAAAACAGCATTCTATTCTGTCGCCGCTCAGTCCTTCAGAGTCTTCTGGAGGAAGGAGGTTCCCAAGCAACTATTTGAGTACCTGAAAGTATCTGCCCCACGGCAATCATTCCAGAGTAAGATTTGGTGTAAAAGAAGAATGCACAGAGAAGTTTGAATATAAACATTGGCGTTAGGCAGGGTTGCGTACTTGCCCCAGCTTTATTCAACATTTACATCAATGGAACTGATTCTCTCGGGAATCTTCGTCTTGATGTTGTGATATTGGAGTAGGAGAATATTCCGATCCCGCTGGTTGCAGATGATGCAGTAATATTAGCGCGTACTGAAAAATCAATGCATCAACTTTTGGAAGGCTTCGAGCTATTCTGTAAGGTACAGAAGTTAATAATCAATAAAGAGAAAAATATATGATAATGAATCCTAAATCAAAGTTATTGTTGACATTCAGGATTAATGGTAAACCAACTAAGCTAATTAAAACATGACTACCTCGGCATACGAATGGATGACCATTTATATTGGAAAGCTCATGTGGCGAAGGCGGAAACAAACTTGACGCCACGATTCTACATTTCGCTAACTCAAGCAGCAAGAGACCAATAAACCTAGCACTGATGCATTCAAGACAAATGAACGGGTGGCCTGCCCTTATGGTGCTAACTGTGGGATTTTACGAAAGTTCAGGCTCTTCTTAAACTGGTAAACATCTTCTTGTGACATGTACTAAACCTGGGTCCTGGAACCCCAATGACAGTATTAACAGCTGAGCTGGGGTTCACTGGAGGATCTCACCCCGTAAGACACTGGGTGCGAGAGTGGTGGACTCCAGCTCTTCCCTCATATAGAATGGTCCTGCAGGAACTGCGACAATGCAGAATTACAATAGTTTACCCCAGTTCAAGCACACTTAGAACCCCAGTTCAAACACACTTAGAACATTTTAACATACACTAGTTGAGTAGAGCAATAGAATAATCTGGAACTGATGAATAAGGCAACCCTAGAACTGGTTAAAAAGAAATATTGGGCATTCATGTGGAGCAAGCAAGAAGCCAGGAAAGGCATCCTTCCGACTAATTACCAGAAAGTAAAATGTGAACCGCGCCTGGTGCAGTTCATGGACTTGCTGTTCCCTGCTGAGAAAATGGCTTTAAATCTCATGTTCAGATTAGGAACTCTTCAGGTGCGGGCCTTTACTAAATCATCGGTAAAGCCCGGTAAAGCCCCTGGAGGCGGATCTGACACGTGTCCCTTTACATACGGAGGCACTCAGTCATTTATGAATTTTATGCTGCTGTGTGATATGCCGCTTAAAATCCAAAGGTATTACCTACGTTCACTTTTTCTAACATGTAATCTGAGATGCTGCAGTGCAGTACTTTTCTTATGGTATAGAACTGATCGTAAGGCAGTTGCTTTGTATATGCAGACCTGCTATAGACAGCAGCGAAGGAAGTGGGTTCAAACCATAAACCAACTGTAGTGATGGTTTTGCAATTTTCCGTTTATCTCTGGGGGCTGTGGTCGTCCTTTGATATATCTGCCCTCATAAACTGGAGTGTGGCTCGACTCTGGGATTAAAGGCACAAGGGCACAATGGACAACCTGGAGAACCCTATGGACTGGACAGATCATCGAGAGGTATCGTTGCACATTTCTACTTGCACCTGCACTTTAGAAAATGCTCACTTAGGTGTTGGCCGTCTATTCGCCCATATCTGAGGGTTTAATTTCCATGTGGCTGTCAGCAAAACTGTAATTATTTGGTCAATCCTCCTTTTTTTACCACACTAGGTAACGTGTGCGCAGCAGGTTTGTGCTCTTCTTTTATTTCTGATGTTTATAAGACAGCGGTCAGGCTTGCTAAGGGTTTACTTGCTCTGAGTAGCCAACAAGCAGACGGAGATGCCGGTATCTAACCTAGGTATGCGCTTGTTAGCTGGTACGCTTTGTAAGCTCTAATGACCGCTTCATCTAATTGATTGGTTTTAATAGTGATGTACGTGAGGAGGAGCTTAGCGCGCATCCAAGATGGTCGCATGAGCACAGGGCTCCCGAGACCCTCGCTGCCTCCCGCATCTATCCTGCCATCGATCCTTATGTAAACGGCGGGTTCTTTTAGGCATCACCCTGCTGACACGGAAACTTTTTCCAGAAATCGATTTGGCCGCCGGAATCCGGACTTACTCCACCTCGAAACTTTGTGGCCTACTCCGAAGAGAAGCCCGGGACTTGAGTCCCCGAGGTACCCAGGTGGCAATTGAACAACAACGGCTGTGGAAACCGGCCAGTGCCCCTGTAGTTCTTTCGGTTTCGGTTTTGGTCATTGTCTAACGTGACTTGCTGCCGCTTGTCTTTGCTGGCCCGTGGTCCACCACTGGTCGAACGCCTGCCTACTGGCCCTGTCCCTGGACTCTACAAGTCGGCTTCGCGGGGAGCCATTCAAACCAGGTCCCAAAGGCCCCATCGGGGCGCGTTGCTCAATATGGCGAGCAAACCAGAAAGTGAGAAGCGATCTACCAAGGTTACGCACCGAGGGGGCACCAACCAAACCCACACTATTGATCGCTTCACCCGCCCGAAAGGATCTCCCAGTGGTATGGGTAAAGCTCTGGACGAGACTGGAGATGGCTCCCCTGCGACTGAAGAACTGACATTGCGGGACGTCATGGGCGCCATTGCAAGCATGAAGACGTCCATGGGCCAGCAGTACGAGACATTGGATTCAAAGATTGACACGGTGGCAATCGATGTTACCTTGATCAGGGCTGATCTGGCGAAGACCAACGAGCGGGTCAAGTCTCTGGATATTAAGACTTCCAGTCTTACGACCGACATGACCGATCTTCAGACAGAAGTTCGTAATCTGCGGACTTCTAATGACTTGTTCACCCGTCGGCTGGATGACTTTGAAAGTCGGGCTAGACGCAATAATGTGCGTATAATCGGGGTTCCGGAGAAGCCCACTGAACTATCGACGGATCTCCTTGTGGAGGACCTGATACTGAACCATTTGGCCCACAAGGGCCTCAGTACCCTTTTCGCAGTGGAACGTGCTCACAGAGTCCCTGGTGGGAAACATAAACCAGGTGGCCCTCCACGACCCATCATAGCTAGGATTTTCAATTTTCGGGACAGGGACGCTATCCTGCAGGCGTCGCGGGCCAACGGTCCCACGAAATTTGAAAATGCAACAGTTGGTTCTACCCGGATTTTACACAGGCTGTACAAAAAGAGCAGATGGGATTCATGGGGGTGAAAAGGCGACTTAGGGACATGGGCCTGAAATATGCTATGCTCTTCCCTGCCAGACTACGCATCGAATATAAGGAATGTGCGTTCATCTTTGACCGACCTGAGGTCGTCAGTGACTGGCTTGATACTCTGCCAACGCATCGAGATCACCCGGAACAATCGAGGGGCGCTGAAGGTGGCTCAGCGGAGCAGGAGGAGTGAGGACTGTCCGGCGCGCGTGTTCTATAGACATTGCAGCAGTGGTTTGATGACCTGTTTGTATTTGAATGTATATTAGTAAATACTCGGGCGGTGGGGAATCGGGACTCTCCCTCCTCTGGGGGTTTCTTCTCTCTTTTTGTAGATTGGTTTTATACTGGGGCGACAGGCACACTGCAAGTTGGGGTGGATTTTTGGTCTAACGCAGGGGTGCAGGGTGGAGGGGAGTGTTTGGGGAATTTCTTTGGGGGTGGTGGGGGGGACTTTGTTTTTCATTTATTTGTTCCGAGGCTACACAATACTGCATATTCTGATTTTGGTGCCTGTTTCGTTATGGAAGGGGCTCTGTCTTCATTTCCGGGATGGGGGGTAGGGGGCTGAGGGTGTTGAGTTGGAATGTCAACGGTCTGGGAGACAGGATAAAGTGGGGGATAGTATTGCAGTATCTGAAACGTCTTTCCCTGGATGTCGTGTTGTTACAAGAAACGCACTTGATCGGAAACACATGCCATGCATTGAATAGACGGGGCTATCGTCTGGTGGCTCACTCTGGATTTACTTCTGGGTCGAGGGGGGCTGGAGTGCTTGTCAGGAACTCCCTCCCCCTAGAGGTGGACGATACTATACTAGACGATAGGGGACGATATGCTGTCATCACGGGCAGGTGGGAGGGGAAGACGATCTCCATACTTTCTGTGTATGTCCCGCCAGGCTTGCAGTCAACGACGTTCTCCGATTTGGGAAGGGTGGTGTTGGGTCTCCCCGAGGGTCTTTTGGTTGTGGGTGGTGACTTTAATTCGGTTGTCTGTGGTAGGGAGGACCGCAGCTCCCCCAGGGATCTTACGAGGTCGCAATCTTGGCTGGGTGCCTTTCTTGAGACACTGGGTTTAGTGGACTGTTGGAGGCTACTGCACCCCGGACAGGCACAATATACCTTTTATTCAGGCGCGCATGGGAGCCTTTCGAGGCTTGACTATATCCTTGTGCCGGCGGTGCAGGCGGTCTCGGTGCGAGAAATCAGACACCTGGCCAGGGGCATCTCGGACCACTCCCCACTTTGGCTTACTATCCATATACAGCTGGGAACGGATGGTCGAGTGGCTCCGATTAACCCCTGGCATCTTCGCAATCCTAAAACCAGGGCTGGGGTGGTTAAATCTATGGACTATTATTTTGCTGAAAATGTGGGGTCGGTGTCTTCCTCCATCTCACTATGGGAGGCTTTCAAGACGGTGATCCGAGGCCAAACCTTGTCATTGATAGCTAGTGCAAAGAAAAGTCGGAATGAGGAGGTGGTACGACTGGAGACCGAAATTACTGACTTGGAGGAAGAGTTGCAATCTGGGGTTACACAGGAGGGGCTGCATGTTTTAGCCCTTAAACAGTCTGATTATAGGGCTCTGGTGACTGATGCGGCCAAGGCAATGAGTCGTGAGCAACAGGGGCGTTTGTATGATGTTGGAGACAAAGCGGGGAAATTGATTGCTTGGTTGGATAAAAGGGATAGACTAAATCGTGTTGTGCCTGTTGTTGTGAGAGAGGATGGGGTGAAGGTCATGGATCCGGTTGCGATAGGGGAGGTCTTCGCACACCATTTTCAAAAGGTGTATGCGCCGGTTTCAGACAGACCGGAGGAGGACTCGCACTTGTTGCTTAGGGATATCGCACTGCCTAGCTTGTCTGATTCGGACAAAGAGCTTATGGAGGCGGAATTTTCCAACAATGAAATAGCGCTCGCCATCCGCTCCATTCGCTCGGGGAAAGCAACGGGCCTGAATGGCATCCCCATTGAATTGTGTAAGTTGTGTCCCGACAAAATGGCGCCGCATCTTCGTCGGATGTTCCTAGAATCGTGAGATATCGGATCCCTTCCCCGGGATCAGAGAGTAGCGTCCATTGTTGTCATTCATAAAGAAGGGAAACCTCGAGACCTATGCACATCGTATAGGCCGATATCACTTTTGAACGCCGAACCCAAGATCTTGGCAAAACTTCTGGCAAACCGGCTGATAAAGGTGATTGGCGATCTGATACACCCGGATCAGTCCGGGTTTATTCCCCATCGAAATACTGCACTCAACCTGCGCCGTCTTCATGGCGTCTTGGCAAGGGCGGAGTCGCTGTGCGAGCCGGCCATCTTGGTCTCCTTGGATGCCTCGATGGCCTTCGACACAGTGGAATGGCCATATTTATGGGCGGCCCTTGTGAAATTTGGTTTTGCCCTGGGTTCATCGGTTGGGTTAAACTCCTTTATGAGGAACCGTTGGCCCAGGTGGTGGTCAATGGCAGGGTCTCGGAATCCTTTGTAATCGGGAGGGGTACTCGACAGGGGTGCCCTCTGTCTCCATTTCTCTTCGCGCTTGCTTTAGAACCCCTCGCTGCGTGGTTGCGATGGGAACCGTCGCTCAAAGGCATTAGATGGTCCCCTGATTTTGAGGACCGCATATCGTTATACGCGGACAACGTTTTGCTATACCTCACTTCCCCCCGGAAGTCATTGGGGGTGCTGTTTGACATATTGTGTTCGTTCGGGAAGAACTCTGGTCTGGTAATTAATTGGGCTAAGTCTTGTATTTATTCGCTCACCGGAGAGATGCCCCTCTTGCCGCGCGTTTGCCCGATACCGATTTCACACGTTGGCTTCAAATATTTGGAGATCTTAATATCTCTAGACCTCGCAGTACGATATGAGCGAAACTTGCTTCCTCCGCTTCTCCGCTTCAAATCTGATGTGACGGCTTGGTGCGGCTTGCCGCTGTCCCCAGTGGGAAGGGCTGCTCTTTTTAAGATGATGTCCCTTCCCCGATTCCTATATGCCGTCCAAAATACGCTTGATCTTGTATCCGCCAGTTATTTTCGCGAGATCGAGAGCCTCCAGGGGAAGCTGATATGGGGCGGGCGCCCTCGCATTGCTCTGGCGAAGCTGACTTTGCCCTGGTACGATGGGGGCATCGCTTTGCCGGACATCAGACGTTATTATTGGGCATCCCAGTTGAGTGCCATTAATCATGCAATGTACGGCCCGTCCCAAATCCTGCATTTGAGATGGATAAGTGGCAGTTGCCGGGAGGTAATTATAATAGGGCACTGTACTCCAGATCGTCGGTAAAGACATTGACGGGGCCCACCGGAGTCCCGGTACGTGTGTGGCGTAGTGCAACTGCAGCCATGGGGTGGTCGGACAGATTGACTAGAGTGAACCCGCTCTACGCGGCGGAGAGATTGGGCAATCTTTGGGCTACGAAGGGTTTCGAGAAGTGGGATCTTATCGGCATTAGCAGGGTCGGGGATCTCTGGGTTAAGAAAAGGATCAAGACATTTGACAAACTCAAATCAGAATACGCGCTCAGTGATAGGGAGCACTTCCGTTACATGCAGATCCAGCATGCGCTTGGGTCGGTTTTCCCGGTCGGGATCGTTATCCCGGAGTCTTCTCCTCTTGAAGATAGAGTGCTTGATGGACACGTCCCTGATAGCACTATTTCCCTAATATACAAAAAACGTATTAATGATCGATCGGACTTGCTCTCACAGCTTCGAGATGCCTGGACCGGCGATGGACTGGAGTTGGACGATGAAGATTGGCAGGCTGCGATATCTTCTCCTAAAGAGGTCACGATTACGGCCCGTCTCCGGCTGGTGCAATTAAAGATCCTACATCGTATTTATATCACGGGTCCACAGCTGATGCGTATGGGTTATTCAGTGGACGGGCTGTGCAAGCGTGGGTGTGGTATGCCTGCTACTTACCTTCATATTATATGGGAGTGTCCGGATGTTGTGGTGTTTTGGAATCGTGTGCATGTTGTTATGGAAGAGGTGACGGGTGTTTCGTTGTTGCCAGAGGCCAGACGCTGTTTATTGAATGTATGGGAGCTAAACGACTATAATGTGGCACAGACGCAATGGGCTACCCTTGGCCATATGGTAGCTAAAAGGGACATAGCCCAACTATAGGGATCCCAAAGAGCACCTCTGGTTTCGGCCTGGAAAGAAAACATGAATTGGTGCATGTTTAGGGAGAAAACTGTGTATGTCGCTCGAGGTAGACCCAAGAAGTGGGGGAGGATATGAAATCAATGGAACGCGTACCGTGGGGAACTTTGCTCTCCCCCTCTTGTAGACGTCCTTGAAGTACCACTGTCCCCGTGACCGTACATTCCTTGTTGGGTCCATATTACTGCTTATGATATGTTCGCCCGCTTACTGCCCCCCCTCTTCCGGGATTTTATCCCCTTACATCGCATATATCCTTCTGATGTGACTTCCCCCCCCCAGAGACAGACGCGTACCGTATAGTCTTATTGCCTCGTTAATTTTTCTGTTTGTGTTTATTGTTTATTTATTAAAATGTAAAATGTGAAACCTTTAACTTATCCTGCTTGCCCCCACAGGATCTCTCAAATTGAAGTGCGTACTCGCTGCCGGGTCCTCGGGTTGTCGGCTGAAGAGCTGTGTACCGATGCAATTTTAGGCTTTTATTGCTGACGGCCGGCCCCTGTGGTTGTAGGTCTGCAACTGTATTGCTTTGATTGAAATAAAGGTTTTCACAAAAAAAACAAAAGAACAAAAATAGTGATGTACGTCATCCATTTGGCACTAGCATTTTACATCAGATCATGGATTATACTCAAAGTGTAGTATTTGTATGAACTGTGCTTAAGTCGTTTTAAATGATCAAGAATTGTGATTGTTTTATTATGTGCTGTAAATATCAATGTTTTAGGTGTTATGACATAAACCGCTGACAATAAACCTTTGCCATCAAGTACCACACCTGCAAGAATTGCTCAGTGCATTGTGCGGTGCTAGATTTAACATGGACGTCTGTGGAAGTGTGTTCCTCCAGAAAGCAGAGTAGATCACACGGGGGTCAAGACATGTTTATTCAAGCATCACAGCAACAGAGACCCCATCCATCATCAAGCTAAGACCGACTGACAAATGTCTCTATTCCAGCCCACGGTCTAACAACCATCCTCACATTCCGGGCTGGTGGGCGGAGCTCGGGCACTCTTTTGCGCCGGCCAGCCTTTTTAGTGAAAGCTGAGGCGGACGCACTAAGAAACGTGAGTACCGAGTGCTACTGCGCTAGAAGACAGTTTTTAATCTTTTTAACCTATGCTTTGAACCGGCATTATTCTTACTGCCTGCCTTAATTTCATCTTGCAGTGGCTGCCAAGAACCTTTATTTATCTTGCTGATTGATGTATTTTTATTTCGTTTGCATTTTGCACATTGTTATTTACATATTGACTGCACTGCCTTGATCTCCTGTCTCCACCTCCACAGTCTGACGTGGCATGTCCGTTTGCTCGGAGGGAGGCGGACACACCTCGTGCTAGCTCTTTCTTTTGGCCTAGTGGGCAGAGCTCGGGCACTCTTCCCGCGCCGGCCAGCCTTTTTAGTCAAAGCTGGGGTGGACGTGCAGCGGACGGGCGCAGTGGGCTCCCCAAAGGCAAGCCAGTCTGCACCCGTCCGCGCCAGTACGGGACACGGGGCACGCCACCCTGGCCAAAAATACATCTATTCTATAGCCAGTCTCCTACATATGGCACCCAAGAAACTTTATACGATTGAGGATCATTTACGGCAAAAGCTACAGTCCTTTGGGCTTTTAAACTCTAAGCCCCTGACTGCTGACGATATCCAACCCCCGGGTGTACAATCTGTGAGTCGTCTGATCTCATCCCTATTAGGCACAGACTGAGGCTTGGTTAAAGACCTCAATATCATGTACCTTAATACACGTTCCATGGTCAAACACCAGTTAGAAATTTGTAATACCTTAGACACGAACGCACCGGATTGCCTGCTACTTACTGAGACTTGGCTCACAGAGGAGTCGTCACCTGACATCCTGGCAGCCCTCCCCGACAATTACTATATCCTACGCACAGACAGGCCACTAGGGAAGAGAGGGGGCGGAGTGGCTGCAATTATAAAAAAGAACCCCCCCCCTCTGCCCTGTCTCACCTGGTAATTCCATCAGTAGACTCTCTTGTAATTACATTTACTTTATACAGTAGCCCGCTTATTTTTCTGATATTATACAGACCCCCCGCAACAATGCCTGACTTCCCCAAGACCCTTCCTAATCACATTGCATCTTTGATCACAGACTATGACAAAGTAATTATTATAGGTGACCTGAACTACTGGGCCAATGAGACTGACGAGGGAAAATCTCCCAGAGAGCTTTCTGAGTCCCTTGCCTGTCTAAACCTTACTCAACACATTGATACCCCTACGCACATTAAGGGCTACACCCTTGATCAAGTGAGGTCAATCAATGTTAACTTGACTAACCTCGCAGTACTACCCTGCGCTTGGTCTGATCACTATATCATCAGTTTTAATCTACTTGCCCCCCCACTGAACTCTAATCCCTCACACTCAAAAAGCACTTTTAGAAACTAAAATCGGGTTGTGGGATAAACTAGTAGAAACTCTGTCTAGGGAGAAGCCGGTACCAGAAGGCAATCCTGATAACTGGGAGAGTGAGATTACCGATTGGCAAAGGAAGGCCTTCGATCTCCATGCACCTCTACAGACCAAAACCTACCGCCCTAGGCAGCATGAAGTCGCCAAATGGTTTAACAAAGATCTAAAAAACATTAAACTCCAAGTACGCCAAGCCGAGCGGAAATGGAGGAAAACCTACAAAGCACAGGATAAACTTGATTACACCACCATTCTTCATCAGTATAAGGCAGCTATACTGGAGGCCAAGAGAGCCTTCTTTATGAACTGGGTACTCGACTCAGACAATGGCTCGAAAGAAATGTTCAAGATAGTAAAAGAACTCTCTAACCCCAGCTGTGTCACTCCATCGTTTGTGCCTAGTCAGGTATTTTGCGATGACCTGAACTACTTTTTCTTAGACAAAATAAAGAAAATTCTAAATTCCATTGCTCCCACTAACTGTGACCCCCGAAACAACAGGGAGACTTCCAATCCTTGTGTTCTCAACTCCCTTCCCTTAATGGACAAGAAATGTTTCCTGGACCTTGTAGCTAAGAGCAAATCAGGCTCACCCAAGGAGGATTGCCCCATCTATGTCTCCAAAGCAATCAATCGCTCCTTCCCTGATATCTTTCTTAAACTACTGAACCATTCACTGTCCCATGGCATTGTTCCATTTACTTTTAAAGAAGCAGTGGTCGGTCCACTTCAGAAAAAGCAAGGCATAGACCCCAATAAATTGGAGAACTACAGACCCATCTCTCTCCTCCCTTTCCCGGCGAAAGTGCTGGAGACACATGTGGCTACTTGCCTCAGCTCTTTTCTGGAAACCACTAAATTCTTGGCGAACCATCAGGCAAGTTTTCATCCCGCACACTCCACTGAAGCAGTGATTCTATCAGTACTGGACGACCTCAAGGGACAGGTCGACATGGGCCATACTCAGACTCTGATCCTCCTTCACCTGTCTGCGGCATTTGACACCGTGAACCACAAAATCTTGTAGGAGCGCATTGCTGTGAAGCATGTCCCGGATGGGTGTGGGGTGGGTGTAAACCAGCCATGAGGGAGTGGCTGTGACATGCTGACAACAAGACCTGTGATCAGATCACTACAGGGAAGACCTGGGACATGAAGCGTTGTTGCCACGCCTGTGAGCGTAAGAGGAGTGGGCTGGCCTGGCGTATGACAGTCCAACGCAAGGGTGTGAACAATGACCCCGGGGCTCTGGGCGTGGCTCCATCCTGGGCTGAACAAGGAAGTAATAAATGCGTGTATCTCTGTTTTAGTGTCGCGCCACCCGGACCGCAATTGGCAATGTATCTCCCTGTGACCCAAGTCCCACAACATGAGTAACATGGACGTAAGGGGGAACCACTGACCCTACATCATCCGTACTTCCACACGTGAAAGATCATAGACATGACACATCTGTGTGAATATGAATGTTTAATGCACATTCAGTGGAGTGTTGCTGCTGGAGCAGTGCAGGGCGATGCAAACCCCACTTTACATTTTTGGCCCGTGGAGGGCCAGCCAGAGTCATTTAGGGAATGACAAGTTCATCAGAAGAGGAAGAGTTCAGTCCGCAGTCTGAATGCTGTGTCATTGGTGACCAAACAGAATATGGCAGTCCATGTCGAGGTCCAAGGTGAGTGTTGCAGAGTGTATCGGGGGACAGTTGATATTTGTGCAGATTACTTTCACCAATATGCAGAGAATAGCGAGACGGGCGTTTTCAATAAAAGGTATTATTTATTGAACAGTCTTTCTTCTCATACAAGAGAAATGAATTGCCACAATTGCAAGACTAGTTATAATAAAAAGTGCGTACAGTAAAATGAGGATTGCGAAATAATACTGTAAAAGCATTGATATGGTTTCTTAGCCATACAATGGTTTAAAATGAATAAAACCTATATACATTCATATATACATTAGGCTAACGTACTCAACTGGTGCTTCTAACTACGCCTACCCCAGTGTACCTGACCTAAGCCTATATTGCATATAGAGCCTGTGCACATAGTGCATATAATAATAATAAAGTAATTTGTAAAGTGCCTGGCTACACCGACTGTCGCGTTCTAATCTAGGACCCCGATCAATACTGTGACCTTATGCCCCTATACGGCTATAATCCCTTTGTACCCCTATATTGGCATAAACGATCAAATGCAATATTCAGAAACTCGTCTCTGGCCTCACATGATCAGAGCCACATTTCAGAATCTCTTCCTCTGCAGCTTCCTCTGCAGCTCATTAGAGCAAATGACACAGCAGAAGCCACTATCTAAGATTCCTAGATTACACTCCGAGTTCTTCAACAAGATAAAAACTCAGCAACCTGGGAAAGCCCCGCTTGCTATGTTTTGATTAGTAATAGAACTCTAATGAGCACTGAGAGACGATCACTTCCTAGTGACATCTTTATTGACATCTTATGTCCAAAAACGTACGTCAAACAAGGCACCTTTCAGGTATAAATATTACCAACGTTGCCTTAAGCAAACGCTGATGCTGATGCTACCGCTGCCTCAACGACATCGATGAGAGCAATGGTGTGGTGAACATAGGAGCAGAACAGCTGTCCCCTGCAGAGCCCAGCAGATACAAGCTGCCCACGGACGCTGCCCCTCCTCCTCCTCGACGCGCTGAGAGAGACGCTGTCTTTTCTCCTGCCAAGAAAATCCAGCTCTGGCGTTTCCAGCCTACTCTTGCGAGTGACTGGGATATCGAGTCCTGGAAGGAGATACAAGACTTCCAACATTCTATTCCAGAGGTATGGTGTTGACTAAACCCTTAGAGAGAATTCTTGAAGCAAACCTTGGCAAAACCAACTTAACTAAAACTGCTACTTCCTTACTCCCTCCCAAGTATTAGGCTTAGGTCAGGTACACTGGGGTAGGCGTAGTTAGAAGCACCAGTTGAGTACGTTAGCCTAATGTATATATGAATGTATATAGGTTTTATTCATTTTAAACCATTGTATGGCTAAGAAACCATATCAATGCTTTTACAGTATTATTTCGCAATCCTCATTTTACTGTACGCACTTTTTATTATAACTAGTCTTGCAATTGTGGCAATTCATTTCTCTTGTATGAGAAGAAAGACTGTTCAATAAATAATACCTTTTATTGAAAACGCCCGTCTCGCTATTCTCTGCATATTGGTGAAAGTAATCTGCACAAAACTGACTGAGTAAAATAACTGTCTATTGTTTCACACGACTCTAGAGATTGACTCTTATTCTAAGGAGCAAAGTTGTCTTGTTTATGCGGTAGTTGAAAAACTGAATCCCTTCTTGTCTGTACCAGGGAAGCTGATCACTTCCTATTCAGTCAAGAAAGTTTCCAGTGACCTCTGAGCTAGTTGGTAGCACACCCAATTAAGTTTAGCATAGTCAGTGGAGACCTGGAAGATCCGCACTTCTACGTCCATACTACTGTTTATGTTATTCCAATGCGCAGGGCCTATTGGGAAAATAGGAACTACACTACAGCTTTGCATGCAAAGGCATTCATGAAAGTGACCGGCACGTGAACGCTGCAAAGTCAACCTACCAGTAGTAGGTGATTTTTTTATCGTGATTGCGCGAACAGATGAACAACTTATACCATGTATTATGCTTTATGTTTCGCTGATCACGCGCACTCTGAGGGGCCGTGAGAAGTGGAAAACATTTTCAATTTTTGGAGGGTTTCTGTACAAGAAACTCCGTTATTGGTCAGAAATGTGAGCTTCCTGGGGCGGTCGGGCTTCCTCGGCTACTGAGGAGAGGAGGCGTCACAGGCTCACGGACGCAGTACGAGGCAACGTGCGCCTGCGCGAAGGAGCTGAGGTGTAGCGCTCCCTCCTGTCGCTAGAGGTCAGGGTGCTTGAGAGGAAGAGTCACCGCATCACCATCACTCTGCATACCCACAATCCTGTCATAATGCTGCTTTACTTTCATCCTAAATGCAGGGCTCTTTATGGCATTGAATATGATAAAGAGCAGACGTTTAAGAACGAAGGAGCCAGAGTACTCAGCCCGCTAGTAGGAAGACACAAACCGTAGTTAGGCATACTACTTTACTAAGGGAAGTTACCGGGTAATTTGCTTCTTGAGTGACATTTTAATAAGCATCGGTAAAATCAATAAATTCAGTCAATGGCATTTGTATTCTCAAAGGAATGCCTGGTAGTGTCCGCCTCGCGCATTTCATTGGGCAATAAAAGCAACAACAGAAAAGTGGGGAAGAAGGGATTGAAAACCAATGACCCCGCTCCAAGTCTGCTGGAAAGCGTATTACAGAAACTTGGGGCAGATTTACAATAAATGCGCCATCCCTTTATATCAGCTGGGATGCGCCAGCTATTGTGCGCCACGGCTTCGCCAGCATGGGTGCGCCGCCACGGGGCAAGAACGGCACAGATGCGTGACGCATCTGTGCCGTAAATGCGGCTCATTGCTGCGTGACGCAGCTCCAGCAATGCTCTGGGAGCCCTATCTGTCCAATGCTGCGTCAATCCTTACGCCTGCTTCAAGCAGGTGCAGGGTTTGGACGCAGCATGGACGTAAAAATGACTCAGTATTTCACTTAGTCACTTTTAGGAGGCGTTCCTGCACCAAAACGCCCCCCCTCTGCGCCGGAACGCTTCCTTCTGGCGCAGGGCTTTACAATGTGACGCATCATTTCTCGTGCAAAAGGATCTTCCACCTCAGAGCCTGGATCAGGCCCACCAGTTGCGGTGCTAGTATCAAAACTAGCACTCGCCTGGCACTTCGCCACTCAACTTAAATTCCAAATTCTATGGTCACTCGTCTTTATTGCATTTTTGAGAACCTTGATAACCTTAAACGGAATTTGGATCTGGGAGACTTAATCTTGACCACTTGTTCTCTTCACAGACCTCCTTTTATCATACAAGATCTTTCTTTTTTATCACCTCTTTCTCTCTTTCCAGTCCTCAATAATGCTCACTGTTAGACCTGGTAGCATTGGTGTGAGTCTCCCTTCCATTTTCCGCTGTTGTCTCCTCTGTTTTTGATATGTTTTTGCTGGTTAGATGCTTTGGGCACTGTGCCACTGCTATTCAGAGCCACAGTGCAAGTGCTCCCTTTGTTAAATTGATGTAATGGATCAGTGACTCTATGATTGGCTTATTTGATTTACGCATCAGTCCCTAGTACAGTACACTACGTGTGCCCAGAGCCTGCAAGTCAAATGCTGCTGGTAAGCTTGCAGCACTGATTGTGCCACCCGCAGAAGCAGCTTGTAAAGTGCGTTGTAGGCCTAACCATCCAAGCCTGCCCCTGCTAGGTTGTGTATTCCATGTCTGGTTTGTGAGTGAAAGGGGCTGGGGTGGCTCCAGGAGACAGGGTGAGTCAGCACAAGGCTGAATAGACCTATCTGCATTGGGAGTGGTGGGAGGAGTAGCACCTGGCCCTAAATAAGGCTGTGCCTGCCTTCCACAATGCTGGCTCCACCTCCTGTGGTGCGTCTGGTAACCCTGGCCCACCCTGACAAAGGAAGAAGTTGTGCACTGGCAGGATACACCCAGAACTGGTTTGAACTAGGTACAGAAACTCTCTGCCTTCAGAGACAAAGGATTTGTGTGTATAAAAAGGGGAACCCAGAGCTTCTTTCTCTACAACAGAACAGTTGCATTCAGCACCTCTCAAGGGCTAGAGACAAAAAGAATGGCTTTATCCTCCCTATCAAGCATCTGCAAAAGAACTGCTCCTAACCCCTTCGAGCTGGCATCAGTCATGAGATAAGATACCTTTGTGGGGTCAAAACTTCCTAGACAAGGTGCTTCATTCAGATGTTTCTTAATGCACTCAAACTCTTCCTCACAGCCCCTGGACCAAACAAATTTGCCTCCCTTCTTGAGGAGAGACCTCAAACAAGAGGTTTTCCCTGCAAAGTAACTCGTGATAAAATTCAGCTATGGCCAGAAAGTGTACAAACTCTTCTTTGTTCAAAGGGGTGCACAAATTATAAAGGGTGTTTACCAATGAGGCTTTGGGTTTTAATGCCTGCAGCGGACACAAAATGCCCTAGGTACTCTATTACTTTGACACCAAATTAGCACTGGTCAGCCCTAAGGGTGAGGTCAGCATCACGTAACTTCTTCAATACTGACCTCAGCCTCCCATTATGCTCCTCAAAATCCACGCCAAAGATGAGCACATCATCTGGGTACACCTTGACATCCTGAAGGCTTCCAAGAAAGCCCTTTATCACCCTCTGAAAAAATTAGGCTGCAGAAATCAGTCCAAAAGGCATTCTTAGAAATCTAAAGGTACCAAAGGGTGTTACACAGGTGGTAAGGTCGATGGGAAGAAGAGTGAATATTCTGAAGGTTCTGACGAGGAGTGAAGCCTGGCCTTGTGATAGGCGGAGGTCAAGTCCAAGGAGAAATAAATGCCTTGCACCCTCAAGAGAACACAGCATTTTAGTTATGCTGCGTAAAGGATTATGATCAACAATAACTGCTTTGTTGAGCTCTCTCAAGCCGACACAAAGCCTGGCCTTCCCATTGGCTTTGGGGCCATAACAACAGGAGAGAACCACTTTGTTGCTTCAACTTCTTGAATGATGCATTTGGCTAAGAGATTATCTAATTCAACTTTCATGCTCTCCCTTACTTACCAGGTGCATTCCTGACCTTATCTGTTTTTGAAATAGCATAGGATTTGACCTTTATCCAATGTACATCGGTTTATAGACAAACCAAGTTCACCAGCAAAGATCTCAGGGAATTCCATGATCCAGTCTCAATTAGCATTACTAATAACCTTAACTGGTGGTAATTCTTTTAGGCAGACAGATCTCATTGGGATCAAGGCAGATATGTAGATCATGTTGATGGGACCAACTTATGAGCGAGTCCCGCTTCTACAAGACAGATTTTACCAGGAATGACTCTCCCTTTGAAGTCAATTGTGCCCCAGAAATAACCCAGCAACTCAATAGTCACCCCACCTTAACCTTTTGGTCTAATGTCTGGCTTCAACAGGGTGACTTTGCCCAGCAGATTACGTTCATAAAGTGTCTTGGGGACTAGCGGTATCTTGGCCCCAGAGTCAAAGAGCATGCTCACTGGAGCATCATTAATCAACACTAGCTCCTGAGGGCCATCACTAGCATTCCCTGTGACTGGGAGAATATTGATTCCTTCTAAATCTTCCTCATAAAGATCTACTTCCCTGACATTTTAATGCTCGTTGCCCATTCTGCAGCTCTTTGAGACGTGACCTATTCTCTCACAAGTTTTTCACATGGCCTTCCAGCCTGGGCAGTCTTTAAAGTTGGCCACATGGGCAGGGTTGCCACACCTGAAGCACATCCCCAGAAAATTCTTTGTATTAAAGGGCTTTGAAGTGGTGCTCGATTTGGGATTACCTAATCTATCCACCACCACCTTGACATTAATGTTCTCCTTTTTATCACCTGAACTGTCTTTGTGCATAATATAAACACACGCTTTTGAATGCTTGTGACTTTTGGCTATGGTTAGCACTTCTTGAAGCGGTGGCATGTCTTTTTGCCACAGGGCGTCTCTCATTTTGTCGAGGGCGCATCCCAACATGAACTGACCTCTTAAGCGCTCCTCTAAAGCTGCACCAAAATTGCATGTGGAAGTCAATTTGTGCAAGGTAGTTATGTACTGTTTGACTGACTCATCCTGCCTTTGCATCCTTCTCCCAAAGTGATATTGCTGAAGGACAGTACTCACTTTGGGGAGGTAGTGCAAGTCCAACTTTGTGAAGCAGATCTCATATTCATTAAGAGTGACAGAGTCCCTATCAGAGAGTTTAGGAAGATGTTCAAAGAATTCTTGTCCCTCAGAGCCCAAACAATGGATTAACAATGAGGCTTTCCTCTCTGTGCTTAAGGAAGTGCCACAGACACAAGCATAATGTGTGAAAACCTTCATCCACTTCAGCAACGAGAGAGGAGGAACTTCTGGAGATGTCAAAGAGACGAGAAGAATGGTGTACGTACTGTTTTGACCTAGTTACTACTTAAGGGTGAATTTCAGTGATCTGCCCACAGTGCGCAATATCCACAAACCTTATAAGCTGTGCGCATCAGTGAAACTTCAGCAATTAAAATGTAGACCAATGCGCCTAATCCCAGAAACTTTATTTGCTGTGCGTATCAGCGGAACCATCAGCCTGATTACTGATGGCACATATTTATATAGGGAGTAGTCACTTTAGTCTGGTGCTCAATTACATGTGTAGATGTGAGTCTGGTAGTGCCTGATAACTGAAAGGCAAATATTTGTTTACATACAATTTCATATATTTCTGATTTATTATTCCTATTAAAGCGCCTTCTACCTTGAGAAGGCCCATCCTAGACCAGTTAGTGGACAAAACACATACAGACAAATCGAGGACAAAGGGATTACGACATGGTCTAGGGACACTAACAACAAATCCTACATCAAACCTCACGTTTAACTGATGGAGAGCAAAGAGCGATATAAAGCAATATACTGGGAAAAAGTAACCTGGAGATTTGCAGCAAACTAAAGTAAATTAAAATAAACTAATAAAGACCTACATATCCACAGCTGTATGACCTGGAAGCCGATTATTTCTCAATATAGCCCTTGTTTGTGATTACCTTACAGTGCTCACATTATCATCCGCGCTAGAAGAGATGGGACCCTGGGGTGCCTGGTCACAGAAGCTCATTTACATACAAAGGGGGGGGGGGGTGGCAGCCTGTTCACAACGTACTTCACAACTTGTTAACGTAAAATGCTTGTACACAGAACAGGGTAAAGTCTTGTGCCTCTTTCTTTCATTTTTTTACTACGTCCTGCACCTCACTCTCTTCTTCTCTTTCTCTCATTTCAATTCATCTTAAATTATTCAAATTTGTTTTATCAGCACGGCATAAGTTGAGGGTCGACACAGTTTGATGGGGTCCCCCCCTATTATCTGGAAACAGGACTCAGTTTCTCCTAGCTCCTAAGCCAGCGACTGGTAATTGATACTTTGTGCCCCAGCACTGCAGACACAGGCCTCAGAGTGTTTGTTAGTGTGAGTGGCGCACAAGAGGAACAGAGAACTAGACAAAATTAGCCCTTCTTTTGCTTAATACACTATAAATGTGAAACACTTTGGGGCTTAGGGGCTGGATAAAGAACAACGTCAGGAAACAAACATAAATTAAAAGCACATTTTATTTATTAGTTGAAAACTGTTTAAAAATTTAATTTCCAAGTTCCACATATCTGTTTAAAAATAATTACACTTTCAGTCATTTCCGAGTTTAGTTAAAAACTGATAGTGGGAAAAACATATGATGTATAATAACTGAAACCAAAAACAGATTTTTACATTTTATGTTTCTTGTTTTTAAAACAGGCCGTCGACCTTTCACGTGAAAATTATTATAAGGGCCTGACATCACTTCTTGTGACGTCACCACTTGTGACGTCATTTGGATTTGCATATGATAATGGGCTCCTTCACTATTTTCCTTACTTGTGCCCTATTTATTGGCATTCTTTTCAAAAAGAGAGAGTTTCCCTTGTACCAGAAAGGACTGGGAAGTACAAACAATGTAACAAAAAAAGTATTCCTTTCTGTGTAATTCACTATATCTAGACTCAAGACCTTATTATGCAGTTTAGAATAGAACCTGAAGTATATACCTCAACACACAAATTGTAACATATTTGTCTCGATTTTATTTTTTTTAAACCGGCATTTAATGCCAAAGTGTCATGATTTTTTCATACATACAGTACAAAATTCGCAATATATTTAAAAGTTACCAAATTCACACAAAGTACATAGTGTACATATCACAAAAACAAAATACAATTAAAAAGCAGTCCTTTTGTCGACGCGTTTCGGTGTCTTGATCTTATTTTGTGAACACCTTCCTCAGGACAGGTCAATTTTTTATATAAAAACTTCAAATCTGAAAACAAATACATACAATTAATATCAAAGAGAGGTTATGTGGTTTACCTATACTTCGTCTAGATTTTTAGGTATCATAATAAGGTCAAGAGAGTCTTACTTAAAAAGCATATATCTCTGGTTCTTCTAGTTATCCTTTGAAGTGGACCGGTAATAAACTTTTGGTCCTTCTTCCAGAGGTTCAACGGGACATCATCCTATATTTAGGGATGGCATAAATAGATTTCTAAGTATGGGTCTTCTATTTGTAAAAAGTGCTTCTCACTATTTCACTTATTTACAGCTGAAATGGTTGGTTGAGCTACTCACATGTTATCTCACATAGGGTTTTTCAAAATACAGGGGCATCGTCTTGGGTACTAATGCTCCTGGGGGGAATTCAATCCTCCTTGACTATTTTGTCCAGTACGTCTTTATCTTGATCGTACCACCTTGCAATTTTCAGTGTGCATAGGTAAGAACACACCTACAATTAAAATGGAAGGAATTTCGTCAATGATTTTACATACATCTGTCGATTTGTTTGTTAGTTAAGAGACAGAACCTCCTAACTCCACATTAGTGTACCCATTTTGTTTTACACATCGTCATATTTTTTCCTTTTGATTTAGTATTAAATCCATTTTAGTTTATGTATCATCACATGTTTTAAGATCAGGTGTAGCGTTTTCCTAATTCTTTACAAACAAATCTATTCCTCTGGGATAGAGTTCAAAATACTAGCGTTTCCCCATTCCTTACAAACCAATTCCTTGCTTGAGAGAAGAATTTGGGGCGTCTAGCATATCCTAGTTACGTGTAAACAAGCTTCTTGTTATTCCTGTCAATTGCAAACAGAGCTCCACTTTTTCACCCCATTAAAGCCGATTTTTAGTGTCGGGCTTCTCACTAACCCGGTTACGGTATTGGGTCTAACCGCAAGCTCTCACCCGTCTTTTAATTTCGGGCTTCTAACTACCAAAGTTTTGGTTATAGATCTAACTGCAGGCTCAAAAACCAGTCCACAACCCGGAACACAGTGATCAGCCGGAGGGGCTCACTAGGCGCACCCGCCTTGAGATCTACTACAACATTGGAATTATATGTTCCAGACTTTTCAACCCCCTTACGGCATCCCGCTACGCAAACTAACAAAGTCTCACGCTGGTCCACCGTGACTTGGTGTGACGATTTCCAATCCTTTGAAAAACACTGTTGAAATTCACCCAATGTATGCGGGATACTCACCATTACCGCAGACTTGACACGTCTAGAACAAACAGACTCACCCTGTCTGGTTTTTGCCCAGCCGGGTTGGAATTATCACCGGCTGAGCAACAATCCGGATACTCGTCATCTGTATTCAGCCCTGAGGAAGTCGCAGAAGTAATTTCCACATGCGACGAAACACGTGTCGGCTGGTTCTTCCACTGATCACTGAATCTTAAGAAAAAATTAAAAGGCTGAACATTACTCAACATCTCTGAAGACATTTTCCTTTCTGTTTTATGGATTTTGTACTGTAGCACTTACTTATACATACTGTGTAAATTTACTATTTATGTGTGCCTAGGTTTCCGTTTTGCTTGTTTAGTGAGGGTTTTTACCCACACACAATTGGGGGTTACATGGCTCATCCCCTCTCCTGCAACAAGTGTCCTGTGCACACGAGAAAAGTACGTAGTTCTCAGGTGAGAACCGGAAATTAAATTATTATTCAAGCGGAGTGATGTAATTCAACAGTGTGAATTTGAAGAAAAGTTTTAATGGTTCTAAATAGAAAATCAGTACAAGAAAGAGCACAAAGCGACACGTGTTTCGTCACACCGTGTACGGGTGGTGACTCATCAAGGCTGTAAAGGGGCGGCCTCGTGTGAAAGGGCGCTAGCGTGGAGTGCGGTGTGGTTGGAAAGCCTGAAGGAGGTGATCCTTATTTCGGGAGGGGGTGAGCAGATGGCCTACCGCACTTTCCCGTGCCCTTTTGAATTAAGCTCCACGACCAGGACGCAACCGTCCTTAGCCGCACCAGCGATGCCCGAGGCATCGTGTTTATCTAGGAGTAGTAGCAGCACTGTAGATACACAAGTAATCCAACCCCAATTGTACTTGGTGTGTGAAAGCTGCATATGGTGAGCAAGGTGGTGACGCAAGTGAGAAATTGATCAGCGTAAACGGTGCAATAGTGATTAGTGTCGAATATATACAGTGATTTATACAAAACAATGTGGCTACAGATTAATTAAAAAAAGCTTGTTTTGGATGTAGCTAGGCTGTTGGTAACATGTGCCACATTGTGGGTAGCGCCTATTATTAGGCTGAATGGTCGACGGCGTTTCGATCCGCATTAATTGGGATCATCTTCAGGACTGGGTTGGAGGAAGAACAGTGCTGTACAAGGGGATAGAGAAAGGGGGTGGGGTGTTAGGGCAGAACAGGCGGAATGGCACGCGCAAAACTGGTAGGGTGTTAAGGTAGCACCTGGCGTGGGCGGTCAGTTCAGGGGGAAGGACTGCACAGAAGGAGAAAAGCGCTGGAGCGGATGGGGCTAAAGGGAAGCAGGCAGGGACCGGAGAGTAGATCAGACTATGCACGGTGGTCGCCTGGGGGAGCAGCAGTAGGTATGGTCAACAGTAGGCGTGCGCAAAGCATTCAAGGAGGAGTAGCCCGTGATGGAGAGTGGAACAACCAGGCACGGGCATGTGTGCAAGAAGAGAGGGCTGAATCAATCGAGTCACGCGTGTGAGCCGCTGACGGTAACAGGGTCACAGCGGGAATAGAGATGCTGCGGGTAGGAGCAAGGGCGTAATTGTTAACACAGACAAGGCACTAGAAGGATCTAATGCAAACAATGCAATAACATGGGCCAGGCGTAGGAGAATCTGATGCAAACAATGCAATAACATAGGCCAGGCACTAGGAGAATCTGACACAAACAATGCAATGACACAGGCCAGGCACTAGGAGAATCTGACACAAACAATGCAATAACAAGGGCCAGGCACTAGAAGGATCTAATGCAAACAATGCAATAACAAGGGCCATCCTGTAGGAGAATCTGATGAAAACAATGCAATAACATAGGCCAGGCACTAGGAGAATCTGACACAAACAATGCAATAACACAGGCGAGGGATTAGGAGAATCTGATGCAAACAATGCAATAAAACCTTCCGGGCACTAGGAGAATCTGATGTAAACAATGCAATAACACAGTCCAGGCACTAGGAGAATCTGACACTAACAATGCAATAACACAGGCAAGGCATTAGGAGAATCTGATGCAAACAATGTATTAACACAGGCCAGGTACTAGAAGGATCTAATGCTAATATTATTCATGTGTGCCATGCCTACAAAACACTGCCCTGGCCTAGATCAGCCACCCCTCCTGCTGGGTTCACTATACCAGTGGTGAGGGTACAGGTGAATGAGCCCTGTACCCCTACAGTGCCCAAGTTCATTCTTGGGCATTGTAAGTACAGTGCTGCCATTAAGAGTATATGGTGCGGGGAATTTGTCATTACGAACTCCACAACACCATAATGGCTCCACTGAAACCTGGGAAGTTTGGTATCAAACTTCTCAGCACATTAAACCCACACTGATGCCAGTACCTCATGCATTTTTATCTGAAGTGTTTTAGTGCGCCAAATTATATTTTGCACTGGGGGATTAAAATTAGAACTGTTTATAGGGAGTCTCATACATAATCTCCTTTTTACGTACAAAGGAAATAACACGAGTTGTATTTTTTTTATATTAAAGCTATTATGTGGAATTTCTTTCTTGGTGGTATATATGTATAATTAACGGATCTTGTGTAGCTGTGATTGAGTAGAGTGGATTGAATGGTGGCTATACCTACTTGGTGATACTTTTGATTCCAAGAGGATATTTTATTTTCTACTCTTCAATAAAGAACAGATCTCCAGAGGACAGCGGACTTGTCCAGAAAACCTCTAATTTCAAGGATTTTGAACAATTGAACTCTGAAGTTCCGTCATCTGACCTTCTCAACTCTCAACCCACCTCCCGGCCTGGCCACCGTGACTATAAATCTGTCAATTTATAAAGATGTGTTTTCTTCTTGGTTTCAGTGTCTAAAAGGTGTCAGCCCAGTATGGTTATGGTATGCCTCTCCTGGGGTTCACGGGCCTAAGGGTTCATTCCTGGTATAAAGAACGGGTGACAGAGGGCGTCCCCGCCCAGTGCCCCAGGTGATCTGAATGGCGTCTGAGTTGAGCCCATTTACGTAAATTCAGGCCATAGGCTGTGTGTCGAGCAGCTTCCTACGTGATCTCAAACTCCCTGACATACCAAGGCGCCTAAACGTCTCGATCATAAAAGACTACTCCAGGGAGTCAAACGCCTTATCGGCCTCACCAGCCTTCATGTGTGTGTTTTCCCAATGAAGCACTGCGAATACCATCCGTAGATGAACCGCTATGGGTTTATGTGGGACAAATCTAAACTGTAACGGGGAGACAATTCTCTCTCGTAGGAGGGATAGCCGAGTCGTATCACCTCAGGCAGGGATTTATTTCTAAGCTTTGTAAAACTCTACAGCTGACCTTCAGATCCCGGAGCCTTTCCTCCTCCTAGGGCGTCTATAGCTGCAACGATCTGTTGCCCAGAGATCGATGGCTTATGACTGGATGTGAAAGCAAATTAATATAGCACTGAATTACTAGTTCGGAACAGAAGTGTCCTGGCGCTAGTATAAGCACATACGTATCAAAATCCCACAACCCCTGAACATGAACAGAAAGGTTTTGATTTGTTTCCTGAAAGAACTCATGTTTTCTTGGGCGCACAGGGCAGGTGGGAGCGCATTCCATTCCAGGTACCTGCAGTCACCACAGGCAGGGAGCAGCCATCTATTCTGATCTTTATAAACTTAGATACTTTACGCAGCAAAGCATGATGGGTTCTCACCCCTTGGCCAGCTGATACCAGGCAAAAGGCGAGGACATATAAGAATGAATCCCCTGATTGTAGAGCGTTTATGACATAAAGTGCTTTATAATGACATCTTTTCAGGACAGGAAGCCGGTGCAATGTGACCAGTTTGTTGGAGATCGAGCTTGATTTTATTAACCTCAGAACAAGCCCAACTGCTGTCTTTGTAGCAGCAACAATCTATGTAGGCGATATTCAGATATGCCTACGTATAAGGTGATGCAGGAATCCATTCTCGATAGAATCAGAACCTGTACCAGGTCCCTCCTAGATGAAGCAGGGTTGAATGGAAGTATTTTTCTGATAACTTTCAGCAGTCAGAAGCCTGTAGAGCAGGTGATTTTAATGTATCCTTTTAGGGACAGATGCAAGTCCACCCAAACTCCCAGTTTCCTGACCTGATGGAATGGGGTAGACAGAGCTCCCAAAGACACCGGACGCCGCCCTTGTGACATGAGGCTCCGGTCCCAATTACCACTATTTCCGTTTTTTCCACTGTTTAGCGCCAGGGAGTTTGAGCTCATCCAATTCATCCACATTATCACAGGGTCAGCGCTGATTTGCATATCGCCATTGTCTAACCCAGGGTGGTGTGGAGTGGAAAAACGATGGATTTGGGCCCAGATCTTTGGACTGGGGTGAATGTGTGACATTGATCCACATTCTGTCCATCACTGTTGTGTTTGCAATTACCGCTCTAAGTGTACTGGGGATGCTCAGACGTGAGTCCCAGGCACTCCACACCACTGGAGTCAAGCTAGCCGGGCTGATGAGAGGTGTTACCTCGAAACCGGGCCGGTCCTCGGATGCTTGATTCCGTTCTGGGAAGGACATGGCTTTTGTAGTTCGGACTGGACTGTTCCCATGGGGCACAGGGTCAGCGCTGATTTGCATATCGCCATTGTCTAACCCAGGGTGGTGTGGAGTGGAAAAACGATGGATTTGGGCCCAGATCTTTGGACTGGGGTGAATGTGTGACATTGATCCACATTCTGTCCATCACTGTTGTGTTTGCAATTACCGCTCTAAGTGTACTGGGGATGCTCAGACGTGAGTCCCAGGCACTCCACACCACTGGAGTCAAGCTAGCCGGGCTGATGAGAGGTGTTACCTTGAAACCGGGCCGGTCCTCGGATGCTTGATTCCGTTCTGGGAAGGACATGGCTTTTGTAGTTCGGACTGGACTGTTCCCATGGGGCACAGGGTCAGCGCTGATTTGCATATCGCCATTGTCTAACCCAGGGTGGTGTGGAGTGGAAAAACGATGGATTTGGGCCCATATCTTTGGACTGGGTGAATGTGTGACATTGATCCACATTCTGTCCACCACTGTTGTGTTTACATATAAAGTGAAGCAGGAATTCATTCTCAATAGGATCAGAACCTGTACCAGGTCCTTCCTAGATGAAGCTGGGATGAATGGATGTATTTTTCTGATAACTTTCAGCAGTCAGAAGCCTGTAGAGCAGGTGATTTTGATGTATTATTTTAGGGACAGATGAGAGTCCACCTAAACTCCCAGTTTGCTGACCTGATGGAATGGGGTACACAGATCTCCCAAGACACCGGCGGCCACCCTTGTGCCATGAGGCTCCGGTCCTAAATACCACTATTTCCGTTTTTTTCACCGTTCAGCGCCAGGGAATATGAGCTCATCCAATCAGCGGCTTCCTGGCGGCAGCTCCTGAAATAACTGGGCATGTTATCTGTATTTAATTCTAATCTAATGATTTGTGAACATTTGAGTAGATGTGATATTGAATGGCTTAATCAGGCGTATTTTCTTCTAATCTAATGATTTGTGTATCATCGAGTAGAGGTGATATCGAATGACCCGATCAGGCTGGTCAAGTGAGCCATGTAAAGGTTGAAAAGATTGCGGCTCAAAACCAGCCGGGGGAGGGGGAATTGTCTTAGGGGTTGACCTGAAGTTAGCTGAGGCCACCGCTTGGGTCAGATCTTTCAAAAAGGATAAGAATCAAGCAGGCACTTTCCCCTAAGACCCACCATCTGCAATCTCTGTAGTAAAGTGGAGTGGGAGATGGTGACACAGGCTTCTGATAGATTTAATCAGATCAGAGCCCCACCTCCCCTCCCCCATACACAATGTCTCTAATATCCCACGTGGCTTTAGCTCTGTTGGAGCCCTGGATGGACTTTGTGCAGAAGTTGGTCGGACTCAAGGTATTTGTTGAGCTGCTTGTTCACCGTGGCCTCGGTTAGTTTGGTGAACATCAGGAACAGAGAGACAGGCCAATCCTTAGAGTTAGAACTGCTGTGACTACTGGAGCAGACATCTGGAAGTAATGTTGGATGAAACGCTATGAATGGCTGCACGCTGGGGTGCAACGGAGGGCAAGAACAAGAAGGATGAGTTTGAATGTGTCCCAGAGTAATTACCAGTGGCAGAGATGAATTCAAACATTCCATTCATCATTTTGCTTATTCATGAATACGCCAGGTGTGCCCAGATGTGGGTCCCATGCCCGCTGCACCGCTGGAATCAAGCCGCACCCTACAGTCAGAGCCCAGATAGGTTGAAACCTGTCTTGGGTTGCTTGTGTTCTAGTTCAGAAACGATCTGGACTGCTCCTATTTGAGGGAGTCTAAAGCTGATTTGCATATGTCTGCTTCCTGTTTGAGATGGCGTTGTGGGCCAATAACCAATTGATCTCCCTCTCCGGCTTGGCCTGGTGAGGATCTGGACGTCAGCTGGTGTCTAGTGAGGAAGAGAATGTGATCAGGGACTGTTGAGGACCAGGACGTGAGCCGGGCCTGGTGGACCAGGATACTGAGCCGACTCTTGCTCCCTTAGAGAGGCCAGACTAAACACCTGGTTTGTCCTCTCTTGCAGGTCCAGGCAATGGTCAGTCCAGAGAGCCAAGGACACCAGAGACTGGGGCGCTGGACTTGCACCCCCTGTTTTTCATTGTATTTCTCCCTGAAACAGATAAAACTGAGAGAAATCTCCTTGAGAGAGATTCATATTATCACAGATCTCACTGGACTCACAATCTGCAGAAAGAGCCTGAGAATGAACACCCTTGCACATGAACTGTTCTACTCTTCTCTGCCACAATGCCCTGGGAGGTACCAAATATTTCCGTAGAGTGACCCCCGAATATTCATGTCTGTACATTCATGTAATACGTAAGTGCATTCTGGGGGTTGTAGTCTTGGTTACTTTACTAAAGATAGCTTGGAGGAGATGTGTGCCTTTGTCAGGAGCAGTCTCCGGCTCTGTGGTAACTCCGGACTCTTTTCAAAAACTCGGATTATGAGCTCCTAAAATAAAATGATATGTCTGGAAAGGAGCATCTCTGGGCGGTGAGAGCAGCGGCTGAGGCGGTCCACATTCTTCATACAAAGAGAACAGGACAGGCCTCACCTCCTACTACAGGGCAGGTTTCATCCCAGCAGACGACACGCCTCCACTCCTCTGCATCCTCCTGGACAGGCCTCAACCACTCTGCACCCCTCCCGGATACGCCTCACCTCCTCTATACCCCCAGCTCAGGACAGGTACCACCTCCTCTGAACTCCTGGACAGGCCTCACTTGCTCTTAACCCCATGGACAGGACGTGCTTCACCTCCTCTGCACCCCGGACAGGCCTTGCCTCCTCCACTCCCCCTGGACAAGCATCTCCCCTACACCCCTCAGGACAGGCCTCACCTCCTCTGCACCCCGGGACAGGCCTCACCTCCTCTGCACGCCCTGGGACAGGCCTCACCTCTTCTGCTCCCCTGGACAGGCATCTCCTCTGCACCCCTCAGGACAGTCATCACCTCCTATGCACCCCTGGACAGGCCTCACCTCCTCTGCACCCCCATCCAGGCCTCGCCTTCTCTGCACCCCTGGACAGGCCTCACCTCCTCTGCACCCCTGGACAAGCCTCTCCTCCTCTGCACCCCTCTGGACAGGCCTCACCTCCTCTGCACCGTTGGACAGGCCTCACCTCCTCTGCACCCCTCAGGACAAGCATCACCTCCTCTGCACCCCTGGACAGGCCACGCCTCCTCTGCAGCCCTGCGGAACAGACCTCAACTCTTCTGCACCAGCTTTGCTGGCCTCATCACCTCTGCACCCCTGGACAGGCCTCACCTCTTCTACTCCCCCTGGACAGGCCACCTCCTCTCCTCCCCCTGGGGTGGCTTCACCTCCTCTGCACCTCTTGGACAGGCGTCACCTTCTTTGCAACCCCCCCTGAAAAGGACATGCCTCACCTCCTTTGCACCCTTTGGCCAAGCCTCACCTCCTCTCTACCCACCTGGACAGGCTTCACTTCCTCTGCACCCCAGACAGGCCTCACCTCTTCTGCACCCCTGGACAGGCCTCACATCCTCTGCACCCCTAGACAAGCATCTCCTCCTCTGCACCACTCTGGACAGGCCTCACCTTCTCTGCACCTCTGGACAGGCCTCATCATCTCTGCACCCCTGGACAGGCCTCACATCCCATGCACCCCTGGACGGGCCTCAACCCCTCTGTACCCCTACACAGGCCTTTCCTCCTCTGCACCCCTGGACAGGCCTCACCTCCCCTGCACCCCTGGACAGGCCTCTCCTCCTCTGCACCCCTACACAGGCCTTTCCTCCTCTGCACCCCTGGAAAGACCTCTCCTCCTCTGCACCCCTGGACAGGCCTTTCCTCCTCTGCACCCCTGGACATGCCTCACTTCCTCTGTACCCCCCTGGACAGGCATCACCTCCTCGGCACCCTTTGGACAAGCCTCACCTCCTCTCTACCCCCCTGGACAGGCTTCACTTCCTCTGCACCCCAGACAGGCCTCACCACTTCTGCAGCCCTAGACAGGCATCTCCTCTGCTGCACCCTTGGACAGACCTCTCCTCTACTGCACCCCTGGACATGTCTCTCTACCTCTGCACCCCTGGACAGGCCTCATCTCCTCTGCCCCCTGGGCATGTCCCCCCTCCTCTGCACCCCTGGGCAGGCATTGCTTCCCCTGCACCCCTAGACAGGCCTCTCAAGCACCCCTGGTCAGGCGTCTCCTCCTCTGCGCCCATGGACAGGCTGCACCTTCTCTGCACCTCTGGACAGTCCTCATCTCCTCTGCACCCATGGACAGGCCTCACCTCCCCTGCACCCCTGGACAGGCCTCACTTCCCCTGCACCCCTGGACAGGCCTCACCTCCTCTGCACCCCTACACAGGCCTTTCCTCCCCTGCACCCCTGGAAAGACCTCTCCTCCTCTGCACCCCTGGACAGGCCTTTCCTCCTCTGCACCCCTGGACAGGCCTCACCCCTCCGCACCCCTAGACAGGCCTCACCTTCTCTGCACCCCAGGCCTCACCTTCTCTGCACCTCTGGACAGGCCTCATCTCCTCTGCACCCCTGGACAGGCCTCACCTCCACTGCACCCCTGGACAGGCCTCACCTCCCCTGCACCCCTGGACAGGCCTCACCTCCTCTGCACCCCTACACAGGCCTCTCCTCCTCTAACCCCTGGACAGGCCTCACCTTCTCTGCACCCCTGGACAGGCCTCACCTCCTCTGCACCCCTGGATAGGCCTCAACTCCTCTACCCCTGGACAGGCCTCCCCTCCTCTGGACCCCTGGACAGGCCTCACAACCTCTGCACCCCTGGACAGGTCTCTCCTCCTCTGCACCCCTGGACAGGTCTCTCCTCCTCTGCACCCCTGGACAGGTCTCTCCTCCTCTGCACCACTCTGGACAGGCCTCTCCTCCTCTGCGCCCATGGACAGGCCTCACCTTCTCTGCACCTCTGGACAGGCCTCATCTCCTCTGCACCCCTGGACAGGCCTCACCTCCCCTGCACCCCTGGACAGGCCTCACCTCCTCTGCTCCCCTGGACAGGCCTTTCCTCCTCTGCAGCCCTGGAAAGACCTCTCCTCCTCTGCACCCCTGGACAGGCCTTCCCTCCTCTGCACCCTTGGACAGGCCTCACTTCCTCTGTACCCCCCTGGACAGGCATCACCTCCTCGGCACCCTTTGGACAAGCCTCACCTCTTCTCTACCCCCCTGGACAGGCTTCACTTCCTCTGTACCCCAGACAGGCCTCACCTCTTCTGCACCCCTGGACAGGCCTCACACCCTCTGCACCCCTAGACAGGCATCTTCTCTGCTGCACCCCTGGACAGACCTCTCCTCTATTGCACCCCTGGACATGTCTCTCTACCTCTGCACCCCTGGACAGGCCTCACCTCCTCTGCCCCCTGGGCATGTCTCTCCTCCTCTGCACCCCTGGGCAGGCATTGCTTCCCCTGCACCCCTAGACAGGCCACGCCTCCTCTGCACCCCTGGACAGGCGTCTCCTCCTCTGCGCCCATGGACAGGCCGCACCTTCTCTGCACCTCTGGACAGGCCTCATCTCCTCTGCACCCCTAGACAGGCCTCACCTCCTCTGCACCCCTGGACAGGCCTCTCCTCCCCTGCACCCCTGGACAGGCCTCACCTCCTCTGTACCCCTACACAGGCCTTTCCTCCTCTGCTCCCCTGGAAAGACCTCTCTTCCTCTGCACCCCTGGACAGTCCTCTCCTCCTCTGCACCCCCCTAGACAGGCCTCTCCTCCTCTGCTCCCCTGGACAGGCCTCACCTCCTCTGCAGCCCTCTAGACAGGCTTCACCTCCTCTGTCCCTCCACTGATCCATGGATTAATAAATTGCAGCCAAGTGAGTAAACAGCTCTCCTACCTGAGCAGAAACCTGTCCAGGCTCTCTCCTCCTCCTGGGGGGGCCAGATCTGGGGTCTGAAGATGGAGTTATCTGCTCACCAGACAGGGGTCCTTCCTCCTCTGCAGCAGGCTGAACACACCAGGAGAGGCCGGAAGTGATGTCACAACCGCTGCTGGTGCTGTCTCTGCCGCCGCTGACCCGGAAGAGGAAACCCTTCTCCCTTCATCACGCTCAGTGGGTTTCATCAGCATGCGAGGAGAGCCCTCTGGTGGCTGCTGACAGAACCGCCGCCTCGAGGCTCCAGGAGTGAATACATTTCACACAAAATAAGCATTTATACCTGCAAAGACCTGGGATTTCCAATGTTACAGACGTGAATGTTTTTAAGGGTCCGACAGTTCAAGTACAGGGCCTTACACTTGGCTGCTGCTGTAAAAAAGTATTTATAGCTTCACTTCAGATGAGCATCTCCCAAACACTGATGTAAAGGACTAAAGTGTATTTACAGAAAGGTGACAACTGGAAGTGGCAGTCTGTATTTCAATGAATATATCTGAATTTCAATGAATATATCAGTATTTCAAATTATATATCTGTATTTCAATTAATATATATGTATTTCAATGATTATATCTGCATTTCAATGAATATATCTGTATTTCAATTAATATATCTGTATTTCAAAGAACATATCTGTATTTCAATGAATATATCTGTATTTCAATGAATATATCTGAATTTCAATGAATATATCTGTATTTCAAAATATATATCTGTATTTTAATTAATATATATGTATTTCAATGATTACATCTGCATTTCAATGAATATATCTGTATTTCAATTAATATATCTGTATTTCAATTAATATATCTGCATTTCAATGAATATATCTGTATTTCAATGAATACATGACTATTTCGGTCAGTTTTGCAATTAAACTGGACAGCTTATTTATTTTTTTAAATAACTTATTTGCAGGTTTTTGAAATCTGCAGCTTGAAACATAGGAAAGTAAACAGAGGAAAATACCAGGGAGTTTTAAACACCAGATCAAATAGAATTTGGCATAAGTCATGTGTCAAAGCGACAATTAAAGGAACAGTTTATTTCCAATGTTCCTGTGTCTGGCGCGTATTCCTTATATTTGATACGGTTTTATATCCTCGAACAAGACTGAAATTTATGCCCTTATTAGGTTTTGAGTTTCTGATTTAAGAGCCCAACTGCATTCTAAATTATTAAGATACCGGCCTCTTCCAGGCTTTGTTGTTTTGTTTACAGTAACCACCTCCCTCTCTCAGCAAAGATTCACTTATAAAAAATTAGCAATTTATCTTTGAAGCAATTAATTTCTAAGATAGAGATATCAAGTATGAACCAGAATTTTCTCAAAGTTTGTATTGTATCATAAAAATGAGTGATTGTTACTGTTTGAAGAACAGTGGAGGGGCATTTCATTAGTCTAAAATATTGTAGTCCTTCATATAAGCACCTATATCATAGCACGCTCATCATCAGTACACCATGGATTAGTGAGTGTGTCAACTCTTTGTAGCATTGTCATGCAAGAAGCCTTGAGTGCTTCGACTGCGACATTAGTTTGGACGTGCATACATCAGAGCCCTCAAGCCTCACTCATCATGAGTGACACTCACACATTTGGGGGTCGTGCTGAGGTCTCAATCAAACCTGGCCCATTCTTCCAAATTATGGGGATAAACTAGAACTTCACACATGACTACTCGGCACAGAGCAGACCCTCTGTCCCACATTGTGTTGGGAAAACCTTTCTCATATTTCACCATGAGTACTGCACACAGTCAGTAGAATGTTAAATTGAATGTCTATTTTATTGAGACTGACAAGGACTGACTGTTGGACCTGGCATCGTGGCGTGGTTCCCCCCGACCCTCAGCACCCCGACAGTTACCCCTGCGCAGCAACCACCCCCAGTCGTCCCATCCCCTGTCCGCCCCGCTCCCTACATAACCCTACCAAACGGACGACCACCCCAGCATCCCGCCATCTATCCTCCCGGTACCGATGCCCCAAACCCGCATCACCCCAGAGGGCTCCCGGTAGCCATCACCCTTCCCTACAGATCCCTGACTGCATGGGCCCCTGCATGACCCCGGCCCCAGTGAAACCTAGGCTCCAGACGCGCCATGCCCTCTGAGTGAGATAGGGCAGAGTAGTTTCGATCACACCTCCGGCCTCCCCCTGGAGACTGGTTTCCATCACACCTCTGGCCTTCCCTTGAGGACTGGTTTCGATGGCACCTCCGGCCTCCCCGAGAGCTGGCTCCACTCCCTGCTGGGTGTCTGGAAACCCCCGGACTCATCTTCAAAGGATCAAAGGGCCGACCGGCAGGAAACCCCGACAATCAGCCCAGAGGCATGAGATACCTGCCTGTGAGTGCCCGGACTTCAAAGGGAAAAAGGACCATAACAAGGCCCACTCTGGAACGAACGGGCAGTTGAATCCTGGATGAAGAGAGCCCTGCTGACCTGGTCGCGGCTCAACCAGCTCGAAGAAGAACGCTACCCGAACTTAGTAACCTGTGCTTGAGCCCTGCTGAAGAAGGTCGCCGCTCCTTGAACCATCTTTGCCTGAGCCCTGCTTACAAGGTTGCGGCTTCCTGTAACCATCTTTGCTTGAGCCCTGCTGATGAGGTCGTGGCTCCCTGTAACCATCTTTGTTTGAGCCCTGCTGACGAGGTCTCAGCTCTCTGTAACCATCTTTGTTTGAGCCCTGCTGACGAGGTTGCGGCTCCCCAAGAACTAAAGGACACTCCGCTCATTACTGCTCAAGCCCTGCTGACCTGGTCCCGGCTCGAGGATACTCTGGTCCGGCTGGACATACGGCACTACTGAAACTACGTGGCTCGAGGAGGGTGAGTGGAACACCCAGTACCATCAACATCTACAGCAGACCCGTATCCCCCGGCTCGAGGATTGAGAGCTGTGCGCTGGATACGCTGTACCGGCCCCCCGTACTGTGACTGTCCCGCTTTTCACCTCCCCTATGATCAAGAACTTACCAACCCTTTAACTGAATGTAAATATATGACTTTTTAATCTGCAAGAACGTAATAACTGCTGCTTGATAAATAACTTTTTTCTCAGTACCCAATTGTGTGGTGTCCATTTATAACGCGGTGGAATCTCTGCGCATACGATATCGAATGTGAAGTCCCCTCCTGCGAGGGTCTCACGCCTGTGCTCGGCAGCGCTCCTGGGAGAGGTGGGTCCCGGGGTCGTCCGGAGAACATTCTCTGTCCCCCCTGAGATCGGCCCTTCTAACACTGACCTACAGCACATACTTTCTCTTTTGTAAGCTACACATATGAAGTGAGTAAAAAGCAGTGCACTGGATACAGATGACCTTTTCTGTAAACATCCCTCATAGTGTAGTAAAAATGAACGCAGCATGCACACTTTTCTTCTTCTGAAAGTCCTCCCTTGTTGTGTTATAAAAACCAATGCACTGTAAATTCCCCTCATGGTACAAGTAAAAGCAGTCAGCGTACTCAAATTTTTCATAGTGTAGTAAAAATCGTGCAGTAAAAAGAAATACAGAGTGCACAGATTTCCTAGTTGGTAAAAAGCACCGCAGTAGGTACAGATTTCCTGTTTAATCTGTAAATGCCTCTCATAGGGCTAGAAATATGACCGTTTTTAGCAGTCGCAAATGGAGAATCGGGCCATTTGCGACCACTAAAATGGCTTTCCAATGTACTGACCCTCTTTTGGAAGTCGGTAACCTATTACCGACCTGCAAAATAGGGTTTGAGAGTCGCTATTAGGAAGGGGTGTTTCAAGGGCATCCATTCCTAATAAAGAGTCACGGGGCGTGTATGAATGTTTCGTGAACAGAATGTGGTTGCAAAACACTCATACTTTACCGACTCCGTTAAAGAGATGTTAACATATTTTGCAAATAGAAAGGGGTCCCCAAGGGACCCTCTCCCCTTTGTGAATGTGGGTGCCAAAATGTTTTTAAGAGCAGCCAGTGGCCCCACTGACCATGACCTACTTTGTTTTTTAAATGCATCCCGCTTTTTTTTTTTTAGGAAAACAGGCTCCATTTCAGGAAAAAATAATGCTTTATTTAAAAAGCCACAGACATAGTGACCATCCCTGTGTTTATAGGAAATTCCCAATGGGGTGCAAAGTACGGCCTAACTCATGAATATTGATGAGGTAGGTCATTTGCGACCCCATTGGGCATTGCTAAATGTGTCTGAGAGACTTAAGTACACTGCATTGCATTTGCCTCAAATTGCAAATTGCACAAAATCGTAATTAGAGACTCCCAGAATGAAATGGCCGTACATCTGGCTCGAACTGCAGTAAAGATCAATGCAGGGCACATATTTCTCTAGTCATGGTGAAAATAAGTACAGCCTGCACTGATTTCTCATGGTGTAGTGGCTAATAGTGCTCTAATAGCGATTTAGATAAGAAGTGAGGTATGCACACATTTCTCATTGATCAGAACAAATCTCAGTAGTGTTAAAAGATTTTTCAAAGTGTATTAAACAGCAGTTCAGAATGCACAATCCATTGTGCACATATTTTTCATATAGCAGCGTAGTGTGTACAGATTCCAGAGTACAGTAAACATCACTGAAGTGTACACTGATTTCTCCTCAAGTAGTAAAAGGCTTTGTAGCGTCCCATTATTCCTCAAGGTGTAGTAAACAGTAGTGCAGTGTGCACATTTTGTTCATAGTGCAGTAAACAGCAGCATGCAATGCTTTATCATAGTCAATTACAAGTAATGAAGTGTGTACACAGAGCATAGTAAAAAGCAGTGCAGTGTGCTACAGATTCATCAGTGCAACAAAAAGCAGTGAAGCCCATATATTGCCGTCAAACAGAAAAAACAGCGTGGTGGGAACAGATTATTCAGTTTAGTAAATGCAGCACAGTTGCACAGATCCTTCATACTGTAGTATAGTAAAAAGCAGTGCAGTGTGCACAGATTCATCAGTGCAACAAAAAGCAGTGAAGCCCATATATTGCCGTCAAACAGAAAAAACAGCGTGGTGGGAACAGATTATTCAGTTTAGTAAATGCAGCACAGTATGCACAGATCCTTCATACTGTAGTATGATGCAGTGCAGCGTGCACAGATTTCATAAAGTGTAGTAAGATGCAGTACAGTGTGCACAGATCCCTCATACTGTAGTATGATGCAGTGCAGCGTGCACAGATTTCTTAAAGTATAGTAAGATGCAGTACGGTGTGCACAGATCCTAGTATGATGCAGTGCAGCGTGCACAGATTTCTTAAAGTGCAGTAAGATGCAGTGCAGCGTGCACAGATTTCTTATAGTGCAGTAAGATGCAGTGCAGCGTGCACAGATTTCTGATATTGTAGTATGATGCAGTGCAGCGTGCTCAGATTTCTTAGAGTGTAGTAAGATGCAGAATAGTGTGCACAGATCCCTCATATTGTAGTATGATGCAGTGCAGCGTGAACAGATTTCTTAACGTGTAGTAAGATGCAGTACAGTGTACACAGATCCCTCATATTGTAGTGTGATGCAGTGCAGCATGCTCTGATTTCTTAGAGTGTAGTAAGATGCAGTACAGTGTGCACAGATCCCTCACATTGCAGTATGATGCAGTGCAGCGTGCACAGATCTCTTAAAGTGTAGTAAGGTGCAGTACAGTGTGCACAGATCCCTCAAATTGTAGTATGATGCAGTGCAGCGTGCACAGATTTCTTAAAGTGTAGTAAGATGCAGTACAGTGTGCACAGATCCCTCAAATTGTAGTATGATGCAGATCAGCGTGCACAGATTTCTTAAAGTGTAGTAAGATGCAGTACAGTGTGCACAGATCCCTCATATTGTAGTATGATGCAGTGAAGCATGCACAGATTTCTTATAGTGCAGTAAGATGCAGTGTAGCGTGCACAGATTTCTTAAAGTGTAGTAAGATGCAGTACAGTGTGCACAGATCCCTCATATTGTAGTATGATGCAGTGAAGCATGCACAGATTTCTTATAGTGCAGTAAGATGCAGTGCAGTGTGCACAGATTTCTTAAAGTGTAGTAAGATGCAGTACAGTGTGTACAGATCCTTCATATTGCAGTATGATGAAGTGCAGCGTGCACAGATTTCTTAAAGTGTAGTAAGATGCAGCACAGTGTGCATAGATCCCTCATATTGTAGTATGATGCTTTGCAGCGTGCACAGATTTCTTAAAGTGTAGTAAGGTGCAGTACGGTGTGCACAGATCCCTCATATTGTAGTATGATGCAGTGCAGCGTGCACAGATTTCTTAAAGTGTAGTAAGGTGCAGTGCAGTGTGCACAGATTCTTCACATTACAGTATGATGGAGTGCAGCGTGCACAGATTTCTTAAAGTCTAGTAAGATGCAGTACGGTGTGCACAGATCCCTCATATTGTAGTATAAGGCGGTTCAGCATGCACAGATTGCTCAAAGTGTAGTAAGATGTAGGGTCCTTGCCCGTCTGTGCCTGGATGATGCTTGGCTGGGCCCTTTCTCTTGGTTTTGTACTGCACATTTCAATGAATATATCTGTATTTCAATGACTATATCTGTATTTCAATTAATATATCTGTATTTCAGTGAATATATCAATATTTCAATGAATATATCTGTATTTCAATGAATATTTGGGTATATAGGTCAGTTTTGCAATTAAACTGGGCAGCTTATTTATTCTTTTAAATAATTTATTTGCAGGTTTTTTAAATCCACAGCTTGGTATAGAGGAAAGTAAACAGAGGAAAATACTATGGAGTTTTGAACACCAGATCAAATAGTAAGGGGCATAGGTCATGTGTCAAAGGGACAATTAAAGGAAAAGCTTATTTCCAATTTTCCTGTGTCTGGCGCTTATTCCTTATATTTGATACGGTTTTATATCCTCGAACAAGACTGAAATTTATGCCCTAATTAGGTTTTGAGTTTCTGATTTAAGACCACAACTGTCTCCTAAATTATCAAGATAGCGGCCTCTTCCAGGCTTTGTTTTTTTGTTTCCAGTAACCACCATTCTCTCTCAACAAAGATTCGCTGACAAAAAATAAAGCAATTTATCTTTGAAGCAATTAATTCCTAAGACAGAGATATCAAGTATGAACCAGAAATGTCTCACACAGTTTGCATTGTATCATACAAATGAGTGGGTGTTACTGGTCTGAAGAACAGGGGAGGGGCATTTCACTACTCTAAAATATTGTACTCCTTCACATAGGCCCCTATATCACAGTACACTCATCATCAGTACACCATTGATTAGTGAGTGCGTCAACTCTTTGTAGCATTGTCATGCAAGAAGCTTTGAGTGCCTCGACAGCGACATTAGACTGGACCTGCATACATGAGAGCCCTCAAGCCTCACTCACCACGAGTGACACTCACACATTTGGAGGTGGGTATGAAGTCTCACTCAAACCTGGCCCATTCTTCCAAACTATTGGGATTAACTAGAACTTCACACATGACTATTCGGCACAGAGCAGACCCTCTGTCCCATATTTTGGTGGCAAAAAATGTCCCATATTTCACCATGAGTACTGCACACAGTTCAGTAGAATGTTAAATTGAATGTGTATTTTAGTGAGACTTGGTTGTTAATGTTATCACTTTACATGTGTGCTGATTAGGGCTATAAATTCAGTAATGTCTCTTTCATTGGTATTGTCAAAGTCAAATGTTAAGTGACAGCACTCCCTGTGTCTTTTGTAAATTCCTCAATTCTTTATTGATTTTTCATATACAATGAGCATACAACAGGTATGAAAGTTTATCGATTCAGCAGAGTCCAAGATACTGTGTAAAGTAGAACTTGTGAGAAGACATTGAAAACAGGAAAAACAATAAATAAAATAACCCCTCCAGATAGAGTTGATGCGTCCTAGAAGATCCCGCAGATTATCAAGGAAGGAGGATGAGGGGGAACACGAGGGGAAGGGACATGGGAACAGGAGGAAAAGTCAGTGTGCCAGGCCCTTCAAAGTCACCCCCCAAAAAGCCAACCCCCATTACGAAGGCCGTATCCAGATAACTCTTAAAATGGTGTATTAAATCCTAGAATATTGACATTTTGTGAAGCAAGGTCAGCCGGGCCATCAATTGTTGTGCCAGACCTAGATTAGTCATCAAGGTATCCCAAACAGAGCCCCAGTAGCACAAAGCACTGTACAGTCCGCAGGAAATGCAAAATGTCATAGGCGAGTGCGCCACACCTTCAGCACCTCCAGCACTTGGAATCGTCTGTGTATGTGCTTTATAGATCCACTCCGGCATCCAGTGCCAGTTGTGTAGGAACTTGAAATAACTGAATTTCAACCTGACCTCCTGGGGGAAACTGCCATGGTCTTTCCAAAGGTTGTGCCAGTCCTGCTCGGAGAGTGAGAGGCACAGTCTCTGATCTACAAACAGCATAAATTGTGGGCAGTGGTGCTCGAAAAAAGGCTGTCAGCAGCTGTAACATACAATCCCACCATAGTGTCCTTGTATCCTTTCAGCATCAGGATATAATGAAACATTGGGTCAGTATTAGACCTGGCACCTTTGGCGTGGGTTGTCCTTCCATGTTTCGCTTTTGTCTCCTCTGTGTTTGCTGGTGTTAGATGCTCTGGGCGCTGTGTCACTGCCATAAAGTTTCTGTAGCAACTATAGCTGCCAAGATGTCATCATCAATGTTACTGTTGGACCTTGTAACTGCTGCTACTACATATGTTGCTACTGCGGTCTTTGCTGCTTCATCAGCAAGACTGTTGCCAACAGCGTGTACTCCTACATGTTGGTGACCAAGAGTATGAATTACATTCACGAGAGGCAGACGTTCTTTCTTTCTGCGACTCAAACCCGTAGCATCTTGTGCTTAATTGTGTCACCTTTAGAATCACGATAGTCATTCTGAGTCCAAAAGAATACATTATTATTGAAGGACTGAACACAGTAATAAGAGTCACTCACAATTAAAGTAGCCACACGAGGGTCAGCAAACTTCAATGCAAGCGCTAGAGCACAGTTTGAGAAAGGTGTGTCAGGGCAAGCTTTGTTTTTTATAGTCTATTATGGAAAAATTCCAATTACACGATGGTTCCTTTTTTTGTTTTAATAAAGGTGTTACTATATTCGTGGTAGTACGTAGGAGAACAGCCAACACTTGTTTCACCCCTTACATGGCCATCCGGCCTGTGGCTTCCTCAAGGTGTTACGAATCAGGTAGAAGAAGTATATCTGGTCGTTCTTTTCTGTGGATAAATAGGGATTCCCTGATTTTGGTGTAATGCCGGTACGAGTCATCTCGTGCGATTGGAATTTTTCCATAATAGACCATAAAAAACAAAGCTTGCCCTGACACACCTTTCTCAAACTTTGCTATAATAGGGGGTTAGGGGTTGCCCCATGCCGAGGGCAAGCTTGACAAAAAAGAGGGACCATTGCTCAATAAACGGCTAGTAAGGGATTGGGACCTTTTACCCCTCATTCTCACTAACCCAAGCACTAGAGCACGTAGCTCTGCCAACTGGGCGGTACAGTCACCTAATGTCTGTGTGTGCACAACATCGGGCTTGAATTCTCCATTCACCATGGTACCAGCCACAATTGCGCAGGCCACTGAATAAGAATGCTTAGATCCTATCGCCGGTTCGCGCGCCGAACCGTCAGTGTTAATGATACAATGGTAATCCTCAAGCGTGCACATGAACAGAGGAGCAGGATGAACAAACTCATACTGTAAGAACTCCTGAGTTTGCAATGAGTGGTCAAAGATAATTGTGACATCCGGAGATGTCAACGAAGTTGCCCATTGTATCCAATTAGGATATAAAACTTTAGAATTTGGTACACTGGCTTTTATCACTGCTTCAAATGCAGGATAAGGTGTAACAACCAACATGTGTTTTCCTTGTGACTGCGCTCTCTCATTTAGAATCGCCATCTGTACAGCTGTCAAGACTTTCTCGACAGAAGAAAATTGCTTTTCAGCCGAAGTGTACAAGTGTGACTTGTAAGCGATAGGCACTGTGTCTCCTTCATTAAACGTCAAGGACGTGAAACCCACGGCACCATGCACAATTCTTATTACCAGGTTAGTGTGGTTATCATGAGTCAATAAGTACTTAGATTCAAGAAGATCAGACTGCAAAAATTGCAGAATAGCTGAATGTTCAGGCAGCCAGCATGACTTGCTAAAAGTTGTTTGTGTCAAAGCATATAGAGGTTTGATATGCTGGGCATAATCAGGAATATAAGTACACCCGAAATTCAAAAATCCCACCAAGGATTGTAGTTTTTTCAGAGTTGTATGAGACCATAAACGAGCGCATTTCTCCAGGAAGTGAGGTGCGAGACCTCTACCTTCATTGTTTTGCTCATAGCCCAGGAACAACACTGTGTACTCCGCAATGTGTGACTTTGCAAAGTCAAATTTAAAACCGAAGTCCGCAAACATAACTATAATGCGGTCAATGCAACACAGATGCGGCCATAATTCGTCGTCCATGAGATAAATATCATCAATGTACGAGTACGCATCAGGATCAATGCCATCTAGCAAAAGAGACTACACCTGCGGCAAAGACGCCTAGGCTGTTTTTATAGCCCATAGCCAATCTTTTAAATTGTTTTTGCTTGCCGCCACAAGTGAACGCTGTCCATTGACTACTAACAGAGGACAGGTTATGACTAAAAAAGCCATTGGAAATGTCTAGTGTGGTCTTAAATCTTTTTCACACCAGACTGTCAACGAGAGCTGAACTGTGGGTGTTCTGTACCGCACATGTACAACAATGTGAATTTAAATGTCGATAATCCAAAACCAGGCAGTACGACCCATCAGGTTTGGTAACAGTGAAACGAGGATTATTCATGGGTGACACACATATCTCAATCACATATTGATATTCTAATTGTTCAAGGATTTCCGCAACCAGAGATTTAGCCTCTCGCCGCATAGGATATTGGGGTTGTGGCTTGAGGTTCTGAGATTCTGAACCCGTTCAATAAAAGTCGTCGTATTATGACGATTTTGGTAACAGCGGACCGAAAATGACGAGTGTAATATGTACGAGTGTTTTCATCATGTTCGAGTGATGGATTCACCATGAAATAAGGAGTTCCGTTCTGAACCCTTGGGTTCAATTTTGTGTACGGCAGCCATTTTGTGGTTGCCCTCACATAGGCTGATGACTACCGCCGAACGAGTCCTTGGGACACGTACACCTTCAGCTGACTCTTGTGTGACCTGGGCACCGTTGCCCGAAGCTAACCTTGTTCGGCAGCTGGTCAAGATAGAGATCAAAGAGCAGGACATTTCTGAGTTTATGGTGCATACACTCGCCCTTCTATCTTGCCTCTAATCTGTTTCTGCTCCTTCTTTTATGGCCTATTTATGATTTGGGTTGTGGTCTTTTATTATTGGTTTCTGTCCGGCCCGTTCGAGCAAGAATGTTGGGCCTTCCTGTGTAATTGATGGTGGGCTGGACAACGAAATGTGGGTTTGTCCTGCAATGCTTTTTGTCGTGTACACATGGGATTGGTTGATCGTGAATAAGGAATGTTTGCCTAAATCACAATATTTTGTATAAAAAGGGATGACTAGCTTTGTAAAGTTGAGCAGTCTCCTACGAATATACGTCATTGTACTTCGTGGACCTCTGCTTGTGGTTGTGGACCTCTGTTTGTGGTTGCAGCCAATAAATTTGATCTTTGAAGTCACCAAGAAGTATCCTGTGTCTCTGTATGCCAAGACAGGAGAACTCGGAGACTTCGGGCGTTTCCCCTGGCGCCGCTGGGTTCTAAAACCCGGTTCTTCAATTGGCGCCCAATGTAGGGCGACTTCAGCGGTACCGGTCTGAGCCTGAAGATCGTGAGGAGCTTCGTGTGAAAATTCTGGAGGAAGGCGAGCCACTTCATCGACCCCTGTATGTCGTCGTGGTCCGAAAGTCTTTGCTGCGAGGTTCCCCGCTTTCCGACGGCTATGAAGGACTGCTGCCCTGACTGTCGCCCTGTCTTGGAGCCCTTAGACGATTTGTAAAGCGAGACGATAGACGGGTCTTCTGGCGACGTCATCGATACTTCAGTTGAGTATGAGTGGAGCGTCTCCCAGTCCTTAGTTTTTGGATATCCCCTTGGGATCTTTGATTTGGGACTTGCAAGTACCAAAGCTGAGGGATTCGTGTATTCACGAGACTATCGTATTCGATATTCCCTCGAAGTTTGAAGCTAGACTAGTGAGCGAAGATGCCTGGTCTTAGCAGACTTGGAAAGATATTTTGTTGTGGTTGTAAGAGGGATTCCCGATTGGAGGACTCGTGTCCGGTTCCTCCGATTAGGACTCCAACCTATGAGCCCTATTTAAAACGTGGCGTGGGTCCTATCACGTATAACGAAGTGTGGATCCGCTACACTAGGAAGGATGGTGTCCTAAAGTGGCCCCAATATGGTAGTTATGATACGGAAATTTTAGATAATCTAGAGGTTAAACTCTTTAAGAAGAAAGCCCGGCCGGCGATGTTTGACTCTTTCCGCCTATGGCGAAAGGAAGCCAAACAGAAAGAAATTAAATTAGCTAAGAGAAGTAAAAGAGAGAAGGGTATCTCGATAATGCAGGCTGCTATACAGTTTAAAGATAATGAAGAGGAACAAGCGAGTGAGCAGTTGCACAGGCAACGTAAAATGGCGATTGATAAGTGCTATCCAGCTTTGCCGACTCTTCAGCAGGATTCAGCGAAGGAACTTGAGAAAGATCCTTTGATGTCACATTTGTTGAATTCGCCACCTCCTTATATGCAGAGTGCTACAGCACCTCCGCAACCTCCGGTTGCTTTGCCTCCGATTATTCCACAGCCGCCAGCTCCTCTTCAGTTGGCTCCTATTCCTCTGGCGCAGCCTCATCAAGGGCCGCCGACTTTGCTACCTGCTCCGTCTCTAATTCCTACGACTTTGTTTCCTGTATTGTCTACTTTTTCTGATATTCCTTCTAATACTGCCTCTGCGTCTGTTATGTCTCATCCTGTTTTTCCTCCTGTTCTTCTGTCGACTTCTCCTTCTGTTCGACAGAGAATGACTGATACTGTTGCTAGTCTTTTGTCTCCTTTCTTTGGGACATCGAGTTTGACCCCTGTTTCAGCGCGTAAACAATTGCGTAGCCAACTGCCTGATTCCCAAGAACGGGACGTATTGGATCCTTTAGCACATAAATGGGTCACTCGTTCTTTAAGATATGATGTAGAGTCTGTTATGGACTTCTTCCGTCAATGGGAAGAACCGAAGCAGAGATATGTTTTCGATAAGATGTGTACTTTCCTTCGTGGAGAATGGGAAGATGGTGATTTGGGACAGACTCCGCCTGAGTTGTTCCGTGTACAGTCCGAGTTTGCAAAGGGAACAATAGTGGGTCCCAATGTTGAAAAAGCAGTTGCGACATTGTTTTCGTTTAGGAGCGAGTCTCCATCTCAGTCGTTGTTTGAGCCTGATCCTTCTGTTAGGAGGAAGGTACGACAATATCCAATGAGAGAGGTTCCTCCGGTGTGGAAGGAAGCAGTTCAGGCTGATGTAGGTCTTGGTATTTTAGCTGCACCGGCACATTTTCAGCTTGTTGGGGTATATGTCCCGTGGAAGCGAGCTGAAGTTTTGGCTCTTAAGTAAACCTTACCTGACCCCCGTAAAAATCCTGCAGGGTACTATAAGGAATTATCACAGACTGCAGACTTGTGTGTTATGAATTTAGCCGATATGGACATGTTGTTTGGAAACGTTGTTCCACAGCCTTTATGGGCATTAATTCGTCATACGGATCATGCGCAAGAGTTGGGTGATACATGGGATAATATTAGTGCTGCGGATGGCCGACAAGTGGGTGGTGCTAAACCTGAGCCTTTAGTCGCAGAACTTTCTGGTAGAATCGTTGCTTATATGAAGACTTTAATGCCTGCTATGCGAGTAAATGGGGATAAATTGTCTGCGTGTAAGCAGAAGAAAGATGAAGGCGTATCTGATTTCTTCACCAGGTTTGAAGAGACGTTTATCGACCATAGTGGTCAAGACATGAGCACGGAAGGTGGTCAACGGTTGTTTGTTGACAAGTTTGTGCATAATTTGCTCCCCGAGTTGTGTAAGAATTTGAAAGATTCAGAGAGTTCTTGGGCCGTTACCTCTTCAGCACAGATACTGGCTACTGCACAGTACTACGAAAATAGGGATAAGGACGAGAAGGACAGAGCAGACAAAAAGACTAAAGAGTTGAAGACGAAGGTTCTTTTGCAGCAAGCGTATCCGCCTCGTAGTAGCGAGCGTGATTATCAGCAACCTCAGCAGTTTCAGAGAAACTCGCAAAGGTTTGAGTCTTCTCAACCGCGTTTTCCTGTAGGCCCTAATCAGTGTGCATATTGCAAGGAAGAGGGTCATTTTAAAAGTAGTTGCCCGGTTCTGTTGCAGCGCGCAACTGGTGTGACTGGTGTGAGAGGTCGAGGTGTTCAGCAAGCTCCTAGAGGTAGGGGACGTGGTGTGTTCCCGCAGAATGCGCGTTCCTTTCCTCCACAAAATTCGATGAATTGTTTTGATCAGCAAAATGGTGCGTCTGGTAGAATGACTCCAAAGCTACAGACAACTGAAAATAAATTTCTGAGACAGGTAGCTGCCCTCCCCCAGAGCACTCCTTTGCTGCCCCTTAGATTAGATCTGGGAATAAAACCTATTACAGAGGAGCTAGGACTCAAACCCCTAATTTTTTGGAGGCGATTGTGGAGCAGCCCAGATCTCGTTCACTATAGGGAGGAATTACAGGATTTCCTCGAACTACGGAATACAAGGAAGATTCCGTGGTTAATGTATGTGAAAGGGAGGCTCGATGAATTGGGCTACCCGGAATTGTGGACAGACCCCTTAAACTCATGTACCAGGATTCCAAAAAAGGTCATTGCGAGTGCTTATTATGCTTTGATGTTGACTAGAACAATTAATGACACTCGAGAAGGGTCCTTGACAAACTTATTTTTGAAAGCGAAAGACTCATATTCCCTCGAAAAAACTTTAGACGAGATAGCTCCTCCATTAACGAGGAAACTGTTCCTACAGTGGCGTTATGGATGCCTTCCACTAGCTTCATTTACAGCATCCTGGAAATCGTGCTCCACTGTAGTATCCTGCCCAATGTGTGCACATCCAAAGGAGGATGATATGCATGCTGTTTTCTTCTGTAAGGGTTACGAGCGGAGCAGGAAATACTGGCTAGTACCAATGCTCAGGAACATGGGATTTAGATCACACCAAACCGCCTATAGAGTTTTAAAAACAGATCTTTCTGCTGCTGTGGTTTTTGCAATTTCAAAATTTTTAACATCACTCTGGTTTATCCGCAGCCGAGCTATGAAAAGACTGGTATAATGCTCCCTATCACTTGATTTCTATCTACTGTCTCATATGTATTTTAATTCAATCATTTTAACTGTTGGATCAGTCTGGTTTAATAAGTTTTTAACTGTATATATTGATATGTATCTTTTATGATCAGTGATCGAAATAAAGATTTTTTGAAATGAAAGAATGACTCAGTACTATGCTGACGACTACTATGTCGAAGGTCAGAATATGGACGATAATGATTGCTGACAGCCATGGACAAGGAGAGGGAGTTGTTTCAGTTCCAGTAGATCAGAGTGGACCCTACGTTGAGGTGATTACATCAGGTGTGTCAGAGCCTTTTCTGTTGGATACTGGTGCTGCAAAGAGTTCTATTATGCACTCTAAACTCCCTGGCACACCTTTGTCTGGCTTAACAAATGTTTCGGTAGGTTTTTCTGGTGCACCATTTAGGAACCAAATCTCTAGTCCTTTGTCTCTGTCTGTTGGACCTTGTGAATTGGAAGGCACCCCTTATCTTGACGACAGGTTGTGGTGAGAATTTGTTGGGATTGGATTTGCTGAAAAGATTGTATGCGACGCTACAGTGTTCTCCTTCGGGAGTACAGCTTACATTGGGTAAGAGAGTGATCTCTCCGATGTATTTGTCGAGAGACCGACTCCCAGATGAATTGTCTTCCCTTCCTGATACTCTTTGGGCTACTGGTCCTAATGATGTGGGTCTTTTGGAGATTCCGCCATATGTTGTGACACTGAAGGCGAATGTTCGAATGCCACGTGTTCCACAGTATAGGATCTCCACTGAAGGTGTAAGAGCGTTGCTAGCGATCATTTATGACCTGATTGAGAAAGATGTGATTGAAGAAATGAGAGGTAATGTGTGCAACAGTCCGGTTCTGCCTGTTTTAAAACATACTGATTCTTCACAACCGCCTGTATATAGGTTCATGATCGATCTTCGCGAGGTGAACAAGATTGTAGTCCCGCAATTTCCTGTTGTTCCAGATATTACTGCCTTACTGACCATGATTCCAGCTTCGGCTACCTGGTTTTCGGTGATTGATTTGAAGAATGCTTTCTTCAGCATCCCGATTGCCGAGGAGAGTAGAGATATTTATTGCTTCTCTTTAGGAGGTCGAAGCTTCCACTTCAAGCGCGCTCCTCAAGGCTACTATGAGAGTCCGTCAATTTATAGTCAGGCCTTGAAAACACAGCTTGATACGATTTTTTTACCTGATGGTGCTGCTTTTATCCAGTACGTCGACGATTTGCTAATCGCTGCAGATACTGAGGAAATTTGTAAAGAAGCCACCTTAGTGTTGTTGCGTCATTTGTCTGATTTGCATCATAAAGTGTCTCTTTCAAAGTTACAGTATTGTCGACAAGAAGTGACCTACTTAGGCCATCTCTTATCGAAGGAAGGAAGAAGATTGACCCCAGAACGAATCCAAGCGATTGCGAAAATGAGTGTGCCAACCCCATAGAGAGAAGTGCGTGCTTTCTTGGGTATTTTGTCATACTGTAGACAGTGGATCCCAAATTTTTAGCTTCTTCCGAAACCTCTGATGGCTCTTACTGTTAAGGATACTCCGAATCCTATTACTTGGAGTGAAAAACGCGAAAAGAGCTTTTCTGAATTACGTGATGCGTTGTGTTCTGCTCCTGTGTTGGGTACCCCCGACTACAGTAAGCCTTTCACACTCTATGTCCACGAGAGAGTGGGATGTGCATAGTCAGTTTTGACACAGCAGTTCGGCGATAGGCAACGTCCATGTGCGTATTTCTCGTCGACTTTGGTTCCGGTAGCTAGAGCGTTGCCGAGTTGTTTAAGAGCTACAGTGGCAGCGGCTGTCTCTATTAGACAGTCTGCTGGTTTGGTGATGAATAATACGTTGATGGTGATGGTTCCACATGCAGTGGATATCTTGTTAAACAGAACCAAGACACAGCACTTAACTAGTGCTCGATTGTCAGGTTATGAGTTGACACTCTTAGCGAGTCATGTGCATATAAAGAGATGCAATACGTTGAATCCAGCTACGTTGTTTCCGACTTCAGTGGGGACAGATGTTTCTGAACGGCATGATTGCTTTCTTAGGACAGAGGAGGAAACAAAAGCGAGAATAGACCTTAGGGACACTCCTCTTGCGGAGTGTGATGGTACCTTATGGGTGGATGGTTCGTGCTTCAAGCTTCTGAATGGCGATACGACTACGGCATATGCAGTTACGACTTTGCATACGATTGTAGAAGCTGCACGTATCCCACATAATTCAGCTCAGGCAGCACAGTTGATTGCATTAACGAGAGTGTGTGTGTTGTCGAAAGGGAAAAGAGTGACTGTGTACACTGACAGCCAGTATGCGTTTGGTGTGGCTCAGAGTTTTGGTCGCTTGTGGAAGGAACGTGGGTTCCTCACGTCTCACGGGACGAAGATACAGCATGGTCAGTTGGTGAATGAGCTTCTCGAGTCCCTGACCCTGCCGTTGCAAGTTGCAATTGTGAAATGCAGTGCACATAAGAAGGTTACAGATGATGTTGGTCGTGGTAATGCGTTTGCAGACGAAGTTGCGAAAGAAACGGCAAGAGATGTGATGAGTCGAATGTATGTTGCGGGTCCAGCGAGATGGGTTCCGGATAGAGGAATATGTGAAGATACGATAGAAAATGTGAAGTCAATTAAAGCTGAAGCTACAGAGAAAGAGTTGAGCGTGTGGAGAGAGAGTACGGGTAAATTGGATTCGAATGGTTGTTGGGTTGAGTTGTCAGAACATCAGCGATGGTTGTTACCCGATGCGTACGTGCTTGCAGTGGTTACAATGGCACATGGAATGGCCCATATCAGTACGAAAGGGATTTGTAAGTTGTTGGCTCCAGGATGGCAAAATGCTGGAATCCCTAAGTGTGCAGAGAACGTGGTCAAGAATTGTATGGTTTGTCTGATGTACAATCCTGGTAAGGGAACTCCAACTCCAGCTGGTCATTTTGCGCCTCCGACGTATCCGTTTGAGATTTTGCAATTGGATTTCATCCACATGAAGAGATGCAACAACCTGAAGTATGTACTCGTGGTTGTTTGCGCCTTTTCAAGATGGGTTAAAGCATATCCCCTGAAAGATAATACTGCCTTGTCCACAGCTAAAGCTCTTGTTAAAGAGTTTTTCCCTAGGTATGGTTTGCCGAGAATGGTCTGGAGTGACAATGTGAGTGAATTTGTGGGTCAAGTGATGAAGAGAGTGTGTGATGGTTTGGGAATTCGCCAAAAATTCCATGCTGCAAATCACCCGCAATCAGCTGGTCTAGTTGAGTGCTATAATGGCACCCTCAAATTGAAACTGGCCAAGATACAAGCGAGCTCTGGTCTTAAATGGCCTGATGCTTTGCCATTAGCACTATTGTCGACAAGGATGACTGTACATTCTCGAGTGGAACTTAGTCCATATGAAATAATTTTCAGTCGCCCGGCAAACGTATGGGGAGTGCCGAGGCCGACAAAATTCAGCGAGATCGAACACCCTGTACTGCTTGACTATCTGCATGATTTGACGGCTAAATTGCGTGTTTTACACCAACAGGTTCACGATACATTGCCTCAGGCTTCTGAAGATTCAGGGCATTCTATCGATCCTGGCTCCTGGATCTTCGTGAAGAACTTCCAGCGAACAAAGAACGATCAACCCCTCTGGACCTGCCCCTACTTGGTGCTATTGTCTACGCGATCTGCAGTACGAGTGCAAGGAAAGAAGAACTGGATACACGGCGTACATTGTAAGAGGGCCCCTTTGCCTCTGCCGTATGACCGGTGGGTCCAGGAGGGCATTCCTGACTCTGAAACTGAGACTGTGCCTCGTTTTCTGCCTTTTAGCGATGCACGTTTAATTGGGACGGGTTCTGAGCATGAAAGTGACGATCTTTTGCAAAAAGCTGTGCCACCGTCCGTTCGATTGGACACTACCGAGCCTGAACTTTTATTCCATGACCAGACATTGCCTGGGAAAGGCCGTTATAATTTGCGATCAAGAGTTGTGGGACCAATAAAATAAAAATTCATTTTCTTTGCTATTTTTGAAATTCAGCTCTCCCATCTGAGAAACTGTTTTGGCTGATTTTTGTTTTTCGAACCACCATCCAGGTTCAGCTGTAGGGTCGTGGTGTCAAGCCTTTGGAGTGCAAGCCGAAGACACAAGGTCGACGGTTCTGGTTGGTCTTAGGGCGTTCCCTGGGCTGACAGGCGCATTCCTTACCACGGAACACCCAACCGCCGCGAGCAGCGCGGTTAGAGGATGGAGTTTTTCGAGATGGAGAGACCTGTTGAAGAAACGAGTTTCAAGAGCAAAATGTGTACAATTATGAGCAGAAAATGTTTTTTAATATTGTGTCTTTTCATGTTGCTTAGCCTAATGATGTTCTTAATGGGATATGTTACATTCTCTTTTCAAGTGACGTTTGCACCCACTACACAACCCTTACCTTCTTCTACTGTTTCTTCGCATTCTTTTCATCCCTTGCCTGAACATGAGTCCATTAGGAGATTGGAATTCGTTAATAATAGAGCTTTGTTCAGCTTTTGCACCAACACCAGCTAGTAGTGAACACGACTAACTGTTGGGTGTGTGGCCTTATGCCTCATACTACTAATAAAGGTATTCCTTACCTGGTCCTGCCATTCAGCTATAATGGTTCTGTGTGGGCATACAGAACGATGTTCATCTATGCTCATGAAGTGTACCCCCAACGTTCTGTGAAAGACAATCCAAAGAATAGTGCTCTAGTTAAGGGAATAGTCGATATGATTAAAGGAATAGATTCCTATGAGACTATCCCGAAAGATGAGACACTAGCGTATATTGGATGGAACGTGACCGGATATGGAGCGAGTCTGAGTGAGAAACAGCGAGCGAAAAGATCCTCTCCGATTTGGATTGTACCCCATCAGGGTCATCTATGTCTGCAAGCTAATGGCAAGAGTCCGAGAGCTCAGTTAGGGAAGAATATTTGCACTGAGATGTATGTTTTTGCGTCCCAGACTTCCCCATCGTTCCTAGCAGCTAAGGGTACCTATTTTGTCTGTTACGATAAAGCATACACGTGGTTGCCCCCTGATTTCTCGGGCACGTGTTTTGTCTCGTTCCTGTTGCCTCCTACTTATACAGCTGGGACAGATTACCACAAGACGAGAATTGTTAGAGGTGTCTTCAGTAAGGAAGATACTGCAGGACAAGAATTAGGTGATTTCTCGAAGGGCTTTCTGCCGTTTTGGGGACTAATGGTTAACAGCAGGAACATACGGCAATTGACGAGAGTGGTTGAGTCCACCGTAGTTGAAACTGCTGGTGCCCTTAGTAACCTGACTGCTGAGCTCCAGTCGGACCGCCTTATGACTCTTCAGAACAGAGTCGCGTTAGATGTCATACTTGCAGATAGAGGAGGGGTATGTAAATTGATCCACTCGAGCTGTTGCGTTTTCATTCCAGACAATGCACCAACGGTGTACCAAGCCATTTCCAAACTGCACAAGATCTCTGAGTCTATACATGTGGACGAAGGAGATTGGTCATTAATGGGATGGTTTGGGGGATTGTTATCCACCTGGGGATGGAAGATTCTGATGATCATTGGGATGATCTTAGCCATTCTTTTCCTGTTCTGTATGTGCGTACAGTGTGCTCCTGCTATTTGTGGCATTTGTGCCACCTTGTGTGTAAGGAGACCTGTATCAAGAGACGTGCTAAGTAATAGGATGATGCTACAGCAACATCTTGATGATCTGATGAGTATAGACCTGGATTCAGACTGACGTGGGTTTAGGTGATTGCCTATGTAAGGGCAAAAGGAGGGACTGAGGTTCCGAGATTCTGAACCCGTTCAATAAAAGTCATCGTATTGTGACGATTTTAGTCATAGCGGGCCGAAAATGACGAGTGTAATATATACGAGTGTTTTCGTAATGTTCGAGTGATGGATTCAAAGCGTGGGTACTCGCACAGCTAAAAGTAAATCGGGTAATGTCTTTTGAACACTGAGTGTGCAACAGAGGAAACACTGTCTGCTCTAACAGTGTGAAAACCAAGGTACTAATGCAAGGCTCACTCAATGGAGTGAGCACCTCCGTGCACTACTTGAAGACCATTGGTCTAATTCCATATAAATCAAAAAATATCAAATGTTAATGCCAAACGTAGTTTTTAAACAGCTGTCACATTTTATTCATGTGTGACCGGTGAAAATCCATGATTTTATCCACAAAATAAACTGCATTCCATGGGTGAATGAGTTGCAATCATTAAATTATTGCACATCACATTGTGCATCCCAAGCATTTCGGGACCAGCCCTTCCTCAGGGGACAGATCTAAGGAAACAATCCAAATGAAAAACATTTCAATATCCTATACCGATAACTCCTAACTTAAAAGCATATATCTCACAAACTACATTCTACGGTGTACTGTGTATTCATACACGTGAATAAAATAAAATACGTCATGTGAACCAATAACGTTATCATGAATGCATAAATAAACATGCTGAATAAACGTGCTAATGCTGATAACAATAAAGCTGGACATAATTGTAACCAAACCAAGTTCGCCACAAACAAGAGTGAAAGTGCAGGTGCTCGAAATATCCCACAGTGAACATGCTCCGTTTTCAGAAGAAAAATGTGTGTTACAAACAAATGTAACCAGTGCGTTTTAAAATACCCTCGTGCAATACAGTCTGTGCCTGTCAACAGACAGGGGCTAAATAACAATCCCCCACTCGGTACTTACAGATTGCGGATGAACAAGCGACTCAGCAAGGAGTCATCAAAAGCGGTGAATCGTCAAGAAAGTAAGAGCGTGAGTGCTCATTAAATCAAAGGTCCGTGAAAAATGCATGCAAGAAAGAAACGAAGGACTACCCCATGTGCTGCAAACACCAGTCATCACCATATTAGCGGCCATCTTAGAGTGGTGAAATAAACATAGAAGCACAAAACAATAAAAACATGCAAAAATGATGGATCAATGAACATATAGAAGAACGAATCTGTAACAAACATATAGATACAAACTCCAGTACTCATATAAAGCTGATGTGAAAACCTGCAGAAATAATAGGTGCATCGACAGATAAACATACAAACATATAAAAGACATGTAGATACGGAGTTAAGCAAAGATATATTTAGAGATAACACAAAAATTCCATGCGGTCATTGAGGCCGTTCGGTGCCATGGTGGACATAAAGCGGATCCAAAAGTTCTCTCTTTTCAATAGAGTGTTCTTGTTGTTGCTGGTGATTTTAACCTGCTCAAGAATTAGAAACTTCAATTGCGCCACACTATGTCTGTGTTCCAAAAAATGAGTAGCCACACTGGATTTCATGTTTTGTGTGCGTATATTGCTTTTATGTTCCAAGATTCGTACTCGAATCTTTCTCTCCGTGTGACCAATATAGCACTTGTATTCCCAGGTGAACTGGATACGTTCATTAACGTTATTCCAAGACTCAAGAAAGGTGGTAAGGGTTTCAGTAGAGCCTGCCCATAGCAGGAAAATGTCATCTATGTACCGAAGGTACATTTTTCCATGTAGTAGCCAGTCATTTTGAGATAGAATATGAGACTCTTCAAACACTTGCATATAGATATTAGCATAACAAGGAGCTGCCGAATTTCCCATGGCAGTCCCGTTCAGTTGGAGTACCCATTTGTCTTGTACGTTGAAGTAGCTATGATATAAGGTGTACATAGTCAATTGCATCAGAAAGACTTGTAGGTCTTGATCCAAATTGGAAGTCATCAGTGTTTGTTCAATCGCTTCCATCCCTCCATCATGGGGGATGGAGGTATAGAGTGAACATACGTCCACCGTACACATAATCAACTCGGTGTTTCTGAGGATATTCATAATCGGTTCAAGTTTGACAAGAAAGTCTGTGGTATCACGTACATGTGACTTTGATTTCAGAACAAATGGTTGTAAATACTTATCCAGAAATTTACCCGTATTCTCATGGATACTGCCTCTGGTAGACACAATTGGACGGAATGGAGGTTGAGTCGCATGCTTATGCATCTTAGGAAGCATATACATCGTGGGAGGTTTAGGGTTGATGGGAGTGAGATATCTTCTCGTCCTGTCGTCGATGGTGCCATTGTCAAAAGATGTATTGATAATTTCAATCAGTTTCTTTGAGAACTCTAAGGTAGGGTCTCCCGGTAGAAAATCATATACATTAGAATCATTAATGTGAGCCTCAATGTTTCGTTGGTAAAAGGCGGTATCCATAACCACTAATGCTCCACCTTTATCAGCATTCATGCAGGTAATCATAGGGTTATCCGCGAGATTCTTTAATATATCCCTTTCTTTTTTGGACCAGTTGCCATGTTTCACATGGGATTGGAAAGGTAAATGAGCTATTTCTTGTCTCACTAGATTCTCAAAGGCATCAATAATTTTGTGGCTCTGGGGAGCCAAAAAGGTACTATGCGGTCGGAGACCTCTCAGCATATCATCATCAAGTTTAGGTGTCTGGCAAATGTTCTCAAAGTAATGTCTCAAACGGATATTGCGTATCAGTTTGAAGGTACTGACTTCCAATTCCAAAGTGTTGGACGAAGTGGTTGGCACGAAGGATTGACCCTTTTGTAGTGTTTTGATTTCCAGAGTCGACAATGTGGTAGCCGAAATATTGATGACCAAATTGTCATCTGGTTTTATTTCCGTCTGTTGTTTCTCTTGGGTTTGGTTACGGGTAAGTTTTTTCCGGTTACCTCGGCGGGTTTTTCCCCCCCGGGGTCTCTTTGTTGTTGGCCCGGTTCTAAAAAATGAACCGCAGATTCAGTGGAGGTACTGGGTGTCTGAGCATCTACATCAGATGTCTCTCGGGTAGGACGATTTCTGTTTTCATCCTCAGAAGAAGAGGTCTCATTCCCTGAGAACGGATTATAGACTTTGTTAGGACGTCGGCGGGCATACACCTCTGCCCAGGTGTACACCTCGCCGAGCTTGTAATCTATAGTGTCTCTTTTAAATTTCCGCAGTTTCCTCTCTTGTGTCTCCCTGGTGTGTTTTTCAATTTGAGACTGTAAATCTTCAAGCATCTTGGTAAATTCCTCGATTGGCATGGCTTCGTCCAGCTCCTTCTTTATGCTAGTGATCTCTTGTGCTAGTTCTTCTAGTGTCTTAGAAAGTTCCTCGACGATCAAGAGGATCAAGTCGAGGGAGCACTTATTAAGGATAGAGTACCAACGCTCAACAAATTTAACATTGTTCTTACATAGTAATGGTTTAAGCGGGACTCTTAAGCCCCGGGGGATCCTTTGTGCCCGATGGTACCGAATTAAGGTGCTGGCATGTAGTTTTTGGTTAGATTGTTTCCTTAGCAAGTATAATAATTGTCGGATGTTGCTCTCCGCACTTCGGGTGTTGCCCGTAGATGAGATATCATCTTGTATAAGCCCATAGATCTTGTCTGCATCTGCTGTAGTGAAAGCGAATGTACTCGCTTTCAAGTCGGTCATGCCAGAGACCGCGTCGAAATTCATAATCAGAGCGTGCTGAGAACCAGTGGCAGAAAATAAGTATGAACAATCAAAGCGTGGGTACTCGCACAGCTAAAAGTAAATCGGGTAATGTCTTTTGAACACTGAGTGTGCAACAGAGGAAACACTGTCTGCTCTAACAGTGTGAAAACCAAGGTACTAATGCAAGGCTCACTCAATGGAGTGAGCACCTCCGTGCACTACTTGAAGACCATTGGTCTAATTCCATATAAATCAAAAAATATCAAATGTTAATGCCAAACGTAGTTTTTAAACAGCTGTCACATTTTATTCATGTGTGACCGGTGAAAATCCATGATTTTATCCACAAAATAAACTGCATTCCATGGGTGAATGAGTTGCAATCATTAAATTATTGCACATCACATTGTGCATCCCAATGCATTTCGGGACCAGCCCTTCCTCAGGGGACAGATCTAAGGAAACAATCGAAATGAAAAACATTTCAATATCCTATACCGATAACTCCTAACTTAAAAGCATATATCTCACAAACTACATTCTACGGTGTACTGTGTATTCATACACGTGAATAAAATAAAATACGTCATGTGAACCAATAACGTTATCATGAGCAGGTTAAAATCACCAGCAACAACAAGAACACTCTATTGAAAAGAGAGAACTTTTGGATCCGCTTTATGTCCACCATGGCACCGAACGGCCTCAATGACCGCATGGAATTCTTGTGTTATCTCTAAATATATCTTTGCTTAACTCCGTATCTACATGTCTTTTATATGTTTGTATGTTTATCTGTCGATGCACCTATTATTTCTGCAGGTTTTCACATCAGCTTTATATGAGTACTGGAGTTTGTATCTATATGTTTGTTACAGATTCGTTCTTCTATATGTTCATTGATCCATCATTTTTGCATGTTTTTATTGTTTTGTGCTTCTATGTTTATTTCACCACTCTAAGATGGCCGCTAATATGGTGATGACTGGTGTTTGCAGCACATGGGGTAGTCCTTCGTTTCTTTCTTGCATGCATTTTTCACGGACCTTTGATTTAATGAGCACTCACGCTCTTACTTTCTTGACGATTCACCGCTTTTGACGACTCCTTGCTGAGTCGCTTGTTCATCCGCAATCTGTAAGTACCGAGTGGGGGATTGTTATTTAGCCCCTGTCTGTTGACAGGCACAGACTGTATTGCACGAGGGTATTTTAAAACGCACTGGTTACATTTGTTTGTAACACACATTTTTCTTCTGAAAACGGAGCATGTTCACTGTGGGATATTTCGAGCACCTGCACTTTCACTCTTGTTTGTGGCGAACTTGGTTTGGTTACAATTATGTCCAGCTTTATTGTTATCAGCATTAGCACGTTTATTCAGCATGTTTATATATGCATTCATGATAACGTTATTGGTTCACATGACGTATTTTATTTTATTCACGTGTATGAATACACAGTACACCGTAGAATGTAGTTTGTGAGATATATGCTTTTAAGTTAGGAGTTATCGGTATAGGATATTGAAATGTTTTTCATTTGGATTGTTTCCTTAGATCTGTCCCCTGAGGAAGGGCTGGTCCCGAAATGCATTGGGATGCACAATGTGATGTGCAATAATTTAATGATTGCAACTCATTCACCCATGGAATGCAGTTTATTTTGTGGATAAAATCATGGATTTTCACCGGTCACACATGAATAAAATGTGACAGCTGTTTAAAAACTACGTTTGGCATTAACATTTGATATTTTTTGATTTATATGGAATTAGACCAATGGTCTTCAAGTAGTGCATGGAGGTGCTCACTCCATTGAGTGAGCCTTGCATTAGTACCTTGGTTTTCACACTGTTAGAGCAGACAGTGTTTCCTCTGTTGCACACTCAGTGTTCAAAAGACATTACCCGATTTACTTTTAGCTGTGCGAGCCCACGCTTTGATTGTTCATACTTATTTTCTGCCACTGGTTCTCAGCACGCTCTGATTATGAATTTCGACGCGGTCTCTGGCATGACCGACTTGAAAGCGAGTACATTCGCTTTCACTACAGCAGATGCAGACAAGATCTATGGGCTTATACAAGATGATATCTCATCTACGGGCAACACCCGAAGTGCGGAGAGCAACATCCGACAATTATTATACTTGCTAAGGAAACAATCTAACCAAAAACTACATGCCAGCACCTTAATTCGGTACCATCGGGCACAAAGGATCCCCCGGGGCTTAAGAGTCCCGCTTAAACCATTACTATGTAAGAACAATGTTAAATTTGTTGAGCGTTGGTACTCTATCCTTAATAAGTGCTCCCTCGACTTGATCCTCTTGATCGTCGAGGAACTTTCTAAGACACTAGAAGAACTAGCACAAGAGATCACTAGCATAAAGAAGGAGCTGGACGAAGCCATGCCAATCGAGGAATTTACCAAGATGCTTGAAGATTTACAGTCTCAAATTGAAAAACACACCAGGGAGACACAAGAGAGGAAACTGCGGAAATTTAAAAGAGACACTATAGATTACAAGCTCGGCGAGGTGTACACCTGGGCAGAGGTGTATGCCCGCCGACGTCCTAACAAAGTCTATAATCCGTTCTCAGGGAATGAGACCTCTTCTTCTGAGGATGAAAACAGAAATCGTCCTACCCGAGAGACATCTGATGTAGATGCTCAGACACCCAGTACCTCCACTGAATCTGCGGTTCATTTTTTAGAACCGGGCCAACAACAAAGAGACCCCGGGGGGGAAAAACCCGCCGAGGTAACCGGAAAAAACTTACCCGTAACCAAACCCAAGAGAAACAACAGACGGAAATAAAACCAGATGACAATTTGGTCATCAATATTTCGGCTACCACATTGTCGACTCTGGAAATCAAAACACTACAAAAGGGTCAATCCTTCGTGCCAACCACTTCGTCCAACACTTTGGAATTGGAAGTCAGTACCTTCAAACTGATACGCAATATCCGTTTGAGACATTACTTTGAGAACATTTGCCAGACACCTAAACTTGATGATGATATGCTGAGAGGTCTCCGACCGCATAGTACCTTTTTGGCTCCCCAGAGCCACAAAATTATTGATGCCTTTGAGAATCTAGTGAGACAAGAAATAGCTCATTTACCTTTCCAATCCCATGTGAAACATGGCAACTGGTCCAAAAAAGAAAGGGATATATTAAAGAATCTCGCGGATAACCCTATGATTACCTGCATGAATGCTGATAAAGGTGGAGCATTAGTGGTTATGGATACCGCCTTTTACCAACGAAACATTGAGGCTCACATTAATGATTCTAATGTATATGATTTTCTACCGGGAGACCCTACCTTAGAGTTCTCAAAGAAACTGATTGAAATTATCAATACATCTTTTGACAATGGCACCATCGACGACAGGACGAGAAGATATCTCACTCCCATCAACCCTAAACCTCCCACGATGTATATGCTTCCTAAGATGCATAAGCATGCGACTCAACCTCCATTCCGTCCAATTGTGTCTACCAGAGGCAGTATCCATGAGAATACGGGTAAATTTCTGGATAAGTATTTACAACCATTTGTTCTGAAATCAAAGTCACATGTACGTGATACCACAGACTTTCTTGTCAAACTTGAACCGATTATGAATATCCTCAGAAACACCGAGTTGATTATGTGTACGGTGGACGTATGTTCACTCTATACCTCCATCCCCCATGATGGAGGGATGGAAGCGATTGAACAAACACTGATGACTTCCAATTTGGATCAAGACCTACAAGTCTTTCTGATGCAATTGACTATGTACACCTTATATCATAGCTACTTCAACGTACAAGACAAATGGGTACTCCAACTGAACGGGACTGCCATGGGAAATTCGGCAGCTCCTTGTTATGCTAATATCTATATGCAAGTGTTTGAAGAGTCTCATATTCTATCTCAAAATGACGGGCTACTACATGGAAAAATGTACCTTCGGTACATAGATGACATTTTCCTGCTATGGGCAGGCTCTACTGAAACCCTTACCACCTTTCTTGAGTCTTGGAATAACGTTAATGAACGTATCCAGTTCACCTGGGAATACAAGTGCTATATTGGTCACACGGAGAGAAAGATTCGAGTACGAATCTTGGAACATAAAAGCAATATACGCACACAAAACATGAAATCCAGTGTGGCTACTCATTTTTTGGAACACAGACATAGTGTGGCGCAATTGAAGTTTCTAATTCTTGAGCAGGTTAAAATCACCAGCAACAACAAGAACACTCTATTGAAAAGAGAGAACTTTTGGATCCGCTTTATGTCCACCATGGCACCGAACGGCCTCAATGACCGCATGGAATTTTTGTGTTATCTCTAAATATATCTTTGCTTAACTCCGTATCTACATGTCTTTTATATGTTTGTATGTTTATCTGTCGATGCACCTATTATTTCTGCAGGTTTTCACATCAGCTTTATATGAGTACTGGAGTTTGTATCTATATGTTTGTTACAGATTCGTTCTTCTATATGTTCATTGATCCATCATTTTTGCATGTTTTTATTGTTTTGTGCTTCTATGTTTATTTCACCACTCTAAGATGGCCGCTAATATGGTGATGACTGGTGTTTGCAGCACATGGGGTAGTCCTTCGTTTCTTTCTTGCATGCATTTTTCACGGACCTTTGATTTAATGAGCACTCACGCTCTTACTTTCTTGACGATTCACCGCTTTTGACGACTCCTTGCTGAGTCGCTTGTTCATCCGCAATCTGTAAGTACCGAGTGGGGGATTGTTATTTAGCCCCTGTCTGTTGACAGGCACAGACTGTATTGCACGAGGGTATTTTAAAACGCACTGGTTACATTTGTTTGTAACACACATTTTTCTTCTGAAAACGGAGCATGTTCACTGTGGGATATTTCGAGCACCTGCACTTTCACTCTTGTTTGTGGCGAACTTGGTTTGGTTACAATTATGTCCAGCTTTATTGTTATCAGCATTAGCACGTTTATTCAGCATGTTTATATATGCATTCATGATAACGTTATTGGTTCACATGACGTATTTTATTTTATTCACGTGTATGAATACACAGTACACCGTAGAATGTAGTTTGTGAGATATATGCTTTTAAGTTAGGAGTTATCGGTATAGGATATTGAAATGTTTTTCATTTGGATTGTTTCCTTAGATCTGTCCCCTGAGGAAGGGCTGGTCCCGAAATGCATTGGGATGCACAATGTGATGTGCAATAATTTAATGATTGCAACTCATTCACCCATGGAATGCAGTTTATTTTGTGGATAAAATCATGGATTTTCACCGGTCACACATGAATAAAATGTGACAGCTGTTTAAAAACTACGTTTGGCATTAACATTTGATATTTTTTGATTTATATGGAATTAGACCAATGGTCTTCAAGTAGTGCACGGAGGTGCTCACTCCATTGAGTGAGCCTTGCATTAGTACCGAGTGATGGATTCACCATGAAATGAGGGGTTCCGTTCTGAACCCTTGGGTTCCATTTTGTGTACGGCAGCCATTTTGTGGTTGCCCTCACATAGGCCGATGACTACGGCCGAACGAGTCCTTGGGACACGTACACCTTCAGCTGACTCTTGTGTGACCTGGGCAAGCTGACTCCGTTGCCTGAAGCTAACCTTGTTGAGCCAGTTCCTTTTTCGGCAGCTGGTCAAGATAGTGATCAAAGAGCAGGACATTGCTGAGTTTATGGTGCATACACTCGCCCTTCTATCTTGCCTCTAATCTGTTTCTGCTCCTTCTTTTATGGCCTATTTATGATTTGGGTTGTGGTCTTTTATTATTGGTTTCTTTCCGGCCCGTTCGAGCAAGAACGTTGGGCCTTCCCGTGTAATTGATGGTGGGCTGGACAACGAAATGTGGGTTTGTCATGCAATGCTTTTTGTCGTGTACACATGGGATTGGTTGATCGTAAATAAGGAATGTTTGCCTAAAGCACAATATTTTGTATAAAAAGGGATGACAAGCTTTGTAAAGTTGAGCAGTCTCGTACGAATATACGTCATTGTACATCATGGACCTCTGTTTGCGGTTGCAGCCAATAAATTTGATCTTTGAAGTCACCAAGAAGTATCCCGTGTCTCTGTATGCCAAGACAGGAGAACTCGGAGACTTCGGGTGTTTCCCCTGGCGCCACTGGGTTCTAAAACCCGGTTCTTCAGGCTGTGGCATAGACCGCAATGGAATCTCGTGTCTGGGAGAAAATGTATCCCACTCGACTTGAGTACGGTACAATGCAGGTGCAAGCACCAGAGCCCACTCTTCTGCAAAGTTCTGCGGAGAGCTCCTTGGGCACGGTGTGCAGGAAAGTAGGAAGGGTCAGCTTCTCCCCTCCCGGAGCGGCCAAAACGAAAAGCGGGGGCCAGTCTGCCTCAGCTAACAGAATGTCATATGTAGAGGTCAGATGTTCCCAAAAAATCCCTTTTATTACACATTGGATGTCACCTTCTATTAAAGAACTATATCATATAGTCTGTCAGGGGGAGCCACCATAGTGTCAGTAGTTTCCACTGTGATAAAAGTGTCAGTTGCTGTCGCCTTCAAATATGGAGGCAGTGCTTGCCGCACTATTTTAACCTCTGCTGCGCTGTCGAGCAGCGTTAATGCCCATGTCAGATTCCGAAGCTGTGTTCTCACTATCCGTGGCATACCTTACGGTTAACGCAGTAACTTTCTTTTTTCTGAAAATGAGGGTGTTAACGTGGCAAGTCGTCCTGCGTGCCTTTACCATCTGACGGGTGGGGCTGCTCATGTCCTTGTGGGGCACCCCGACCCCTGCCGTGTTCTCCGCCACCGGCTTGCATGCCTAATATTTCCTGTGAAGAACAAGGAGAACGTTGCTCAAGAACCTGAAATCTATCAGGAGACCTAATTCTTGCAAGGTCGCGCAAATCACAAGTGCGCTCAGTAGACACTGGTATCGGTGACGCCGGATGCAACCCCTGTTTCTATTGCTGCTTCCCCTGTTTTTTATTCTTCCAATTCTGTTTTGGAAAATTTGGACGGTCGTCTTTAGTAGACTTTGCCATCTGAGTCTGCGGTTGAGTTGCCATTTTAGCAAAAGGCTTAACACCCAAACTATTGCGGACAATGGTCTTATAAGCCTCTGCAATAATTCTCGGGGTTTGTCGACGTCTGGGTCAAGGTGCAAAGCATTCGACACCTGAAAGTTACCCGCATCTCCCTTTACATTACAAAAGATGAGAGCAGCAACTAAGTCAAACACGCCAACGAGCCTCATTCTGTTGTATATGAATTTAGGACCCTAGTGTAATTTTTCCTATTCATGCCCATATATAGGTATAAATCACCCTCTCCTTATATAGGCATAGAAATCATAACCATATTTAGACTTAGCCTATGTAGAACAAATACGACATGGCTACTTCCACTAGTTCCGAAAATCCACTACGATTTCTTGGAGAAGCCCGCCTTCAGCAGTCAGGGACTTCCCCTTGCTTGAATATTGATTTATCCGGGAACTCATGGAGTTTTCAAAGAACTGAATCTTTGATGACATTATTATGATCAACCTTACGTCAAACTAGGCACCTTCAAGGTATAAATATGCCCACACTTGACCAGGCAAACACATGGTGGTTTGGAGCAGTTCGACTATCTACCAACATGACACAGCTCGCCGAAGAAAGTGCAGAAAGAAGCCGACCCTCCAGCAGACGCACTGAGAGCGCCGCTCTCTTTTCACTTGCTGAGAAATCCAGCTCCAGTGTTTCCAAGCTACCCTTGCGGATTGTTGGGGAATCGAGTCCTGAGAGAGAGATACCAGACCTCCTTCATTCTAAAACCAAGGTACGGAGCTGATTAGACCCTTAGAGAAATCTTGGATAGATTCTTGGAAAAAGAATACTGAACTAGACCTAGTACCTAGACCTAGACCTAGGTTAGGTACACCGGGGTAGGCGTATTTTAGAAGCACCAGTTGAGTACTTTTAGTCCTTATTTATTGATGTATGTATTCTATGTATTTTATGGCTTAGAAACCATGTCATGCTTTTACAGTATTATTTTATAATACTCTTCGTATTGTACGCATTGTATTTTGCAACAAGTATTACGATTGTAGCAGTTAATTTCTCCTGCATGAGACAGAAGACTGTTCAATAAACACTTTTTATTGAAAATGCCCGTCTCGCTATTTCTCTGCACCTCTGGTGAAACGAAGCATGCACGATTGACTGAGTGAAATACCTATCTATTGTTTCCGTGACTCTAGAGATACATTTCTTATTCTTGGGAAACAAAGTTGTCATGTTTATGCGGTTGTCAGAAACTAATCCCTTCTTGTTTATTCGAGAAAGTTTCTAGTGACCTCTGAGCTAGCTGGCACTCACAATTAAGTCTAATATATTCGATAGAGACCTAGTCGACCTCAGTAATACGTCTAATCTATAGTATATGTTATTCAAATGCGCAGAGCCTATTGGGATTATAGGAACTACACTACAATTCCCAACTCGACAGCCACCTCCAGACTGTGCTCAAACTGAACACGCTTGATCACAGAGGGCAAGACAGTCATAGACGGCATGCCGAAAAACTTCGCATATACTGCTGCAAATACTTTACCCCAATTCTCACAATCTGTTACCTCTGGCAATAAGTCTTTCTGCAAACTAATTGTGAGAATCCTGTGTTTTTCCACAGGAGTGGTATTAGAAAACACTGCTTCCAGTTGGTCAAATTTCCCAGCAAACCAATAAGGCATATCGTACTTAGTTTGGGGGTGCTTGCCCATTACCTGATTAACCGAATTAACCATGGCGGAACTAATTGACATCCCGGCCTGTCCAAATTGTTGCGCTGCAAGAAACATAATGAACTAAAGCCCTATGTACCCCAACAAAAGAGGTATAAATTTGACACAAATCGTCAATCGGGGCATTAAGATAACATGGATATGGTGTGAACCCGGCTAAAACTGACCAAGTGGCCCCAGGAATTGACAAGGGACCTAACCGAACCGGAGTTACGGTGTGGGGGAGGGTGCCATTAAACCAAACACGATGCTGCCATGCCGAAATTTGAATCTCTTGTGTCCTATATGGAGTATAGTTCACAGGAATCACAGTGTGAATATATGTATGGAACGTATCCTCATCCGCATTTATTGCAGGAAACATAACCCAAGAGTAGAAAAGCTCAAAGGGCTGAGCTATGTTAATATCACCGATAAGGACATAGAAAAGAAAAACAATTTATAAATTGCAACACAAAAAGGGTAGTAATTCAAAAAGTGAACCTTTTTTATAAATCTCAAGCTTGAATTAAGCTATAACACATTCATATAGGTAGGTTAATCCGTCACGCCCTTTTAACCGGAAACAGTGGTAAGAGTATTGTGGACATATAAAGCACTAATCAAGACGTTGGGTGCCATGTTGCGGGGACTATGCACAGGAAACCAGGACCTCAGTGTATTGTGGTGTACCTAAAACCCACCTCAGTGCCCAGAACCACTATCCAACTAGCATCAGTGTCTCATTCGTTCTCCGTACTAAAGCGAAGCTGCCAATGATTAGACATCCCAGAACAAGTGATTTTGGGACCTCTCAGGAATAGTGGGAATCAAGAATACTATTTCATATTTATTCTCATAAATGTCCACAATGTGAGTAATCAGAGACAAGGTATAGTTTAAAATGTTTATTTCAACTACGTGCTCTAAGATGCAGTATCGTTGGTAACATCAGTAAAAAGATGCATAAAATCAATACAATCAGCATTGTTACAATTCCACAAAATACAAAGGGAGAAAGCATATTATAATGATAGTGGAACCAGGTCTATAGCGCCTTGTGTACCACCCTCCCCTTGCTAGGAGCTAGGTATTATAATAATAGAGGATCTCTAGGTTAAAACGGGGACCGCATACCTCCAAAGTCAGGTGAAGTGAATCACATCCCAGATCAGCACAGCTCTTTGTCGATGGAAAGGTTTTTCCAAATGTTAGTCTCATGCATGCCGTGCAATATTAAAAGCACCTGAGTTTCAGAAATGAGCAGCTGTGTTTGTGTTGTGTCTAGAGCGTGGGTCGATCAACCTGCATCTACAGCACAGATTGTTATTTTAACCTTGAACAGGTTGTGCAGACTTGAGGTCGCAGTGTGAGTCTAGAGATGTGAAAAACGACTGTTCTCATGTGAAGGAAAAGCAAGCAGTTTGTCTTTATAGAAACAGAAACATGTAGTGTCATGTGCAAAAGCAGCAAAATGGCTTTTTTGCAACTAACTCACTTATGCTAATATAGCAATGTGTGCAGGCAGAATCATATTCATCCCTACACTTTTACAGGTAGCATGAACAGGAACACTTGGATGTTTTTCTTTGTAACTCTTCATCTCCAAATAAAAAGCACCAGTGTTTCTTTTCTTTTATTCCACATTGTGCTAGTCTACCGGTGGATTTCGTGTTATATCACGTTGTTTTTACTATGTGTAGCGAAGTGAACAATCACTGGGAACAGACACTTTTAATATTCTACAAATCTTTGGTGTTCTTCTTTTCTTCTAGTCGAGTCTTCATTCATCTGGTATTTGAATAACCCACATAATTATATACTTGTTCCTGTAATTCCTTCATCTCACAATAACTGCACTGTTCTGCTACTGTCCATGTCCTCAGATGAGTCAATATTATTGTCAATGTTCTTAAGTTCTTTTTGAATTCACTGCATCTCTAGGATTATTTCTAAGTGAGTTAAATGAAGGTGTGTGTTCGCTGAGGCTATGTAGGATCAGAAATTGACAAAAGCTTGTCACACTTTTAGTGCAATTGTAAGGTTTACCCCATGTGTGTTCGCAATTGACAAAATCACTTCTGACATTCATTGCAATGCCCATTTTTACTCTGTGTGTGTTAGTTGATGTATCCGTAGGTTTAATAACTGACAGAAGATATTCACACATTCACTGCACCTGAAAGGTTTTTTCTCTGTGAGCATTTACTGATGAATCCTTAACGCGAAAGATTTCCTAAAGGTACTTCTACACTCACTACAGTTGTATGGTATTTACAGAGTGTGTTTAAACTGATGTCTACATAGGCTTGATAATTGACTACATTTATTCACACATTCATTGCACTTGAAGGCTTTTCTTCTGCGTGTGTTCACTGATGCCTGTTTAGGATTGACAATGAACTACAGCTTTTCAAGCATTCATGGCATTTAAAATATGTTTTTCTCCTTTGTGAGCTCGCTGATGATTTCCTAATGCTGAAGAGTAAGTAAAACTACTTCCACATTCACTGCAATGGTATGTTTTTCCCCTGTGTGTATTCGCTGATGTCTCCGGAGGTCTGTTAACTGACTAAAGCTCTTTACACATTCACCGCACTGGTATGGTTTTTCCCCTGTGTGTATTCGCTGATGTCTCTGGAGGCTTGTTAACTGACTGAAGCTCTTTACACATTCACTGCACTGGTATGGTTTTTCCCCTGTGTGTATTCTCTGATGTGACTGGAGGTCTGTTAACTGACTGAAGCTCTTCACACATTCACTGCACTGGTATGGTTTTTCCCCTGTGTGTATTCGCTGATGTCTCCGGAGGTCTGTTAACTGACTGAAGCTCTTCACACATTCACTGCACTGGTATGGTTTTTCCCCTGTGTGTATTCGCTGATGTCTCTGGAGGTCTGTTAACTGACTGAAGCTCTTCACACATTCACTGCACTGGTATGGTTTTTCCCCTGTGTGTATTCTCTGATGTCTTTGGAGGTTTGATAACCGACTGAAGCTCTTCACACATTCAGTGCAATGGTAAGGTTTTTCCCCTGTGTGTGTTCGCTGATGTGTTTGGAGGAGTGAAAACCGACTGAAGCTCTGCACACATTCCTTGCAATGGTATGGTTTTTCCCCTGTGTGTATTCGCTGATGTGTTTGGAGATGTGATAACCGACTGAAGCTCTGCACACATTCCTGGCAATGGTATGGTTTTTCCCCAGTGTGTATACGCTGATGTCTTCGGAGGTCTGTTAACCCACTGAAGCGCTTCACACATTCAGTGCAATGGTATGGTTTTTCCCCTAAGTGTGTTCGCTGATGTGTTTGGAGGAGTGATAACCAACTGAAGCTCTGCACACATTCCTTGCAATGGTATGGTTTTTCCCCAGTGTGTGTACGCTGATGTCTTCGGAGGTCTGTTAACTGACTGAAGCTCTTCACACATTCACTGCACTGGTATGGTTTTTCCCCAGTGTGTGTACGCTGATGTCTTCGGAGGTCTGTTAACTGACTGAAGCTCTTCACACATTCATTGCAATGGTATGGTTTTTCCCCCGTGTGTGTTCGCTGATGTCTCTGGAGATTTGTTAACCGACTGAAGCTCTTCACACATTCATTGCAATGGTATGGTTTTTCCCTTGTGTGTATTCGCTGATGTGTTTGGAGGAGTGATAACCGACTGAAGCTCTTCACACATTCAGTGCAATGGTATGGTTTTTCCCCTGTTTGTATTCGCTGATGCTCTTTTATGGTTTCCAACTGGCTAAAGTTCTTGAAATATTCAGTGCAATTGCCAGATTTTTTTCCTGAACGTGTTTCCTGAAGGGTCAGCATTGTTAATAAACTACTTGCGTTATTTTCACATTCCCTGTATGTGTGTTATATTTTGGACGTGTGATTTCCGATTTAACAATAAAATACAAGATTCACTAAATACCTGCCACATTCATAATATCAGTAAGGCTTCCTTGTGGGTGATTGCATCTTTAGATTGGATAATGGCTTTGCATGCTTGCGGGTAAAGCTTAATCTTCGTTCCGGTAGGTGCAAATTGGGACAATACTCTGTACTTTAGAGAGCAGAACTCCGCTTTCCTTCAGCCTTCAGTTGTTAGGCTCCACTTCATTGTGCTTTTCCCTGGTGCCTGCGGTTTGGCTAGAAAGAGTTTGCAATACACCTAGAGCACTGAATGCTGGTCTGATGCCAGTTTAGATAGCGAAGCACTGCTCTAGCCACATCATGATGATGAAGCGACTTGTAATGTGTACAGCTACTCCAAAGAGTGTCCCGGGGCAAAGCACAGGTCCGAAAAGAAAGCAAATCTGTTTGTTTTCAACATGGACAAAAGCCAAGTTTTCAACCTTTTTTAAACATTATCATGTTGCTAACAGCTCAAAGCTGAAGAGGGAGTTTGTTCCAAGCTATGGATCCCAAATAGACACGAGACCTTCGTCCAACTCTCATACCGGCCTCATGATCAAAGCTGGTGTTGGACGCTTGTTTATACAGCAGGTGGTTTGTCTGTTTTGTTGTCTTGGTTTTGTTGAGGTCATTTCTTCGTCTTGGAGTGTCGAGGTGTAGAGCTCAGACTCGGACACTCACTGAATTGCCTTTGACTGCGTCTTCCTGGATCTGTCCTCTGCCTCTGATTGCACTGATGTTTTTGGAGCTTCTTATTGTTGATAATTTATGCAGGTTTGATGTGTTATCTTCATTATTCATAATCAATCCGTGCATTTAAGGCTTATTTTCTGTTGGATGTAAAGAAATGTAATATTACTAAATGCAAATGTAATACAATGTGAATACACAATATTTAACCAGCTGTAGAAGACATCTCTTCTCTACCATATTTGAAATTTAGTAAGGAACACTTTATCATACATGGATATTTCATTAAAACTGTGTTTGAACATGTCACATCTTATTTACTTCTGAGAACTGAGAAGGCAGTGACTTACCAGTGTTCAGAGTAAATTACTAAAGAAAGGGCAGCTACAGAGCACTCATGTGCTACAGGTAGAGTTTTGGGTAGATACACATGGACAAGATTTCAATTAACCAGAACAGATTGTGGAAAAAGAGAGGAATCAGGAAGCGCTGCCGTTAATTCAGTTTCAGGAAGTATCTACCAAAGATAGCTCTTCAGGAAGTGTATAACAAAGGTAACTCTTCAGGAAGTGTATAACAAAGGTAACTCTTCAGGAAGTGTATAACCAAGGTAACTCTTCAGGAAGTGTATAACAAAGGTAACTCTTCAGGAAGTGTATAACAAGGGTAACTCTTCAGGAAGTATTTAACCAAGGTAACTCTTTAGAAAGTATATATGACAAAGGTAACTCCAGACACCTTTTGCCACAATGCTTTCCTGTTCACACTGGATCAGCTCAAATGCCAACTCCCGCCTTTACCTTGCAGCTCATTAAGGGCCTTACTACCAGTGCGACGGCCCTCATGATCGCCGTACGCACTGTGGCGATCAAACTGCCACCATCCTGGCGGTCTGACCGCCGTATTATGAGTGTGGTGGTGGGACCGCCATGAGACCGCCACCCCGCCAGGATCAAGGATCCCGCTGTGTGCAAACACCCTGAATATGTTGGCAGTGCCGGTGCAGACATCGCCGAGCATATTACGGTCTGCATATTCACCGCCCTTTTCATGGCGGGGACCCCGCCATGAAAAGGATAAAGGACATGCAGGTAAGGGGGCCCTCACAGGGCCCCGTCCGATTCTGCTCCTGGGGTTGCATGCAGGGGGCACATGTTGTGCCACCCTATTGAATTGCGCCCTTGTTCCTGCACAGTCTGGCATGCATGACATGGCGCAGGAACGTGCTGCAGGCACTCTTAAGGTGGTGGTATGCTGTTTAGGCTCTCTAATGAGCCTAAAACAGCCGCCGCAAGACCGCTGCTGCACCGCCCACCCACCCTGGATTTAGGTCATAATCTGGCGGCGGGCTCACAATGGGCTTGGCAGTCTTCCTGGTACCTCCGCTGTGGTAGTCTCATTGGAAGACCGCCACACTCGTAATAAAGCCCTAAGTCACCTTCAACACATTTTACAGCCCTCCGGGCTCAAGCATTTCTGGATCCGTCTAACCTGGAAGATTGGAGCATTATCCTGAGTTGAGGTGGATTTTCTATCAGCGTAATATATATCCATCTCCCTTGAACTATTGACTGATTCTGCCCTGAAAGACAACTTAAAAAGTGAGTCTTTAGTTCTTCCTAAAGTAGGTAAAGTTAAGATCCTGTTGTATTTCAATCAGCAGCTCCTTCCAGGGTTTTCTGTAATATCAAGCATCCAACAGATGTGTGCATATAAATAATTGTTTTTGTTTTTCAACATTTACAAGATATTTGACTTATTGTTGTCTGTCTGAAGGCCAGGATGCTACTTTGTGACTCAACAGGGCTTTGGTAGAGCGGGTGGAGTTGTCTGTTGTCCACAGATGAAGTCTCATTTCTCCATTCCCATATTTCTTTTATCCAGGTATACCTCATTCCATGTCCTTCAGCTCCCCTACTCCCCTCGGTCTGTGTACTCACTCTACAGGGTTCATTGTTAGCTGTGGCAGGGGACACACTTGAAGCGAGCACATAGCAGATGCAGAAAATGGCCTGATAGCGAAGAGGCCATGGTTGGCAGTACACTGATCACAAGCTTCATTTAAGAAGCTCACCTCGGAGGTACTAACTGAGGAGGTGCACAGGAAGGGGCCTATTAGCTATAAACAGAGATAGTGCACAGGTGGGTGCTTGTGAGGTATAAACAGAGGAAGTGAACAGGTAGGTGCTTATGAGGTATAAACAGAGCAGATGCACAGGTAGGTGCTTATGAGGTATAAACAGAGCAAGTGCACAGGTGGGTGGTTGTGAGGTATAAACAGATGAGGTGCACATATAGGCACCTATAAGGTACAAACAGAGCAGGCGCACAGGTAGGTGCTTACGAGGTATATACAGAGGAAGTGAACAGGTAGGTGCTTCAGTGCCTCTGGGACTATATCTGCTCCTAGGCCCTCTTCCTATAATGCTGGCTCTTGCTCCTTCTACAACACTTGCTGCAGACAGAGGGTCTGATTTAGAGTTTATCGGACAAATTATTTTCTCAAACATAACAGATTCCATCCACTTTATTACAAATTCCACAGAATATAATGCACTTTTAATAGGGTGGACGGGACACCTGCCACATTTATGACAGAATAAACCATCCACCTAAATATAAATCGGGCCCTTGGCGGACATTGTGTCCAGTGTCTTCTCAGTGTTGGAAAGCATCCATTGCATTAACGGCACAGTACTATCTCACCACTGCTGTGGCTTGCAGTCATAAGGCCATTATGAACGGACTAAGTTGTGTGCCAGAATGCCTGTGAATAGTTAAGCAAGAATGTTTAGGAGGGAGATGGGTCTGTATGATGAGCAGGACTAGGGGGTTTTCCAGGGCCTGTGAATAACCATCATTACTGTTTCTCTCTTGGTGTCAGTGGGCTTGACTGTGTCCCCAGATGAGTTGTTTGCAGCGTATCTTTTTTATGCTCAAAGAATTGGAGCTTTTAGGACTAAGCAGCTCTTTCAACAATATTTGAAAACAAAACTAGTCAGGTGATCGCTGCCAGGTGTACATGTTTTGCATGTGTAGAATCACACACTAGTAAATGTTGCGCACGCATGCTTCACCTCATCAGATTGTGAATGACCGCTAACTTGTGAATAAGTGAGAATTCACAGACCCCAATCTGACTCTTTCTGACACTTAGAGTTTCACTTCAACAAAATGCAGGAGTAACTCTCTTTCCAGGGTAGGAAGAGAAATGGATCACCCTCTAAACGTGGTGGCGAGTAGTGCTATACGGTTCATAGCACCATTTATGCGAGCATAACTGGGGAAATGGTACAATGCACTGGGAAAATGGCATGTGATGACAATGTGGCATGACCTTCCCACTACACGTACTTTTACACTTTTTTTGGGCTGTCTGTGTCCAGTTTATCAAGGCTCAGGGTCTAGTTTCAAGTCAAGAGATAGTGCAGGATTAGACTAATTATAATGTCATACATTCCAACAAATGCCTTAACCACGTATGCCTTTACCCTGCATATGCCTTAAACACGTAACACCTTTACCACGCAAGTCTTTACCATGCATATGCCTTAACCATGCAAGTCTTTACCATGCATATGCCTTAACCACGCATAATGATTTACAACAATGGCCCTGCCATAAACCACCTCAAAATGACTTTATCCAAAGGACGATCAGCCGTACTCTCACTCCGTGTGCCACGAAGACGACAAACCATTGTCCAAGTGCTCACTACTGTTTTATTAATTCTATAATGCAGCAAAACCCAACACAGGATGCCTACGCGTTTCGGCTCACGCCTTCAGCCTTCAACCGAGCAACCCAGTGCACCACAACCACAGTGTTATTAAAACAAACATCACATGAGCACTACATATTTACAGTCTCCACCTAATCACCTATTACACGTTTAGTGATATACTGCTCCAATTCCCCTTCTAATTCCTCATTTCGCCCACATTGTCACACAGAAATGTTGGCAGTTTTCAGTGTTAAAGTAAAAAGATTCTCTATATTTCCAGATTTCATATTTATGGTGGGGCAGATATCTGCTTTTACCAGCCCCATTTGAACTAAAGAGATTATAATGAGGCTTACACGCTGGCTGACCTCCAGACTGTCCTCGGGCTTGTCTTTATGGCTGCTCTGTCGTGTTTTGGCAGCTCCTGAGTTAGCGTTTAGCACAGCTACACGGTCTTTTCTGTTAACTTGACCAAAATGAACGGGGGCCATTTTGAATCCCTCTGACTTCCGTTTCCTATGAACACGCTGCCTCGTGGTCAGTATGCCCTTTCGTCCTTTCTCGATACCCATGGTCACTAATCTGCTCGGCAACAGGCTATTTTTAGTACTGGTCAAGCGCACATGCGCATTACGCACCAATTGGTCACTCTTTAGGAATGTTCACACTAACTGACCAGTGCTGTTGAAACTCCTCCCACACGTTGGCTGTGTTCCAAAAATGACCTTATATGTACCTAAAATGTGTAACTTGTAACCGCCTATCTTTTTATTACTATTAAACTGTATAAAAGAGGTCGCGCACCAATGTTCGGTGTGCTACTTCTTACATTGCCGAAGGGTGCTGTGGGAATGTATCACCACCCCATGGGGTCTTAATAAACTTGTCTTTTACCTTTTCCAGTGTCCGTGCCAACTTCTATACTAAGGTGTTCGAGAGTTTAGCAGAGTATGTAGGCCTGATTTGAACCCAACACCACAATTGGCGACCACGAAGGGACTCATCGGCGACTCGGATGCCCGAAGGAGAGGTCGTGACGAAGGTTAGGAAACTCGCCATGGACGCGATCGCTGCCATTGAGTGACCCGAGTCTCGGCACCCACGGTGTGTTTTCCCTTCCTTCCGATCTGACCTTCCAGGTGGCGCCGGTCCTCGACTGAGATTCTGATCTTGGATTGTCGTGATGTGCCGTTTTGGCTGATTTGACCACAGAACTTGGCAGTTGGACTTTGGACGTTTGAAAATATTTGGTAAGCTTTTAAGTGGTGAGGTAGTCTACTGACACTTACTGTGGCTTTTTGAAACTTTGAATTTGAATTTGTTAGCTAACGTTTTGAATCTTTGAATTTGAATTTGAATATGTGAAGTGCACCTCACATAGGCAGGCATGTAGGGATATTTCTCTGATTTATTTGATTTGAACAGTGCACCGTGTTAGGTGGCATTTTTGTAGTATCACGTTTTCGGGGTACTTTTTGAAACATGCCTGTTTTTAGCACACTCCGTAGGATGTGCTGTTCTGAAAACGGTACCAATTATCGATTAAGTGCAAAACAGCCGGCTCCCCCAGAGGGGACTCCAAATCGTGACATGTATGTAAAATTCGGTATTCCACCAATAATGTATAGTACATTATGGCATAAGTATACTAAAACTGATCGTGAATTACAGTGGCCACTATATGGGTCGTTTGACCTTCGAAAGGTACAGTATGTAGAACAGTGTTTGTTTCAGCGAAGGTCTAGACAAGATATGTTTGATTGTGTGCGTATGTGGGAGAAAGAGGTGCGTGAACGAGTGAAGCGTGAGGAAGCCTTGGCGGAGAAAGTGCAGCGGAAGGCTGCACGTGACAAAGCTTTACAGCTACAGGAGAAGGAATTACAGGAAAAGAAAGAGAGGGAGAGACGAGAACGAAATTTACAGGTTAATGGTCAATTCCCTATCAGGCGTCCTCTTTATCCAGTCCTTACTAATGAAACAGATGATTTTTCATTACTAGATCGTTGTCCGCCCCCGTACGTCGCACCAACGGCTCCGAGCGAGGAATCAGAAGAGGATAGTGATCGAACACAGCGTACCAGGTTACATGCGGAACGAGCTGCGGAATTACGTTCATTTGCACGAAAACTAAATATTAATACTGTTACTGTTTCTGACGTTACTGAACAAATGGAACAGTGGCCTGATAAGGAACGACTGTATTTTTTAGATCAGTTTGGAGATGAAGTTGTTGAGCGGTATAGAAAATATTCTCACTAGTTAGAACCAAAGGAGATATCCAAGGGTCGTGAGAATTTTCGTAAAGGTCTTTTTGTTCTTTCAGATGCGGACGACTTCTTCAAACGTTTGATTGAACTGCGTAATGAGGCGACACAACTACGGGAGTTGGAAAAGTCGAAGAATTCGTCTACGTCCGGAGCGACGGGGATATCCAAAGAATGCCCTATCTTTGAAACAGATAAGATCGCTGCGATTAATGTTAGACCTATGCGAGAAGCTGCGCCTTTATATGTCCCTCATAAAGGGGATGGCACAGATGATGATAAGAGATCAAAAGACGCGAAAGGGTATTTTGTATATAACTGGGTTTATACGCCTTGGAATAGAGCAGATGTTATGGCACTGAAGAATGCGTTACCTGATCCCCGTAAAAATCCTGCGGCTTTCTATGAAAATGTTGAAAGTGCAATTTCTTCGTGTATCATGACGTTAGTTGATATTGATCTATTTTTTGGGTTAATATTGCCCCCTGACATGTGGAGAGCGATTCGTAGGTTTGATGACCTCACGACTCTCGGGGCCACTTGGAAAGATCTTGTTCAGGCTGATTTAGATAGAGAACCAGCATGTAAGCCGTGTCAATTAATATTAGACCTTCCAGGGGCCATACTAACAAAACTAAAGACTCTTGCTCCCGCTAAAAAGATTGATTGGACTATATTAGCCTCTTGTAAGCAGAAAGCGGACGAATCAGTTTCCGATTTTTTCTCTCGCTTCGAGGAAGCGTTCCATGATTACAGTGGTCAATTATTGACAGAAGATACTGGCAGGCATTTATTTGTTGATAAGTATGTGGCTAATCTCCTACCGGAGATTGCGAAACGATTGAAAACGAGTGAAAGTTCATGGACCACAGCGACCCCAGTTTCTTTATTGACTATGGCTCAATATTATGAAAGACAGGAATTGGAGGCGAAAGAAAGTAGTGAAAAGAAGGCGAAGGAATTGAAAACGAAGGTAATGTTAGCTCAAGTTCAGGCTACGAGAGGGAACAATAGAGGGGGACGAGGATCGTACAGTAATGCTCCTCCCCCTCGTTCTGACATTTCTGTGAATCAATGTGCATACTGCAAACAGTTTGGACATTGGATTGCAGACTGTCCGGTGTTTCGAGAGCAGCGTAATTTGAGGGGGCGAGGAAGTGGAAGGTCTAGAAGTTATTATGGAGGGTCAAGAGGAGGTTATGGCACGAATGATCGTGGGGGATATGGAGCGAGGGGTCGTGGTCAGTCAGATCATAATACGTTTGATAATCGTAATCAATATCAGATAAATGAGGGTGGTCCTGCTGAACTACGGGATGAGCATTATGCATAGGATTGCGTAGGATGGGGTGTGGAATCGGTTGAGGTACCAGTTGATCAAAGGGGTCCATACATAGAAGCACATGTTCTGGGTTCCACTGATCAATTTCTGGTTGATACAGGAGCTACTCGTAGCGCTTTGTCCAAACACTTGGTTCCAAGGGCTCCCCTGTCTGGCGAGGTAATTACAGCAATAGGGTTCGATGGAACGCCTACTTCTAGCCCACTGTCTCAACCAGTTGCGTTTCATGTTGATAAATTTGCTGCCCCTTGTCCCTTTTTGGTGTCTCCAAATACACCAGATAATATTATTGGACTCGATATGTTAAAACACTTTCGAGCTACTATTCGCTGTGCCCCAGAAGGAGTGCGAGTTGTGTTGAATGAGAATTACCCAGACTTTGAGCGAGTGTGTTTTCTCCATGAATCTGAAGTATTGGCCTCCTTACCAAAAACGTTGTGGGCCACTTCTGACACGGATGTAGGACGAATGATAATTCCTCCAGTGCGTATTACTGTAAAGGAGGGAGTATCTCTGCCACGTGTCCCACAATATAAGATTTCTAGAGAAGGTGAACTTGCTTTAATACACATTGTAAATGATTTGATTTTGGCAGGAGTAGTCGAGGAAGTTCCTTACAATGTTTGCAATAGTCCAATTTTACCGATCCTTAAGAGAGATACAGATACTAAGGTTTACCGTTTTATTATTGATTTGAGGGAAATAAACAAGATAGTAGTGCCTCAGTATCCAGTGGTGTCTGACATCACCACATTGCTTACGTTGGTTCCACCGACGGCAACTACTTTTACAGTCATTGATTTGAAGAATGCCTTCTTTTCGATCCCTGTACATCCTGACAGTCGATATCTATTCGGCTTTACATTAAATAATAAATCGTACAGATTCTGTCGAGTTCCTCAAGGCTATACTGAAAGTCCTAGCATTTATAGTCAAGCATTAAAAAGACAGCTTGATTCCTTTGACTTACAAGAGGGAGTGGTTCTCATTCAATATGTAGACGATATCTTACTTGCTGCAGACACGCCAGAACAATGTGAGAAGAGTACCTTTTCCTTGCTTTCCTTCCTGGCCAAACATAATCATAAAGTTTCGAAGAAAAAGCTACAATATTGTAGACCAAAGGTGACCTACCTCGGTCATCTTTTGTCTAAGGAGGGCCGTGCATTGACACCAGATCGAATTCAAGCAATATTAGATACCCCAGTCCCTCGCACTCAGAAAGATGTTCGCGCCTTTATAGGTTTGACGTCTTTTTGTAGGCAATGGATATTGGGTTTTTCGCATATTGTTAAACCATTGTTGGCATTGTTGTCTAAAGATACACTGAGTTCCATTGAATGGACGGATGAATGTCAGAATGCTTTTGAGCAATTGAGACAAGCTCTTTGTTCTGCACCAGTGTTGGGTACACCTGATTACACGAAGATCTTTACATTATATGTACACGAGAAGGATGGGTGCGCATTGTCAATGTTAGTGCAGACACACGGAGACAAACAAAGGCCTTGTGCATACTTCTCGGCGGTACTCGACCCTGTGGCTCGAGGATTGCCTGGATGTTTTCGAGCAGTTGCAGCAACAGCAGTAGCGATACGACAAAGTGAGGGAATAGTTTTGTCACACAAATTGTTGGTGCTAGTTCCCCATGCAGTAGATGCGTTACTGAATCAAACGAAAACACAGCATCTAACTAGTGCCCGTCTGACAGGATATGAGCTAACGTTGTTGGCGCCACACATCACACTAAAACGATGTGCAACATTAAATCCTGCTACTTTATTGCCGGATCCTGTTGCTGAGACCCAGAAGGAAGAACAACATGATTGTGTTTTTCTGACTGAGGAACAGACAAAGGGTCGTATCGATTTACAGGATACGCCATTTCCAGATGTAGATGGGGAACTGTGGGTTGATGGGTCATGTGTGAGGTTACCAGATGGTACGACTTCCGCAGCTTATGCGATCACGACACTTAAGACTGTGGTAGAAGCAGCACGGATACCCCAAAAATCGGCTCAAGCGGCTGAGTTGATAGCCTTAACGAAGGCATGTGAGTTAAGTGCTGGACTATGTGTGAACATTTACACGGATAGTCGTTACGCTTTTGGAGTAGTGCATGATTTTGGCCTACTTTGGAAGGAACGAGGATTCCTGACTTCACACGGAGTACACATCATGCATGGAGAATTAGTACGCGATCTCCTGAATGCACTGTTATGCCCAAAGAAAGTTGCAATAGTCAAGTGCAGCGCACATAAAAAGGTGACGGACAAAATAGGACAGGGCAATGCTTTTGCAGACCGCATTGCGAGAGAGACCGCTATGCTGCACAATAATTTCCCCATGTATGTGGTGAAGTCGCAAGCTGAGTGGTGGCATGATGCTAGAGAAGAAATACTCGATATACAGAAGTCAGCATCAGAGGCAGAACTTGTGAAATGGGCCATCGAGGGAGTACTGGATGATGAGGGTTGCTGGCGTAGTAAAGATATGGAGAGATGGAAACTACCCATGGCCTATTTACAAACAATGGTGCAAATGACACATGGACTGGCACACATTGGAGCTCTCGCAATTACTAAATTGCTTACACGAGTTTGGGAAAATGCTGACATTGCTAGCACGGCTAAGAGAGTGGTGCAGACCTGTCTGATATGTTTGCAGCACAATCCTGGACAAGGGACTCATACTCCTAAAGGTGGGTTTGTTCCACCTACTGCACCATTCGAAGTACTACAAATGGATTACATCCAGCTGGAACGCTGTAATAATCTCAAGTATGTCCTAGTAGTGGTGTGTGCCTTCAGCAAATGGATTGAGGCTTACCCTACGAAAGACAATACAGCATTGACAACAGCTAAGGTGCTACTCAAGGAGTACTTCCCGCGCTACGGTGTTTGTAAACTTATGTGGAGTGATAATGGCCCTCATTTCATTGGAAAAGTAGTGGAATATGTCCTGAAAGGATTGGGAATCAAACAACGATTCCATGCTGTCTTTCATCCGCAATCAGCAGGTTTAGTAGAACGATACAATGCAACTCTGAAGCTGAAGCTAGCAAAGATAGTGGCATCGACATCTCTGAAATGGCCGGATGCTTTGCCTCTGGCATTGCTGTCCATTCGATCAGTGCCCCATTCTCGGTCTGGCCTCACACCCTATGAAGTGGTGTTTGGAAGGCCTATGAATATCTGGGGAGTTCCAAAACCTCGTTTGATACATGATATGCCTTGTATAATGATGAACGATTATCTGGCACGATTAACAAATGATTTGCTTTCTATTCATCAACAGGTTCGAGAGGCGCTCCCTGATAATTCTGCTGGTGAGGCTCACGATCTCCGCCCTGGGGACCACGTGATGGTCAAAGTCTTTGAGCGATCCAGCAGTTTGGAACCGAGATGGCATGGCCCTGAGCAAGTGCTGCTGGCTACGCGAACTGCCGTGAGAGTCACCAATAAGAAACGGTGGATACATTCAACGCACTGCCGACGTGTCTCTCCGGATCTGGTGAGCCCTGTGGTGCTATCTGACTACAGAAAGATTTTGGATACAGAAAAGAGCCCAGCTGTCACGCCTGATGAATTGGAGGGAGCCTTCCCGGACCACGTTGTTTCTGATAAAGTGAAATATAATCTACGCCCCAGGAAATAAGATTTCTCTTGTGCTCTTTTTGAAACTGGTTGGTGACCGCTCTGAGGTTTGTGAAACGGAAGCCGGGAATATCAAGGGGGGGGGATCAGTTCTGCCCAGTGTAGCGACACCCGTCTTGAATCCCGGAGAACAAATCAACGGCAGCCTCGGTTCAGAACCATCGTTTTATTTTTCCCGCGTAGTGTTGTTTTTGAAGAAGTATTGTTTTATGAACTATGGCCTCTCCTTCGACACGAAAGAGGAGAATTCTTGGTGCTGTTTTGTTTGTTTTGACTGTAGTGGTGATCGCAGTATTAGCTTGGACTATAGAACTGTTGTTTCCTGTACGAGAACATTTACTGCCCACCACTCCAAGCCCGTCTGAACATTTTCATTTCACTCTGCCTTTTCATGAAGAAAGACATAGACAGACTTATTTGAACAACAGCTTTATTAAGATTTTGCATCATACTCATAATATGACCAATACGTCCAATTGTTGGGTGTGTGGAATGTTGCCCGGACATCAGAAGAAAGGAGGAACACCACTCATTCCTCTCCCGTTTTCTCATAATGGTTCTTGTCATGCTTGGTACACTCTTCTTTTTACTCTGCGATGGCCAACGAAAGGTGGACTACTTTTTCGGTTGAATAAAATATGCTATAACGATAAAGATGGCTATCCACACGCTGAAGGAACTAAATTCGAATGGGAAGAATATCGTCCGGACAATGTTTCTACACCTCGTGTATATACGAATCAAAGACTTATAAATGTGACGAGCATGCACATAATAACCGTTATCGATACAAAAGCAGATTTGTGTATTAGAAATAAAGGTACAATCCCTGTAGGCCGCAGTGAATGTAATATTACGCTTACCTTTGATACACCGACTGGAATTGCATTTGTAGCTTCACATAACACATATTTCATTTGTGGAAATAAGGGATACCATCGTCTACCATTGGGATGGTTGGGAACGTGTTATATAGCGTTTGTATTACCACCTGTGTTTATTGCTCCTCCCATGTATCACAATGATTATGTTTTGTACCATGATTTCATATTGAATAGAGTGAAACGAACAATAGATCTTGATGAAATAGACCAGACTGATACCACTTTACAACAATATGTAGATTTCAATTTGGGGTTATTTTCATTCGTAGGAGCTGCATTGAATAGCAGGAAGATAAGGCGGCTTACACGTGTGGTAGAAGCCGTTGCCAATGAAACTGCCTCTGCTTTAGGGAATATTACTGAAGAATTACAAATTACCAGAATTGTAGCGCTCCAGAATCGAATGGTTCTAGATGTGATACTAGCTGATAGGGGTGGAGCATGCCGTGTCATCGGAAGTAGTTGTTGCGTGTACGTACCAGATAACTCACCTTCTGTATATGATTCAATTACAAAATTACATAAGATAGCTGCTGAGATCCACCCAGAAAATGGAACATGGACCTTTTCTGGTTGGTTCTGGACCCTGCTTAGTACTTGGGGTTGGAAATTATTAACGATTCTCTGTGTTTTTATTGGGGTACTATTTTTTCTTTGTCTATGTATTCAATGTGGCCCTACATTATGTTCTGTATGTATCACAGCCTGTATTCCGTCCAAACGAGCTATTGTTAAGCAAGAGAAACTGATCAATGATGAAGTATTGAAAATAATGGCTATTAACATTGAGGATGAACATTCTGACTATGTCCACTATGAGGTAGCTTTTGCTAAACGCTAAAAGGGCCGTCTGTCGTGTTTTGGCAGCTCCTGAGTTAGCGTTTAGCACAGCTACACGGTCTTTTCTGTTAACTTGACCAAAATGAACGGGGGCCATTTTGAATCCCTCTGACTTCCGTTTCCTATGAACACGCTGCCTCGTGGTCAGTATGCCCTTTCGTCCTTTCTCGATACCCATGGTCACTAATCTGCTCGGCAACAGGCTATTTTTAGTACTGGTCAAGCGCACATGCGCATTACGCACCAATTGGTCACTCTTTAGGAATGTTCACACTAACTGACCAGTGCTGTTGAAACTCCTCCCACACGTTGGCTGTGTTCCAAAAATGACCTTATATGTACCTAAAATGTGTAACTTGTAACCGCCTATCTTTTTATTACTATTAAACTGTATAAAAGAGGTCGCGCACCAATGTTCGGTGTGCTACTTCTTACATTGCCGAAGGGTGCTGTGGGAATGTATCACCACCCCATGGGGTCTTAATAAACTTGTCTTTTACCTTTTCCAGTGTCCGTGCCAACTTCTATACTAAGGTGTTCGAGAGTTTAGCAGAGTATGTAGGCCTGATTTGAACCCAACACCACAGCTCCACCTTCAATTCTCTGTGGTTCGCAAGTAACGTTCCCCAACGAACATGGCTCTTAACGCCTTAATATCTCGGTGGGATGGTGTACTTGCTTGCAGCAAATACAGGAGATCACCATATCTAATTAAGTTGGCCAAACTTTATGACAAGGCCTAGAACACAAGCAAAGGTAATGCGCTGGGCAGCTTCCCGTACTTAGCTGTGTTTACATTCAGCCCTGTTAAGCACTGCCATGCTCCCCGATGGAACTTCCCGCCACTGACAAGCTGATAATCATTCCCAACTCTAAAGCAGATGTATTTCACGAATAGAACAATATCCAACGAGTCTTCACTCTTTCATACAGCATCCCTCTCGCAAATAACATTTGTTCTCCAGCAAGGCTAGGTTACAGCAGTAGCCTGTGTGTCAGGGGCTCTAGTCCAAGAAAGAAATTCCCTCTTTGACCCATGTTAAACTGTGAAATACAGTAATAATTAGGAGTTCAGTGGGCCCTGGTGCCACTGCACTTGCTGCGCAAACGAAAGCTACGCCTCTAGTTTGAAAGTAGGAATGGAGGAAAAACAATCCGTGTTTGGGATAAATGTGATTACATAGAAAATGACGGGTGTGCTAATGTCATTTAATATGTTTTTTAAATTGTAAGGCAGGCTTGGGGAATACCTCATTAAAAGAGGCTTTCTTTCTTTTACGGCAGAAAAGGGTGTACCTACAAAGAAATACACATACAAAGGTCTGCACAGGTCCACAAACACACACACAAAATATGAACACACAGATAAGTACCACTACACCGAATTCTGTGGAATTGATCAAAAACTCAGTGAATTCTGCTCCGCAACTCCATTCCATCTCACCACAATTAAGAAAACAGAATCCTCACATACCCTTGGGAAAACGACAAGTAACATTATCACATGCTAAAATGCATATAATCATCTCATAAAAGTGAAAATGAAAATACAGCAAGCAGTGAGAGAAGTGATGATTTTGGGGTCTTTCCTAACCTAGGGAGAGGACCAAGCAGAATCCTTGAACACAAACAGCACACAATGCTGAAATGATTTGGTGGTGGTCCCATCCTACTAGGACCACCCCAAGCACAGGTATGGGCAAAAATACAATCCCAACCAAAGGCCCTGCAAAGCATTATGGGACGAAATTCTAGTGCAGTAAATATTATAGTATCCAATATCAAAACCCTCCTCAGGGGTAGGCTCTCAGGCTAAGCTGATAGCTAATACAATAATATTCACTAAACTCTAGAATCTTGCTCCATAATGCACCGCTTTCAGCAAGCAAGAGCATTTTTTTCTGTTCTCGCTTGCTAAAAGTGGAACACAGTTTGCTGTGGCTTGGCCGGAGCGGTATAGCTCCCGCCAAGCCACAACAAACAGCTATGTCCCAGGGGTGGGCACCCCGGGAAATAGCAGGAGTCTGCCCTGGGGGTGCCCAGGGCCGTTATTGGCTGCAGGTTCTTCATATTTTCCCCAGGGCTGCGGAGGGGCCATGTGACCCCCGCAATACATTTAACAAAAAAGAGGTGGCAGTCCCTGGGGTTGCAGGGGGGTCTGTGTGGCCCCCACACATCAATTAAAATTAGAGCCCTGATCTACCTGATTGTTTTAATTGTGCCGAGGGAGACGCCCCAAAGATATGTAACCGGTCAATTGTATGCCTTCTTTATGCAGGTGATATTGTATTAATGGACCTAACCACTATTGGGATGAACAGAAAGTTGATTTCCTTACAGAACTATACAGTTGATCACTTTTTGAAAATAAGTGTTTCAAAAAGTTAAATTTTAGTAATGAAAAGTAAGAAAAATAGAAAATTATGTAATTTCAATTGGCATATAGGTTATGAAAAATTGGAGGTTGTAGATTCATATCCTTATTTAGGGAAATTAATAGCAGGTAGCACAAAGAACAAACTCCATATTCAACACAGCGCAGCTAAAGCAGTATCACATGCCAATGATTTGCGTATTTTTTATAATGCTATGGGTAGAAGGCATTTCTTACATGTATTAATGGTTTTTAGAGTAAAAATTCCATCAACGCTGTTTTATGCCATTGAATCTATCCCCATCAAAGATTGGAATTTTTTTGACAGAATTGAAGGTCAGATATTACGCAAATTATGTAATTTTAATACTTTAGTTCCATCGGCTGCTATTAGGCTGGAATTTGGCTTAATAAGCTCCTACATTCAAGGTTTAGCTAGGGTTTTACGTTGGGGATACCAGTTGAAAAATTCAGAGCGAGACTCATTAAGAGGGATCATGTGTCAAGAAGTTTTTGGTTTTCGGCAACTAATTATTCGTTTTATCATGATTTTTTATTTGCACAAAAAACCTTCTCTATACAAGAAGATTTAGTGAGTACTCTTCTTCCTTTAGAATTCAAATCTTTCTTAAAAACCTTTAGTGGTAAGATTAGTTTTAATAGAGACATTGGATTCTGTAATTCCAAAAAGAGACTGGTGTTAATTGTAAGGACAAACACACCAAAAACTCCCCAAAAAAATGTATATTGGAATTTACAGCATGGACCCCGAAGACTTCTCACACTATGTCGCATGAATCTTCTATCTCTAAACGATCTAACTGCACACTGGTCCCCAAATCTGAGTAATGGAAAAATATGTAACCTTTGCAATCTGAGTGTTCAGACCTTGGATCATGTTTTGTTTGCATGTCCCACGTTGAACTCGAGCCGTCGCCATTGGCTACGACCAATGTTCTTAAAAAAAGGCGTCAAAAATGTAACTTCAGCACGCAATTTTCTATTTTGTCCAAAAAATTAAGCAGTGTGTTTAAAATGTTTTAATTATTTTAAGGAGTTTATGGTATATTTTAATCCTGTTTTCTGCGGTTGTTCGCACAAGAGGGAGATACTGTGTTCTTTTTCCACCTACCGTTACGCTGCTAGCTTAAAATCTGTGATAAAGTGAGATACTGGACTGCGTTCACACAAGTATTGCTGCTACTGTATTGCTTTCTGGTTAGGATAGGATATGTTTTATAAATTCTGTTTGCTGCTAAAATCAAATAGGCTGCTGAGGATGAATTCTACATTTTTATCTTGTATTTTAAATTGTTGATATTTATTGCCCCCTGTTCTCTTTAGTTCTTTCAGGATACATCTTGCCATTTTATTCCATTTACTGTTTGAGGAATGAGTGCTGCTATATTTACATTTTCTTGTATTAACTTGTATGCATTTTATGTGGACCTCATTTGAGTTCCAAATCTTAATAAATATTTGAATTAAATTGAATAGAGCCCTGGAGAGGTGGTCCCAGGGTCTCTGGGAAGACCGCACAGGCCCCCCCTTCCAAATTGACAAAAGGCCCAGGGAGATGGCATTCCCCGGGGCCACAGGGGTTCTGTGTGGCCTACCACATTATTTAAAATTAAAGCCCTGAGAAGGTGGCAGCCCCCAGGGTAGAGGAAGGGGGGTCCGCGCGACCCATGCTTTCTGTAAAGAGAAAGCCCCAGGGAGGTGACGGACACCGGGGCAGGTGGGGAGTCAAAGAGCACCCCCAATTATAATTAAATAAGCACCGGGGAGGTTGTTGTTCCTGGGCAGTGGGGGAGACTGTACAGGGCTCGACAAATCCACTCGCCCGCTCGCATTTGCGAGGGAGAATTGATTAGGATGAGCAATTTTGAGATACTACTCGCCCTTTCTGGCGAGTAGGAGGACAATCTAACTTTTGTCCTCTGTCTTTGAAAACGGAGCAAAAGTGACAAGATAACAAGATTTAAAGGCATTTTTATTGCTCACAAAGGAGATGAGCAATAAAGAAGCCTTTAAATCTTGTTATCTTGTCACTTTTGCTCTGTTTTCAGAGAAGGATGTCAAGTAGGTTACAGTTAGGTCGAGGGGATTTTCCAAGGTACTAGACCTGCAGGACTAGTACAATTTTTCGGATTTTTCGAGCCCTGCTGTGCTAGCCTCCCCCACTTTCATTTTTAAAGAAGCCCCGGGAAGGTGATGGCCCCTGGGGCAATATTCAGCTTCATGGGGGGGACCTGTGTGCCCCTCACTCTATTATTTTTAGAAATGCCCTCAGGACAAGGCCCACCTGGGGCCAACACAGGAGACCACGCTTGGTTTAACAACAAAACATTCAGCAGGGTCCATGGATCATGCTGAAATTATTTTCTTTTAATGCTTTTTTGGCCATGCGAGGTCCTTGTGGGAGCCCCTCCCCCCCAAAAGACCCTGTGGGGTCAGGGTGTTTCTACCCGACCCTCTTTTCTTTTTTTTAATGTTTTTTTTCTGTGACTTGATTCAAGCAGAGTCACAAAATGGCTTCCAACACTTCCCGGTTTGAAGTGTTGGTAGCCAATCAGATCACAGCACGAGATTGGGAGGGGTTGCGGGTCCTCCGTGTCCCAAGGTATTTCTTTAAATAACTCTGCAACTACTGTACAGATTTAAAGAAATCACAAAAAGGCACTTCCCTGAATCAACATCCATTTTCCTGCCAAATCTGGTGTCATTCTGTTAAGCAGGTCAGGGCTGTAGCCATGTCTAAATTTCTTATGGAAATTAACACGGGGAAAAAGCGTTTTGGGACCCCCCCCCCCTTCTTTTTAAGCCCCCGCTTGACAGATCACCCCAAAAAAAGACAGCAGCTAAAGTGAGTTGCAAACTACTTTTAAAAAATACACGAGGATTCGTCAAATGACACCAAAGTTATTGGCAAATAAAAACATGCTCTTCCTATGTAAACTACATCTTAACTAGAACTGATGTAGCTGATATTTTATGATACCAAATGCCTTTTGCTTTAAGGCCTGTAGCTTTCTTTAATCTACTTAAAATTGACACCAGCAAGAATGTACAAAATGGTCACACGTACCATTTTATGTGTCAGCCAGCTGCAACGTGCAAAGCAACGCAAGGCTTTCCGAGAAATACGCATGCCAGCTTCCAGCTAGTCTATTGCAGAAACAGCACATTTCCTATCTGTGTCAACGTGACCTGACCGGTCACGTCCGTGCCATGCCCACGTATACCAGGAACATATATTTCACCTGTATGGAAATACCCCAAATCTGCTTTTGCCGATGACACGTGGGCACCAACACCAGATCGTAGACGTATTTCGGTCCTTAGAAGGTATCACACCAGGATTAGCCTTCACTGAATGGTCCAGCAGGACATAGTCTGATCTGTGTTACATATTTTGTGATGCTCATCCTCTAGGGCTTGTATCTATAAAATGTCTCTGCACTGTCATACCAATTGGGCACTCAGTAAGCTTTGCTGAGGTCTCCGTGCTGCACGTTTATTTTGCATTCTGATTGGGTTCCCAATAAATCTTGCAAACTTGTGTGCTGAGAGATAATTGTTTCTGTGTCATTTTATTATCCTTTATTATTTCAGCTTCAACAGAACTACCTATTGTCAACCGCCTGTAGGTGATATATACACACACATCTGATATATATACTTGGCATTTTGTTGTAAAGGCATGCGGGGAAAAGGCATGCGTGGTAAATGGTGCATTGTAAATGCTATTTCCCTCTATGTCCAGTTTATCAAGGTCTAGGGTTTAGTATCACATCAAGAGATAGTGCAGTATTAGACTACTTAAGACCCCAATTGGTCTCATAGCGTCATGGTACTCAATGGGACATGAACCTAAACTGAGTCAATCCCGTCTACGGAGTCCACTTCAATGGGCCTTTGCTACCAGTGTCTTGAAAGCTTCCAGTAGCACTTACGCTTCTTTTAGTCCTGAGGCAGTTTTGGTATTTGGTTCACCACAGAACGAAAGGCCTGACTAGTCCAGTTGAAACTTTGTCACCTTTGTACATTGGCAGGGGTTCTTTTCAGAGCATAAAATGTGGTGGACTCCCACATTCGATTTTGATGGCAATCCACCAAATGTTTACAAAGTGGGAGTTTGTTTCTGAAAAACACACTGGGAGTTTTTTCACGGGGAGTGTGGATCATTATTTTCGTTTCTGTCCAACGCTACCTGGCTTTACTGCCTGTCTGCATCCTTCTGTGTACCTGCTTCTACCTGGGGGTGAGGTGCCTGTTCTGCAGCACTACACACACCCCATGTACCACACACACATCTGTGTTGCAGAGTTTACTCCACGTTCAACATTGCGCCGTTTGGGTTTCTTGTTATATATGCTTTCATTGTTTTAACTTTTACTGGTATTATGACCTTCTCTCCTGCACAACACTTCATTTAGCAAAGGAAATCCTAGGTGCGAGAAAGGGAGCATGAGAGCAAGCCCTCTCACAGGGGCAGGGAAAGTAAACAAAAGAAGACAAACATATGCACCCAATACACTTGCTGCGTCCTCAGTAGGCACATAATATGGTGTTACTTTCACTATTAGATTAGTTTTGTACCAGTTTTTAACTGCACCGTGTTCTTCCCTTTTAAGGCGCTGCCTCCCATCTAAGTCAGTCCTAAATCAGTTTTTTTTAAAACTGCATCGTTTTGCACATCTATACTACTATAATAAAGGAAGAACTTTCAGCCTTTGAGGCGGGTAAACTCGGGAACCACAGCGCCAATCCACACATCCGATACACCGTTGGAATCGTCAGGGTGTGTAGATGGTTATAGGCTATATAAATTTTAAAAAAAATGTTATTTAAAAAATTTACAGTAAAAAAAAAAGTAGTTCCTCCGAAGTAGCGCCGGCCGCGACGTGCATGCTCACGTCAGGAGCGCGGGGAGGAGCGGCGTCCAGGAGCGCGACGAGGAGCGGCGGACATGGCGCGGGGAGGAGCGGTGACGTGAGGAGCAGCGGACAGGCCAGCGTCGGTGCGAGCAGGGGACAGGCTGGAGGAGCGGCGGTTGAGGTAAGGGAGCGGCGGACATGGCGTGGGGGAGGAGCGCTGACGTGAGGAGCAGCGGACAGGCCAGCGGCGGTGCGAGCAGCGGACAGTCGGGAGGAGCGGCAGCTGAGGTAAGGGGACCCATGTCGGGGCAGAGGGGACCCATGTCGGGGCAGGGGGGATCGAGGCAGGCGGGGGACGGGCCGGGCGGGGGCCAGGCTGCTGGACAATGTCGGGGCGGGCGGGGGTCGGGGAAGCCTGTTGCTCCCGGACAACGTCGGGACGGGCTGCTAGTATCTTATAAAAATGTTTGTTCTGCAAATGTACTGTGTACCAGCAGTAGAGGGCAGTAGGGCAGGATACCAATATGTAGCTTCAGCGGTAAACCAGAAGCTACGGGCAACGGCGTGGGGAAGGAGCTACAATCCTAACCACGCCACACTACAACAAGCAGCGACAAATGGAATGCTGTCCGTTCACAAGCTGGTAAATGGAAGCAGCTGACGTAAGCGCGCCGTGCCGGCAAACCATACGCGTGCATATGTCCTGTTCGGGCGCTTGTACATCTCCTGTACCCCTTCCAAAAAGAAATCGACGACAATAGATCTCGCCAAGTGAGCAGCAAATGCGTTGCATCGCTAGGCGAAACCTAAAAAGGACAGTACATGACCCACCCTAAATAAGGTGGGCAGTGTAATGCCCCTCCTTTGACGATCCCTACTCTATTGGCTGTCAGAGGAAGCTTGAAACCCTTAAGGTCTGCCATCCAGGCAGTTTATTCTTTTGTGTTTGCAAAGGAGTACCCAAACTCTAAATCAGGTCATAAAAGTCTAGGGGACTATGCTCTTGTTTGGGTAACACACAGTATTCCAGCCCTGGCACTGCACGGGCACAGCTCTTTTACCCTTCCAGGAAGAGCTTCAAATGAGTCAAGATGATAACCTTCAGGCCAGCCTGAACCTTCTAAATCCAACGGCCACTTTAGACACTGTTGAACAATTACTTCTCGTTTTGAATGTCCTTCGGTGGGAGGCACCAAGGGCAGCTCTACGATCGTTCTGCTTCTTCAGCGTGGGTGTTCCAACACTGTTGTTCGTCTGCTCGTCTGCTCAGCAACGTTGACAATAGTTTATGGAGGAACCCAATGGATGTGATATCTCACCCTTTCTCTTTAATCCGGATGTGGCACCACTGAGAGGTTAGTCCACTCCTTTGGTCTGAAAGTATTATCCTTTGCTGGTGACAAACAGCTGTTCCTTAGGATGGACAGGGATTCTGACAATTCCATCAGCTGTCTGAGGGTGTGCTTGACAGCCATTTACTTCCTGATGACTACTAAATGTATAAATATGATTAGAGATAAAACTGAATTTTTTCTCATTGCTGGAGCACTCTCACCAGGAAAGCCAGAGCTTTGTCCTACACCAGCTGAGCCTGAATAGGTTAAAAACCTTGGAAGTACATTTGACAGCGATGTCTGATTTCTTCCGCAAATTTAAAAACGTTTGGTCTTCTTGAGTTTTACAACAGGATTACTGAAATGATTAAAAAAACTACTACCCACTCCTAACAGAGTTGAGGGGGTAAGAGCTTCTTTTTATCTCTTGGCTAGGCTACCCTCTTCAGCTTGTGGAAGGCTGCATGGGGAAGACAGCTGCACTTTCAGAATATGCTGGCAATGATAGAGTTAGGGTGCAGAACTATCATCATGTCCTATCACTGATTCCTTGATGAAAAACAGGTCAGCTTCAAACTCCTCTGTCTCATTCATCAGACGTCTTACAAAGTACAAAGGTGGTCTAACCTCCTGGCCTGACATGTTAGTGCCCGCACACTACTCCTACACGACTTCTAAGACCCATCGTATGGGTCCTAAATCATATTCCTCACTTCCAGAGGGCTGGATAGGGGTGGAAACCTTCAGTGGCCTGAGGCGTCACCTATTGTCCTCGCTTCCAGAGGGCTGGATGGGGATTGAGGACCTTCAGTGACCTGAGGCTTCACCTATTGTCCTCGCTTCCAGAGGGCTGGATGGGGATTGAGGACCTTCAGTGACCTGAGGCGTCACCTATTGTCCTCACTTCCAGAGGACTGGATGCAGGTGGAGGACCTTCAGTGATCTGAGGCCTCACCTATTGTCCTCGCTTCCAGAGGGCTGGGTGGGGATTGAGCACCTTCAGTGACCTGAGGCCTCACCTATTGCCTCGCTTCCAGAGGGCTGGATGGTGGTGGAGGGCTTTCAGTGAGTGCAGGTATCACAAACTGAATTAGTTCTTTTTGTCCCTCGATTCAACCCTTCCCTCAGTAAAGTCATAGTGGCTTCAGGAACAACTTGACAACATACTTATTCCACTGATGTGATGTTCTGTTAGCTTGTACTTTGTCTCCCTGTTTTAATTCTATCAGTCTATTCTTGGTCTCCCAGTGCCATGATCACTGTGTCAAACTTACGCTCTGCTGGTAACGTCTTACCAAAGCGCCAGGGCCCTGGATCAAGCTTCTTATTGCTTTGGTGACTGTGGCCAGCTGGGCTTGAAGGATCGTGTGGTTTGTGGGGCACTCACTGCTTTGAGGCCACCGCCAGCAAGGACTTCTGTCAGCGGTGCCTTGTGCAGATCCTCCTTCCAGGCAGGGGCTTGTTTCGTCAATGATCTGTTCAAAGGTCGGGTGCGGTACAACTGGCCTAGGTCAACTTCTTTATTGCAATTCTACTGGTCAAGCCACAGGCCCCAAGCTGTGAGATGAAGGACAATCTGGATTTTCTAAGCTCCGTGGAAAATTGAGAGAGTTCTACCGCATCCACCACATACTGCAAGACTCCAAGAGCTGAAGGTAGAAATACAATTCCAAGGATGAATTCAACCAGTCTTTCTGAACATCCCCTTGAAAATGGCAACTAGTGAACATACCCACTGTACCAGCACAGTGCAGAGAGCTTTTCAAGAACCTCGAGGTACATTGATTTTCTCTATCTGCTGTAACAGAAGATTTTGATACTTGGTATTATCAATGCTCTTTGGACAAGGTCATACATTTTGCAGTAAGAATCGAAATAATCCTGCCCAGACACACACCCTCAAGTCAATATTGCATGATGCTTGGTGGTCTTAGTCCTCAGCAAGTCCTCTGCAAATTGCTGAAACTTTCTTAGACCTCCTGGACAGCTGTGCCAACACACAGACCAACTAAACACCCTCCAGGAGCTACCAATCGATCTACCAGCACTTGGTAGCCCAATCCAGACTCCAATCTTTAAAACCATCTACCAGCATCCAGACTCAAATCTTTCAACGTTCTCTGTTACCATCTTTGGAACTGCCTGTCTCTGAGATTCGTGGAAGCTCCACGCTCAAAGTTAGTTCATAAAATCCCAATAGACTGGAAGACAAGACAAAATAATGACACACCGCACAGAACTGTATATTAATCAACCATTTTTTCATAACATGTACCATTGTCTTACTTCTGTTGCTTCAACATGGACGTTTTGTTGTCTGTTTATCACAACAGCTCCTTTATTTAAAACCTCACTTACCAGTTTGTTTTACATCATACCTACCAGGTTGTTACTATGTTGGACCCAAAAAAGTTTTCGCTTTTCGCCCCCCTAATTTAAGGATGTCTCCCCCATGGTAAAGGTTACTGTATAGGCCATGTGTGGTGTGAGACGCCATGTTAATGTGATAATGTGATGCAATGGTGTGCACGTTTTTTACCCCCATTGTGTAAAATGTATCCTGATGAAATGTCACATTTAAGATGGATGCCAGGGCTGTGCGTTGTGCCACCTGACTGCAGTAGGTTAGCAGTCTGGTCGTTAGGTACCCAGCCATCCCTGCTTTTGGAGGGAAAGACTGGCACCTAGGGTGCTCTACTTTTCCCCATGAGCCAGTTTAAACCAGTTTGCCTGAGAATTCTAGAAGGTTCTGGCACTGTCTGGTAGGTGGGGTGAGGGGTTATAAATAAGGGGGATGTGCCACCATGTGCAGAGACAGAGCAGGTACTGGAACGTGAGGGGACCTGCTGCCATGGGAGACCGCCACTTGGGCCTGTGTGCTGGACCCTGCACCCATCTATCACCCCTCTACTGTCCACAGGGCTAGTGGAGCCCCACTTCAGGAGTTCAGGCTGCTGTTCAGGAGGAGGGCCACGCTGCAGTGGAGGAATGTGTCAGCCTACCGCCCTGTTTTGATGAGTTCCCACTAACTGTTGACCTGGCCCAGTAGTGCCTACTGCTCTGTCCCCCGGCCCCCTGAAGAAGGAGGGCCCTCCTAGGTCCCTGAAGTGCCGGGAACCTATGCCACGCAAGCGCTGCGCCCAGAAGTGCCTAGAAGGGAAGGAGCATCTTGGACCCCCCCCCCCAGGAGGAGAGGAGTGTTACCCAGGGGCTTGCTGCTGGGACTGTCCGCCCCCCCTTGAGCTACAATCCTAAAGTGTGCCTAGAAGAAGCATTGTGGGCTGAGAGAGTTGCTGCCTGTGGTGACCTGTCAAGCGCTATACTGCCTGGGACTGCAAGAAGCATTGAGCCTCCAAGCGCTGGGGCTGGAGTAGCTGTCTGCCCCCTAAACGCCACAATCCTAAGCTATGGGTGTTTGGAATCGCTATTATTTCCCAGAGTGCCGTGACAGGACTGCCTTGCTGCCCTTCTAAGCGCTGTTGCCGCCTTCATAGCGCTGTGCCCAAGTCGCGCTGCTAATCCCTACTCACCGCCGCAGCCCGCGGCCAGGAAGAACTGTGGCCTCAAAAGCGCCGTGGGTGCCTACCCCGCATGTGGCGCAATCAACTACCCCCGCTTCATGAATAATTAATCAGCGGGTGCCTACCAGACACTGGCGCTAAAGCCGAACTCACCGCCGCGGCCCCTTGGGCCGTCTGAAGAAGCGCCGTGCCTGGGATCACGGCCGCGACCTCGGGGTCGCTGATCAAGGGAGTGCCGCTAGTGACTGGACCCTCGCGGTGGCCCCCAGAGCCAGGAGAGGGCCGCTGCGGCATTGAGAAAGCTGCACTTGCCCTTGCAGAAGCCGGGTCGGGTGGCATCATGTGGCTGGGGGCGTTGGTGACGTTACCAGCCGCGCCCCCCGGCCGCCAGACACAGATTGGCTGTTGATGGCGCGCCCCCTGGAAGTCGCACGCCGATTGGCTGAGAGGCAGGAAAGAAGCCGGAAAAGAAGCTGACCCTAAGCCCCGGGTCCCCGTGAGGGAGGGGGAACCCGGGTGAAGCCAGAAGTGAGCGGGGCTCCCGGAGTCTCGAGGGAGCCCCGTGGAGAGTGACCGGAGCAGGAGCCCACTCAGCCAGTCTGTGCCCCACAAGAGGACACCGCCAGAATGGGCCAAAGTGCTGTCGGGGCCCCCCTGGTGGATGGAGAGCCCTGAGTGCTGCCGCGAGTCCAGTGCTGTGCTGCAGGGGCCTGAGGGAGGCCTCGTGGGCCCCGTGTGGCCCGCATAGATACCAGGAGCTGCCCCGGGGCCCTCATGCTCTGAGGAGAGCCCCGCAGAACCCTGCTAGGACATCAGTAGCCCGGTGAATGGGGGCTCCATTAGACTGTGGTGGGGGTGTGTGTCTGGGCACAGGGTCGGTGCCCTGCCCGGGGACCATCGTTATTCAGGGAGCCCCAGAAGAGGGACTCCCTCGTGCCACCCGCACAGGACTGCCTTTGCACCACTGCCCCGCTGGACAGAGGGTAGTGGCAACGATTGGGGCATTAATAATTTAAGGGCCACCCCATGTAGGACGCCTGACCTGTTAGGAAGCTGGCTATGTTGGAAATGCCTCAATGCTTTACGCCCCGGGATAGGGTTGTGCCTGCAGTAAAGAGTGTGCCTGATCCCATGCCGAAAGTGGAGGGCAGGCTATGAAGTCTATTTGCAGAAGGTCCTGCCTAAGGTTTTGATCCCTAGGGTTTGCCTGTTACCACTGATGCACCTAATGTGCTTTTCTTAAGGGTGAAGCCAGATGTTAAGTTGATGCCCCATGTTAAAGGTGATTCTGCCTTCCTAGGCCAGATGGTAGTATTGCGTGCCTGTTGTTCCCTAATACAAGTCAAGCTGGGTTTATTCCTAATGTTTTATTTTACTCTTACAGCCTACTGCTAAGGTGATGACAAGGATTAATGCCTGTGTTTGCCCTGCAATACTGACCCTATGTTTCATGCCAATTGATAACGTTCTTTTTATTTCAGCCTGGAAACTAATGGACTCACCCTTTTCTTGCTTTGCCCATTTTCCCCTTAAATAATCCCCCTGGTATCCATTGCCCTGGCGCCTGTTGGCGCCCTATTGTGATTACTGTGCATTACTGAGTTTTACCTTTGCAGGTTGGACCTAATACAAAAGTTATTCTTTTTCCAACCAGAAGCTGTGTTGTGTCTCTTTTGTGGTGTGCCTGGTATGTCATCTGTGCGTACTGCGTGGATGCTTCACACATGTCCTCAGGAGTTTGGCCTGCACGCTCTGCTCCATGCTAACCCCCGTAGAATTGGTAACCCCATTTCTAACATACTATTTCTGACCTAAAGAAATCTCTGGTAGACATGTTGTGCTGCCTGTTTCTACATAAATAGTTAATGGACTACTGCTGCAGGAACTGTGCAGTATCCTTGCAGTAATATACACTTTATTGGGAGCGGGTTGAGCACATCTGGCTCACCACTTTTTCCTCCTCCCCTCAGCTGTTCACCACTGGAGTCCCGCAGGGTTCCTCCCTTAGCCCGCTCCATTTTAAAATGTATGTTACGCCACTGATATATCTGGCAGAGGAGCTTGGGGCTAAGGTGATGGCCTATGCGGACGATACCCAGCTGCTGTTTACCTGGGACAAAACATCGGACTCCGTTTCAGCGGCGCAACAGTGCCTAGTTTCCATCTTTAAATGGCTGGCCAATGCACAGCCTAAGTGCAACGAACAAAAATCTGAGATCTTGCTTCATGGCAAGTTTCCCGCTGACTTCCGCAAACAACTGTGGCCACCTGACTCCCCGCATCCCTTCTCGTCGGGACAGCCCGCCAAAAATCTTGGAGTGTGGTTTAACGAGAGTCTTTCTTTTACAACTCACATCAAGAAACTGGCAGGATGTTGTTTCAGCCTCCTTAAGACTCTGAGGACTTTCTTTCCGCTTCTCCCTCTAGTGGCAAGAGAAACTGTTACATGTGCCCTGATTTTATCTCGCTTGGATTACGCCAATGCCCTCTATGCTGGCACCCCTGGCTACCTGCTTAAAAAGCTCCAGGTGGTCCAGAATGCGGCCGCCAGACTACTATTGGGCATTTCGGCGAGGAACAGTGTGGCTCTCCAATTACGTTCTCTTCACTGGCTTCCTGTCGCTGACAGGGTCAGGTTCAAATCTTTGGTTTTGGCCCACCGTGCTCTCCATGGCTTTCGCCCACTCTATCTTCAGAGGCGCTTCTCCTTCTACTTTCCGTAGCATGCGCTCTGATCTATGTCCCTGCGCCTGGCTCGGCTTCCATGCTTTAAACTTCAGAGGGTGGGCGGTAGCTCTTTTGTGGTGAAGGCTAGCGCTGCCTGGAATGCCCTCCTCCTTGCTTTGCGGTCCATTCAGAACACAGCTGTGTTCAAAAGGAAACTTAAGACTCGCTTCTTTGTTTGTTAGCCTCTCCTTGTACCCCACTGGCATCATGCCGGGACACTCACGAGTAATCCGTGCGTGCTACAAGTGGATATAACATAACATAACATAACATAAAAGGTACTTTGTTAGAAAAGCTGCAACTACTAGAATAATAACATAACAAATGCAGAGCACACAGTGCAACAACACAGACCAGGCACTAGGAGAATCTGATGCAAACAATGCTATAATACAGGTCACACATTAGGAGAATCTGATGCAAACAAGGCAATAACACAGGCCAGGCACTAGGGCAATGTGACACAAACAATGCAATAACACAGGCCAGGCACTAGGAGAATGTGACGCAAACAATGCAATAATACAGGCTGTATACTAGAAGAATCTGATGTGTACCATGCAATAACATAGGCCAGGCACTAGGGGAATGTGATGCAAACAATGCAATAAAACAGGCCAGGCACTAGGAGAATGTGACGCAAACAATGCAAGAATACAGGCTGTATACTAGAAGAATCTGATGTGTACCATGCAATAACATAGGCCAGGCACTAGGGGAATGTGATGCAAACAATGCAATAAAACAGGCCAGGCACTAGGAGAATGTGACGCAAACAATGCAATAATGCAGGCTGTGTACTAGAAGAATCTGATGTGTACCATGCAATAACATAGGCCAGGCACTAGGGCAATGTGACACAAACAATGCAATAACACAGGCCAGGCACTAGGAGAATGTGACGCAAACAATGCAATAATACAGGCTGTATACTAGAAGAATCTGATGTGTGCCATGCAATAACATAGGCCAGGCACTAGGGGAATGTGATGCAAGCAATGCAATAACAAGGGCCAGGCACTAGGAGAATATGACGAAAACAATGCAATAACAAGGGCCAGGCACTAGGAGAATGTGACACAAACAAAGCAATAACACAGGCTGTGTACTAGAAGAATCTGATGTATACCATGCAATAACACAGGCCAGGCACTAGGGAAATCTGAAGCAAACAATGCAATAACAAGGGCCAGGCACTAGGAGAAAGTGATGCAAACAATGCAATAACACAGGCCAGGCACTAGAAGAATCTGATGTATACCTTGCAATAACACAGGTCATGCACTAGGAGAATCTGATGCAAACAATGCAATAACACAGTCCAGGCATTAGGAGAATCTGATGCAAACAATGCAATAACACAGAACAGGCACTAGGAAAATCTGATGCAATCAAAGCAATAACACAGGCCAGGCACTAGGAGAATCTGATGCAAACAATGCAATAACAACTGCCAGGCACTAGGAGAATGTGACGCAAACAATGCAACAACACAGGCAAGGCACTAGGGGAATCTGATGCAAACAATGCAATAACAACTGCCAGGCACTAGGAGAATGTGATGCAAACAATGCAACAACACAGGCCAGGCACTAGGGGAATCTGATGCAAACAATGCATTAACACCGGCCAGGCACTAGGAGAATCTCATGCAAACAATGCAATAACTCAGGCCAGGCACTAAGATAGTGTGACACAGACAATGCAATAACACAGGCCAGGCACTAGGGGAATGTGGAGCAAACTATGGAATAACACAGGCCAGGCACTAGAAGAATCTGACGCAAACTATGGAATAACACAGGCCAGGCACTAGGAGAATCTAATGGAAGCAACGCAATAACACGGGCCATGTACTAGGAGAATCTGATGCAAAGAATGCAGTGACACAGGCCAGGCACTAGAAGAATCTGATGCAAGCAATGCTGTTAGAACCCGGAGTCTCTTATTGGCAACAGTATGCACCTTTGTCAAGTAGGGACCCTTTATCTACCTCAGGGCAAGGGAGTTTACACACTGTAGATAACCCCTGCTCACCGCCTTGATAGCTTGGCACAAGCAGGCAGGCTTATCTCAGAGGCAATGTGTTAAGCATTTGTGAACACATACAGTAATATAGATGAACCACTGCAAACAATGCAATAACACAGGCCAGGCACGATGAGAATCTGATGCAAACAATGCAATAACACAGGCCAGGCTCGAGGGGAATCTGACGCAAACAATGCAATAACACAGGCCAGGCACTAGGAGAATTTGAGGTAAACAATGCAATAACACAAGCCAGGCACGAGAACAATCTGACGCAAACAATGCAATAACACAGGCCAGGCACTAGAGTAATCTGATGCAAACAATACAATAACACAGGCCAGGCGCTAGGAGAATCTGATGCAAACAATGCAATAACACAGGCCAGGCACGATGAGAATCTGATGCAAACAATGCAATAACACAGGCCAGGCACCAGGAGAATCTGATGCAAACAATGCAATAACACAGGCCAGGCACTAGGAGAATCTGACACAAACAATGCAATAACACAGGCCAGGTACTAGGAGAATCTGATGCAGACAATGCAATAACACAGGCCAGGAACTAGGAGAATCTGATGCAGGCAATGCAATAACACAAGCCAGGCACTAGGAGAATCTGACACAAACAATGCAATAACACTGGCGAGGCACAAGGAGAATCTGATGTAAACAATGCAATAACACTGGCCATGCACGATGAGAACATGACGCAAACAATGCAATAACACAGGCCAGGCACTAGGAGAATCTGATGCAAACAATGCAATAACACAGGCCAGGCACTAGGAGAATTTGACACAAACAATGCAATAACACAGGCCAGGTACTAGGAGAATCTGATGCAGACAATGCAATAACACAGGCCAGGAACTAGGAGAATCTGATGCAGACAATGCAATAACACAGGCCAGGCACTAGGAGAATCTGACACAAACAATGCAATAACACTGGCGAGGCACAAGGAGAATCTGATGTAAACAATGCAATAACACTGGCCATGCACGATGAGAACATGATGCAAACAATGCAATAACACAGGCCAGGCACTAGGAGAATCTGACACAAACAATGCAATAACACAGGCCAGGTACTAGGAGAATCTGATGCAGACAATGCAATAACACAGGCCAGGAACTAGGAGAATCTGATGCAGACAATGCAATAACACAGGCCAGGCACTAGGAGAATCTGACACAAACAATGCAATAACACTGGCGAGGCACAAGGAGAATCTGATGTAAACAATGCAATAACACTGGCCATGCACGATGAGAACATGACGCAAACAATGCAATAACACAGGCCAGGCACTAGGAGAATCTGACACAAACAATGCAATAACACAGGCCAGGCTCTAGGAGAATCTGATGCAAACAATGCAATAACACAGGTCAGGCACAATGAGAATCTGACACAAACAATGCAATAACACAGGCCAGGCATGAGGAGAATCTGATGTACACAATGCAATAACACAGGTAAGGCACAATGAGAATCTGATGCAAACAATGCAATAACACAGGCAAGGCATGAGGAAAATCTGATGTAAACAATGCAATAACACGGGCCAAGAACTAAGAGAATCTGATGTAAACAATGCAATAACACAGGCCAGGCACTAGGAGAATCTGATGTAAACAATGCAATAACACAGGCCAGGCACTAGGAGAATCTGATGCAAACAATGCAATATCACAGGTCAGGAACTAGGGCTGATGCAAACAATGCAATAACACAGGCCGGGCCTGCTGTAAAATAGATTTCCTCCTGTAGTCCTAACACTGCTTCGAGTGCAGTGCCCAGACTTCCTCTTCTGTAAACGCCCCTCGTGATGTAGTAAAGAACAAAGCAACGTGCACAGGTCATCGATTCTGAAAATACCACACTTAGGGGCCGCCCTTGAGCCGCACCATGAACGCAAGAGCAACGCAACTCTTAAGTTAGATTTATCAAGACACGCAAGGCCACCTTGCATGTCCATACGTGGCGTCCTTTGCACTCAGGGGCATATCAAAGAGTTGCGTCAGCCTTGAGCCGCACAATGAAGCGCAAGAGAGACGCAACTCTTAAGTTAGATTTATCAGGACACGCAAGCCCGCCTTGCCTGGCCCTGTGTGGCATCCTATGCAGTGCAAATCGCTGCTTTGCGTTACTCTGCCCCAGTGACGGGTTCCATGCGCGGAGCGAGGGCGTTCCCACGCACCGCCCCATAGATTTAGCCGCATTTCCAGATTTACCAACATTGGTAGACCTGGGAGTGCGTCAAAATGGTACGCATCCCCATGAATGGCGTAACGAGGATACATATCTTTATTTCTCCTTGCTGCTTCCTTTCTATGTGCGCTGGATTCTGCAGCACACATGGAAAGAGGGAAATGCCTCAGGGGATTGCTTTTGTGAAGGAAGGTACCCCTTTCTGCACAAAAACAATCCTGTTTACAACGCACGCACGCTTGCACCATGGTGCAGGGGCGCCTGCTTTGGCGCTAGGTAGAACATTGTGCGCCAAAGCAGGGAAAGACAGGATTGCGCTGCGTGATTTTTTTAATAAATATGCCCCTAAGTGTAGTAAAAGGAAGTGCAGAATGGACAGTTTTTTCCCAGTGAAGAGTAAAGAGAGGTGCAGCGTGCCCAGATTTTCTCTTTTTTAAAAGCCCTCGAACTGTTGTAAAAAGTGATTCCGTTTGCAGACCACAGATGGGCTCTAAACACCCTGCACAGAATAGTCAAAGGCAGAAGAGTCTGCATGGATTTCCTCTTTTATTTTAAACCCCCTCACAGTGTAATAAAAAGCAGTGCCGTGTGTGCACATTCCTGTCAACAGCCCTCACAGAGCAGGGAAAAGCAATGCAATGTACAGATTTTATCAGTTCACAGAGATTAGTAATGTAGCAGAGCACAAATTTCTCACAAGGTAGAAAAAAGCAGTGCTGTTTTCACAGACATCCTCTTCTGTCAATCTCCCACAAAGTGCAGTAAAAATATGACCAATGTGTACGGATTCCTCATCGTGAGGTACGATGCTTGGCAGGGTTCACAGATTACTCATTATGCAGCACGATACAGGGTAGCGTGCACAAATTCCACAGAGAGCAGTAAGATAAAGTGCAGGGTGCAGATTTTTTACAGTCTTAAACACAACTGATGACCACAAAGACCACCAGGACCAGAAGGAAAGCCCCCCCTCTCCCCGAGGTCCCCAGATAGATGAGACCAGCTGAGCCCCAGGGCCCCCCGGATAGAAGAACCCAGCTCATCCTCAGGGGCCCCGGATAAAAGAGCCCAGCTCGGCCCCAGAGACCCTCGGAAAGAAGAGCCCAGCTCAGCCCCAGGACCCCCGGATAGAAGAGCCCAACTCAGCCCCAGGAGCCCCAGATAGAAGAGCCCAGCTCAGCCCCAGGGCCCCCGGATAGAAGAGCCCAGCTCAGCCACAGGAGCCCCAGATAGAAGAGGCCAGCTGAGCCCCAGGGGCCCCCGGATAGAAGAGCCCAACTCAGCCCTAAGGGTCCCGGATAGAAGAGCCCAACTCAGCCCCCCCGGGGGGCCCGGATAGAAGAGCCCAGCTCAGCCCCAGGGGCCCCAGATAGAAGAGCCCAGCTCACTCCAGCTCCGGGCAGTGACTTCTCATAGTTCGGTAAGATGCACTGCCCACAAACACCCTCAGGGCAGAAGGAAAGCCCCTCAGGGGCCCCCGGATAGAAGAGCCGAGCTCAGCCCCAGGGCCCCCGGATAGAAGAGCCGAGCTCATCCCCAGGGGCCCCTGGATAGAAGAGCCCATCTCAGCCCCAGGGGCCCCTGGATAAAAGAACCCAGCTCAGCCCCAGGGGCCCCCGGATAGAAGAGCCCAGCTCAGCCTCAGAGGCCCCCGGATAGAAGAGCCCATCTCAGCCCAAGGGGCCTCCGGATAAAAGAACCCAGCTCAGCCCTAGGGCCGGTAGGAAAAGCCCCAGAGGCCCCTGGATAGAAGAGCCCAGCTCAGACCCAGGGTCCCCGGATAGAAGAGCTCAGCTCAGCCCCAGGGGCCCCGGATAGAAGAGCCCAGCTCAGCCCCAGGGCCCCCGGATAGACAGCTCAGCCCCAGGGGCCCCAGATAGAAGAGCCCAGCTCAGCCCCAGGGGCCCCTTGATAGAAGAGCCCAGCTCAGCCCCAGGGGCCCCGGATAGTAGGGCCCAGCTCAGCCCCAGGGGCCCCCGGATAGAAGAGCCCAGCTCAGCCCCAGGGGCCCCCGGATAGAAGAGCCCAGCTCAGCCCCAGGGCCCTCGCATAGAAGAGCCCAGCTCAGTACCAGGACCCCCAGATAGAAGAGCCCAGCTCAGCATCAGGGGCCCCCGGATAGAAAAGCCCAGCTCAGCCCCAGGGGCCCCGGATAGAAGAGCACAGATCAGCCCCAGGGACCCCGGATAGAAGAGCCCAGCTCAGCCCGGCTCCTGCAGAGATTCCCTCCAGGATTATTCAGTCTATTTCTACAAACACAGCAGAAGGTGCTGACAATCTCTTACCTGAGCCGAGACCTGTGCAGACGTCTCCAGGCTCTCTCCTCCTCCTGGGAGGGCCCGGGGGCCAGTGGCAGATCTGGGGTCTGAGGAGGGGTCTGTGAGGGTCTGAAGATGAAGGTAACTGCTCACCAGACAGGGCTCCTTCCTCCTCGGCAGCAGGCTGAACACGAGGAGAGACAGGAAATTATGTCACCGCCACTGCTGGTGCTGTCTCTGCCGCCACTGACCTGGAAGAGGAAACTCTTTTCCCTTTCATCCAATGTGCAGTTCAGTGGGTTTCATCAGCAGGCGAGGAGCGCCCTCTGGTGGCCACTGATGGAAGCGCTGCCTCCAGTCTCTAGGACTGAATTTGAAATGACATCCTGAATTTCATTAAATAGATGAACATGTGTATGCAACTCACTGCTAGAATAAATCTAGATAGCGTTTTTCTAATTTCCCTGATTCTGTGGGTAATTCTTTATATTTGTTAGGGCTGTATATACTCAAACAGCATTTCAACGGTTTGCCCCAAATTAATTTTTTCATTTGTCTGCATTTTTTACCACCTCACTCCCTTCAAAGTTTCACTTATAAAATAAATAAAGAAGTAGATTGCAGTCTCAATAACTTCATAAGACATAATAAATAAATATAATATAAATATAAGTATAATAATTAGCAAAGCACTGCACACAGATTTCCTCCTGTTACGGCCCCTCATGGAACAGGTAAAAGCAGTGCAGTGTTTACACAAACTCTCTGTAAAGGCACCTCATGTTGTAGTAAACAGCAGTGCAGTGTGTACAGAATTACTCTTCTATAAACACTCCTCATCCTGTTGTAAAGTAAATTTCCTGCTGTAGATGTAAGCACTGCTTCTAGTGCAGTTAGAAAATAGTGCAGGGCACAGATTTCTTCTTCTGTAAACGCCCCTCGAAAGGTAGTAAATAACAACGCAATGCGTACAGATCATGAATTCTGAAAGACCATGCAATGGAACGCAAGAGAGATGCAACTCTTAAGTTATATTTATCAAGCCACGCAAGGCCACCTTGCATGGCCCTGCGCGGCTCGATAAATCTAGAGTAACACCACGCAGCGTAAATGACGGCGCTGTGTTACTCTTCCCCAGAGAGGTGTTCCGTTCCAAGGGTAGGGCGTGGTTGTTCCCACACAACATCATGCACCCATGGATTTTGGCGCATTCCTACGTTTAGCAACACTGGTAGACTTGAGAATGCGTCAAAATGCTAAGTCTCCCCAGGTGAGGCATAGCAAAGAGAAGTATCTTTATTCCTCTTTGTTGCCTCCTCTTTCTATGTGTACTGGATACTGCAGCACACAGGAAAATGCTTCAAGGGATTGTTTTTGTGCAGGAAGGTGCCCCTTCCTGCACAAACACAATCCTGTTTAAGTCACGCATGCACGCTTGCGCCATGGTGCAGGGGTGCCTGCTTTGGCGCTAGGTAGAACATTATGCGCCAGCTCAGGGAAAGACAGGACTGCGCTGCAGAGTGTTAGATACAGCACATTCCTGCCCTTTCCCTATCACGCAGCGCAGCTAGGTGGCTTGCTGTGCTGCGCTGTGTGCCCCTAAGTGTAACAGAAGGACATATTTATCACACTGAAGAGTAAGGAGCAGTGCAGCGTGCTGAGATTTTCTCTTTTTTAAACGCCCGTCGAACTGTAGTAAAAAGTGATTCCGTTTGCAGACCACAGATGGGCTCTAAACACCCTGCACAGAATAGTAAAAGGCAGAGGAGTCTGCACAGATTTCCTCTTTTATTTTAAACCCCCCTCATAGTGTGATAAAAAGCAATGTGCACCGATTTCTCACAGTGCAGGGGGCACAGACTTCTCATAGTGCAGTACGATGCATGGCAGCATGCACAGATCGCTCATAGTGCAAATAGCCGTGCAGCATGAGAGAAAGAGGATTCTTAACGTCGCATGGCACGAAGATTCAGCATGGACAGCTAGTGAACGACCTTCTAGACGCACTTACACTGCCTAAGCAGGTGGCCATAGTCAAATGTAGTGCGCATCGGAAAGTGACGGATGATGTTGGTCGTGGTAATGCGTTTGCAGATGAAATTGCTAAGGAGACAGCTAAAGATCTGACAAATCGAATGTATGTTACAAGTTCAGTGAGATGGCCAACGGAGACTAGTATGTGCGAAGACACAGTTGAGAGTGTGAGGGGAATACAGAATGAGGCCACTGAGACGGAAAAGACTAAATGGAAAGAGAGCACGGGGAGGTTGGATGAGAATGGATGTTGGGTTGATTTATCAGAGAAACAGAGATGGATGTTACCGGATGCATATGTGCTAGCTGTTGTTACAATGGCTCATGGTACAGCACACATAAGCGCGAAAGGCATATGCAAGTTGTTGTTCCCCGTATGGAAGAATGATGGGATTACTAAATGTGCAGAGAGAGTGGTTAAGAATTGTATGGTGTGTTTGATGTATAATCCCGGCAAGGGCACTCCCACTCCACCTGGTCATTTTGCCCCTCCTACATGCCCTTTTGAAGTTATCCAGTTGGACTTCATCCATATGGAGAGATGCAACAACTTGAAGTATGTTTTGGTCGTAGTATGTGAGTTCTCCAGATGGATTGAGGCTTACCCACTCAAGGATAATACTGCCCTGTCCACAGCAAAAATTCTGCTCAAAGAGTATTTCCCCAGATATGGAATGCCTCGGATTGTATGGTCGGACAACGGAAGTGAGTTTGTGGGGAGTGTGATGAAGAGTGTGTGTCGTGGCTTAGGGATAGTACAGAAATTTCATAGTGCTAACCATCCTCAGTCAGCGGGCTTGGTGGAAGGATACAACGGCACCCTGAAACTGAAACTTGCTAAAGTTCAGTCAACAACTGGTTTATCATGGCCAGATGCTTTGCCTTTAGCTCTCTTATCGACCAGGGCAACTGTGCACTCTCGAGTAGGGCTTAGCCCATATGAGATTGTGTTCGGCCGTCCTGCTAATATATGGGGAGTCCCGAGGCCTAAAGAATTTGATAGAATTGAATATCCAATGTTGATTGATTATCTTCATGATCTGACTGCTAAATTGAGTTTGATTCATCAACAGGTCTTTGAGGCTTTGCCATCACAAACAGAGGGTCCTGGTCACCGGCTCCAACCAGGGGACTGGGTGTTGTCCCGTAACTTCGTCCGAAAACGGAACCTTGAGCCGAGGTTTGTGGGACCTTTCCAGGTGCTCTTGGCAACGAGGACGGCGGTTCGGCTAGAGGGATGGAAGCACTGGGTGCATGCCACCCACACCAAGAAAGTCCCGCTTCCTTTGCCGTCAGACACCTGGATGAAAAGAGGTCTTTCTTCATCTGAAACCGACACTCCACAACGTTTTGTCCCATTCAGCGAAGCTCAGCTTGTATCTGACGCCCTTGTTGATCCCCCTCAAACAATTCCCTCTCCGTCAACACTGGAAAATTCGAGTGCTGAACAATTGCCTGAACGATCGAACACTCATTTGCCATCCAAACCACTGTTTGAAGATCAGACTCGCCCTGGGAGCAGCCGATACTTTCTTCGTCCACGCACAAAAGACTATTTTTGAAATTCACATTTGCTCTGAACATTGTGGACATTTTATATTGTGTACCTTTTTCCTTTTTTTTTTTCTTTTTCGTGCAGCCAAGAATCTTATAGTAAATTGAATGTTCAATTTATCTAGAACCTATCATCTGGGTTGGCCGTAGGGCCGTGCGGGTACTTTCTTCTGTTTAGCAGCTATCGACACTAGGTCGGTTTCTTTTGTCAATTTCTGGGAACTCCTGGGGATTGATAATCGCTACTCAGAACAAAGTGCGTCAAGAACGTTGCGGACGGTCGTTAGAGGATGGAATTTTCTAAGCTGTTGAAAGAAGAGAAAATGTCGGCGCAAAGATCTACGTTAAACAAGGTGTTTCGTACAAGATGTTTTTTGTTACAGGTTTTCATGTTGTTCCTGACTGTATCTATGCTACTAGTGGGTGGAGTGTATTTTGGTTTTCAATCACTGTTGCCCTCTACTATACCTACTCCTTTTTCTCATGACCTAAATTTCATCTCTACTGTTTCTCCACATTCTTTTCACATACTGCCCCAACATGAGCAAGTCAGACGTGCGGAATTTAGAAACAATTCTTTTGTGCAACTGTTGCATCAGCATCAGTTGGTGGTAAATACTACAAATTGTTGGGTGTGTGGACTAATGCCACATACAATGGACAGGGGTATCCCGTATTTCGTTCTTCCGTACAGCCCCCAAGGGTCAGCCCGAGCATTTCAAACTATGTTACGCAGTGCACTAGATTCCTACCCCCATCGAGAGCCACGTTCAGCACACTTTGGTCCTGGTCCGTACCACAAGTCTCTGGCGATAGCTATTGCTGATTTAGATAGAGATATTTTTGACGCATCGCTTATCCCAGAGGAGGAGGTGCGAGCCTATAGGGAACTAAGTGAGACTGAGTATAGTGTATCAGTGGGTGATAGGCAGCTCAAAAGCTCATCTCCAATCTGGATTGTACCTCACCTAGGCCACTTTTGTCTGCAAGGTCGTGGCCGAAATCCAAGAGCCCTGCTTGGGAAGAGCGCTTGTGTGGATACTTACGTTCTACCGACGCTCTCTTCCCCTGTCTTCCTAACTGCCAAGGGTACCTATTTTGCATGTTATGATCGAGCATATACGTGGTTACCTCATGACTTCTCAGGTACCTGCTATATTGCAAATCTCTTGCCTCCAACTTTCACTGTTGCTTCAGATTATCACCGAATTAGAGTTGAGAGAGGTGTTATTAGCAGAGAAGATACTGCCGGACAAGAGGCAGGAGACTTCTTTAAGGGGTTCCTACCGTTTTGGGGCCCCATGGTCAATAGTAGAAATCTGAGACAGTTAACTCGTGTAGTAGAGTCAATTGCTAACATAACCGCAAGTGCCCTTGGTAATCTGACAGCAGAGCTTCAAGCGGATAGGCTTATGACGTTACAGAACCGTATGGTCCTAGACATTGTTCTAGCAGATAGAGGAGGTGTGTGTAAGGTCATCCATTCGAGCTGCTGCATATTCATACCTGATAACGCTCCAACGGTTTATCAAGCCATCTCCAAGTTGCACAAAATCTCGGAGTCCATACACGTGGACGAGGGAAATTGGACGCTTCTAGGATGGTTTTGGGGCCTGATGTCGACCTGGGGTTGGAAGATTCTGATGATTATAGGGGTTGTTGTGACGTTCCTGTTCACGTGTTGTCTTTGTGTACAGTGTGGTCCTGCCTTATGTGGCCTTTGTGCTACAACGTGTATAAGAAGGCCACCTGTTACCAATGAGACATTGATGGATAGAATAATGTTTCAGCAACATCTGAATGATCTGATGAACATCGAGATCGATTATGATTTCGACTAGTGCTTGCCTACATGAGGGCAAAAGGAGCGTCTGAGGTTCCGTAAAAATCGATACGGTGTTGTGGGCATCACCAAATATGGACGTGTTTGGTATCTACGAACCGTAAATGGCAAGTTCGGTAAGTGTACGCGTTTTCGCTACACAAACTGATAGGGTTCGCCTAAATTACGTGGTTCTTCATCTGCACCCTCGGGTTCCATTTTAGATACGGCATCCATTTTGTTTCTTGCCCTCACGTAGTCAGTAAGCAGGCAACTGTTCGCCTCCTGACCTCCTAGTTCCCAAGCCATACGGAAGACGCATATTCCGTTCACACGTCTTTATGACCGGAGGAATGACACTGCAGAGGCAAATGGCCCAGCTTGAGGGTAATCATGCCGTGCCGGCCTATTGTTTCAGCGGTGCACGTGCTGGGATCAAGCTCCTTGATCCTTCGATCATGTTTCCAATATTACCCCCACACTCTTTATCTAGATGTGTCTGACTTCCTAGCAGCTGCTCTTGTCTCTCTTCTTGCTCATTTTACAACTCTAGTGGGATGTGCGTAATGGTGGGAAGATGTGCTTTTACAGTTGGGAACCAGTGAGGTTACTGTGATTATGTTCCGGGGTTCTGAAAACATGAAAGCGACCTTTTTGATGTTTATTATAGGAACTGGGTTGTAACCTTTTGTTCACATGTTGTGCAATGGAAAAACCTTGTATAAAAGAGAGCGACTCACATATGCAAAGAGAAGCAGACTCGTAGAACCTACACGCTGTTGTACTTCTAGTGACTTTTGCCTCCCTGCAGTAATAAACTCTGATCTTTGACGCCGAAGGAAGTGTCCCGTGTCTCTGTCTTTTGTGCGCCGGAACAGGTATCCCACGAAGGTTATAGGTGTTGTTCCCTGGCATCGCTGGGCCTTAAATAGCCCAGTCCTTCAGTAGTGTTCTTTGTTGATGGTAAATCTTAGTAGATCTTTGTGCTGCCTGTTCATGGGAATGTGCAGGTAGGCATCTATGAGGTCTATGGTGGACATGAATTCTCCGTCCCTTATCTGAGGAATGACCTATTGTAGGGATGTCATTTTGAATTTTTGTGTCTTTATGTATTTGTTTAGGAACCTTAGGTGAAGGATGGGTCTTAGGGTTTCGTCCACCTTTGGAACTAGGAAATAGTTTGAGTACACTCCCTTGTTCCTTTCTCTGAATGGAACTGGTTCGTTAGCCTCCTTTCGGAGGAGTTCTTGTGATTCCTCTAGGAGTAACGCTAGTTCTTTTCCTGAATGTGCCTTCCTTTTTGGTTTTCTGTTTGGTGGTTTCTTTTCCAGTTCAATGCAGTATCCAAACTGTATGATGTTGAGTATCCATTTGTCTGTAGTTATCTTCTTCCACTCCTGGAAGAAGTGTCTTAGCCCGCCTCCTACTGGTGGTACATGTTCATCAATGTTTGGTCCATGTAACCCCTTCTTGTTGACCTTGTTGTGCCTCACCCTCGGAGGGGTCGTGTGGGTGGGCACGCTTTGCGTGGCTGAGTCACTTTGAGGCGGGTTGTTGGCCCACTCTTCTTGTTTGCCCTCATCAATTCGCCCTCCCACGAAAGGACTGGCCATGAGGTTGGCACTGCCAGGCTTGCTTTTGCTGTCCCTGCTGTGATTGATTGCCGCCTTGGTGTGCCTGCTGGAATGTCTGGTGAGACGTTCCCGGCTGGTTTCCTCCCCTTCGGTCTCCGTGGCGGGGTACCCCTTCTCATCCCTCTGAATTGTAAGGCCCCCATGGACCTTGGAGTTTCATTTTCTTTCTTGAGCTGGGTGAATTTCTCATCCGCCGGTGCCCCGAACAGTGTCTCTCCATTGAACGGGGTGCTCAGAATGTTGTTTTGTACTTCTGGCGTCGGGTCCTTCTCCTTCGAATCCGAGCGGTCCTTTTCGGGGACGTGCTTCGACGACCTTGGCTTTTCGCCGGTCTTCGCTGCCTTGGAGTCCTTTTCGAAGCATCCGCTGGGCTGTTTGTCCTTGGATGCAGCTGCGGCCGTCGAGATTTTCGGCGCCAGTGCTCCCTTTGAGGGCTTAGACTCTGTTTTTTCAGAGTCTGACTCAGGCTTTCGAGAGCCTGTTGGGGGTTTAGGGGTCGACGTCTCTCCTACCTCTTTAGATGCCTTCTTAACAGTCTCTACGACCGTGTAATCATCTGGTCCCTCGGCAATGTTGTCCTTTTCATCGCTGGAGAGGCCCAGGCCCCGAAGCGACAGAGGTTGGCCTTTGCCTTGCATAGTGTAGTTGGCTTTCCTCTGTCTCTCTCTAACCCTGAGTGTCTTCGGGGTGAAGGCGGAGCAGGCGTTGCAATCCTTGCTCTTGTGGTCAACTGGTAAGCAAAGGTTGCAGAGCGGGTGCTGTCCTTCTGCGCGTATTTGTGGTGGCAGTTACGGCAGAATTTAAAAGGTGTTTTGTCCATTCCTGAGCTCAGGGGCCCACCTGTGTGGTGGAGTAGTGTGGCTCACTGGTTAGAGGCGGCAGACCTGAGAGCAGAAGTCAGCCTGGGACCAGGGTTCAATTCCCGACGCGGCAGGGTCGTGGACCTTGGTCAGCGGACTCGATAATTCTCGCTTCGGTGCTTACTCTAATCTGGGGTTCCACTCGGCAACTCTGGGCATTAGCTTGCCTAATCTCCACAACGGCCCCACCAATTCCGGGGATGCCTGGCTCCACCTTGGGGACTCCCAGCAAGGGACCATCCCACAGGGAAAGCCAGGACGGGTTCCCCAGAGTTATACAGCGCCGGGACGCCCCGTTGCTGGGGCAGCTGTGCGCTTTACAAGTATACTACATTTACATTTACATTTACATTCTCTGTTGGACATCGAAGATCTCAAAGTTCTCCTCCTTCTTCATCGTCCCGGCTTGATGATCTCGTTCCTCTGTATCTTCTCCAATCTTTTCTGTGTAAAATTCATCTTTTTCCTCTTCTTTTCTCCAAAAACTCTGGAGCCTCTCAGTGACGATCCAGACCCAACGGCGGAAATATGAATCTGAAGATGGATCCCAAACGTGAAAGCGTGCAGACGTCACAGGAAGTACACCAACAGGTAGGACGTCGACGCCCACCTGGGCTACGAAAAAGAAAAAGAAAGAAACAACTACGATTCCGGACCCCACTACTAGACCGCGGAATAATGCACAGCATAGTGAATCCAGAAAGATTCACGCTGCAAAAGTATCAGAATCAGGCACGGACCAGAGCTCTGAACTCGGATCGTTGGAAGACCTGAGAAACAAGATGGCACCAAAGATTTTTTTTTCCGAGGAACTTCGGATGCTCCAAAAAGAAAACGAACACTCATTTCAGTCAAAACAAAGAGGCAGAGGAAGGGGCACAAAAGTGAAAGCCAGAGAAGTAGGCAACGAAGGAAAACAAGCAAACAGCAAAATGGGATTACGGGGACAGCAAGGAAAGAACAAGTAATGGCAGTACAATCTAAGGAAGTAACGGTAATAAACCTCTCTAAAACACAAGCCTCACATGAGGACATTGAGACTCTTAAACTTGGACTATGCTTTTGTCCTACACCACAAGTAAATTATGCACAATTAAGGATTGATTTATTTAAGTTTGTTAGGAACGTGAAATTGTACAAAATACATGCATTATGTCCAAACAGGGAAACAATTGATGTGACAACAACTACCAATTCTCCTCAGACTGCCCTTACAATACGAGACCTTGAGATATTACAAACACTACACAGTTTATAAGGAATAGAAGAGACCACAATCATATCTAGTAATTCCAATGACTCTCTAGATCCCACTAATATTGACTATATTAACAACATCCTTGATATCGACACAGGGGGTACTGAGGCGACGAATTTTAGAATGCCATCTAGATCCATACCCCAACTACCCGAAGACAATATTGACGTATTCTCAGACACAGTTGCAGAGGACATTTTGAAACTAAGAAGAGAACACTTGAAACAGAGTAACTTGAACAAGAGACAATGGAACACATTAAAAGAGTTACAGAGAGATCAGACAATAGTCATCAAACCCTCCGGCAAGGGGGGAAACAAACATAGTGATAATGTGTAGAGAGAACTATGTAAAAGAGGGACACAGACAGGTGAGGAATAGCACCTGTTACATTAGAACTGACAGGGAATATTTACAAAATGTAATTTCACACTATAAAGAAAGACTACTGGAGTGGCATGAACACCAACTACTCAGTTGGGATGAACTACAGTTCCTATAAAAGGAAACACCTATCAACCCCACACTCTACCTGTTACCAAAGGTACTTAAGGATACACTAAACCCAATCCCATTGTTTCCTCAAAAAATAGTATTTTTGAAAATACCTCAATCTATGTAGATCATTTTCTGGTGCCATATGTACAGAATTTGGATTCCTACATTAGAGATACGCAAGACTTCATCCAAAAATCCAATAATCTGTGTTGGGACAAGGAATGTTGGCTAGAGTGCTTAGACGTGGAAAGTCTGTACACTAGTATTAGGCATCAAGATGGAATGAATGCCTGTAAATACTTTCTCAGAATGAGAGATGCTAAGGTACTACAACACACACACATATGATCATGGAAATGATCGAAACTTGTCTAAAGGAGAACATTTTCCTCTTTGAAAATACATTGTATAAGCAAATACAAGGAAGAGCCATGGGGACTTGCTTCGCCCCCAGCTATTCCAATCTTTTGGTGGGCTGGTGGGAGGAGCCTGTCCTATGGAATCAAGATCAGAATAGATTCATTGGTCAAATCAGTGTGTGGGTCAGGTATATTGATGACGTCTTCCTTCTTTGGGAGGGGAGCGAGGAAGACCTTAAAATCTTTTTATCTGTCATCAATAACAACATCAATCTGAGATTCACCATGAATTACAGCCAGGAAACGGTGGATTTCCTTGATATCAAAGTTTCACTCAAAAATGGCACACTCCAGACTGATCTCTATAGGAAGAACACTGCTGGCAACTCGATCCTCCTTTCGGATCTATCATCCACCAAGCTACTCTCAGAGCCAAAAGAAACAATAGCACCAATTAAGGCTATACGAGAACCAAACAGGACAGATTGCCTTAGTGCCAAAAAGTATCCTATGAAAAGCCTTATAAAATCTAGCATAAGGGCTGATGAAAAATTGAGAGATGAACTTTTACAAGGAAACCACACATATCAAAGGAACCTGACAAAGAACCGATACGATTTATCACCAAGTTTACAAGTCAGACAAACAACTTATGCAAGATCTTAAAGAGTAGATGGGCAATACTAACACATGATACCACCTTGAGAACGGAGATAGGCAAATACACCCAACATCACTTTTAAGAGAAATGTTTCCATAACAGACATGTTAGTACACAGCCATCTCACAAGTAACAGACAAACATGGTTGCAACAGAGTCGAGGTTTCAGAAAATGCGGTAACTGCAAGGCATGCAAATTCAGCCCTAATGTCTATGACAGTGGTTCCCAAACTTTTTTGACCCGTGGCTCCCTTAACCTACTTGGCAGTTGGCCGTGGCTCCCCACCATTTTTTTACCGGCGTACCGGGGTGCAGCGGCGCACACTTTGGGAACCACCGCCACAAAGTGACGCACCCGCGGCGCAAGGGGCTTGTAAAAAATGGGCTTGTAAATAAGACACACATGGTGCTTATTAACTCAACATCGACGTTTAGATTCTTAGCTTCGATATGACGCACTCATCTCAATTTTTTTGTGGAAAACGTCGCGGTGTGCGTAAAAAGGAGAGACGTGCTCTCGAGTTTATTTGCAGAACATTAACAGCTGTCTAGAAAAGAAACACCAAATATAATTGTGCAACTGCCCATTTGCCCTACCCCAAAACACATACCTTCCTAACCCGGCCGGCGCCTTATCTATCTCTTCCTTTAGGCAGCTACAGTTTTAGCAATTTCGCCCGCCGTGACATAACCGAGCTCTTAATTGAGCCATTTAAATGCAGAGGGCGAAAGCGGGGATCACGTTCAGCACAAAGGAGCCACATTGGGCGGCGGCGCGGCGCCCCTGGCTTCTCATCACGGCGCACCGGGGTGCCGCGGCGCACACTTTGGGAACCACCGATCTGGGGTTATGAGCCACAGGATGTGGGAGTGGCCAGGAGGGTAGGAATTGGCTAAATGAGTTTTGCTTGGAAGTTCTGGGGGAGAAGCTATTGCTCAAGCAGTATTGGCTGTGACGGGGAGGTGTATCGAGACGGTAATGGCTTCCCCAAGCGCACTCTAAATATTGGAATTGTGCACTACAGGTCATTCAACAGCAGCTGTCTAAAGCTGTCCTCTAGACTAGATCTAAATATCACCCATGACCAAAAACTGTTCAATTTTGAATTAATGTACGATCATGTGAAAGCCACACAGCACTGCACACGAAAGAATAGGGGCTACAGATCAGGAGGTGTACATTTAGTAGAATAGTGGACCACAGGGCATGCACTATGTGAAGACCAGAGCCGTGTATCCCTTTAAGTTGTATTCCAGATTGCCAAGGATGCTCCTGTAGCAGTAAACATTCACAAAGATTATCTATCTGAACCCACCACTGCATGCAAAAGGCAGAGGCAGCTAGACAATACTGCTGAACACCACAGGGAAGCAAAACAAACATATATAACAATATATCACATAAATTGATGGAAAGTCTCGCTAAAGTAAAAACATTTGAAAACAATTAGTGAAAGGCCTAAACGTTGCACAGAGCTAATTTAATTACTAATCACCATTACTAACAAGACAATTATCAACAGATACAAAAGTCTGCAAGTAAAATTAGAAAGCTGGCAAGAGGGATGCTTACCTTGTCTGCTGCAGCAAAGAAAGAGGGCTTACTGCAGAGGAAGCATTTATTATTATACTCTCCTGCTGCGAATAGAATGGTTACACTTTCTTTGCCAAGGATGTTTTCCCTCTTCCTTTTGGGAAAATGTACTTTGTAAGCAGTAACACATGGTAGACCAGTAAAGTTGTGCAGTTGTTGGTATAGAATTAGAAGACTGATTTTACAGATTGCGGATTGAAAAATACAGTATGTTTTAAATACACTGTGTAATTAAATCAAATGAAGACGAGCAACATACACCAGTTAGTAATGCAGTTTTCTTTAGAAGCGCCAGGAGTGAGTTATAGCATCAGATGCATTTTGATTTTCAGGCTAACATGCCGTTTAAAAATTGCTACATGTATTTTTTCTAATAGCATTTATGTGTTTATATAAATAGTAATATACTCTCAGGGTTTTCATCCTCATGCCGGTATCCTAACCAGCGTGCCCGTCTTCATCTAATTTCCACTTCAAGCAGAAGCATGACACTGCTCTCCATGCGGTCAGTAAAAACTGATTAGGAACTGACCAGGGTTGCTGGGTCATGCATCACAGTGGAACTTTGTCTTTTTTGGCATATGTTTCATAAATAAAGCACCTACTCTTGCAAATGCACCAGGGCTCTTTATTTCAGTTTTGTTTTTCCCTGCAGAGGTTTAAAACTAACTTGCATTAGTTTAAGCAAAACCCGGCCGGCGCCTTATCTCTCTCTTCCTTTAGGCAGCTACAGTTTTAGCCATTTCGTCCGCCGTAACCTCACCGAGCTCTTAATTGAGCCATTTAAATGCAGAGGGCGAGGGCGGGGATCACGTTCAGAACAAAGGAGCCACATCCTGGGCGGCGCGGCTCCCCTGGCTTCTCATCACGGCGCACCGGGGCGCCGCGGCGCACACTTTGGGAACCACAGGTCTATGAGATTACCCTAGACAGGATTAGGAAGAAACACTGTATCACTAAACCAATCACATGCGAAAGAAACTACGTACTATATGTAATCATCTGCCCATGTGACAGGTGAAATATAGGGTTGACTACCTTTCCCATACAAAAGCGTATACTCGAACATTGGCCTGCCATCACAAATGTAGACATGAGCTACAGCACAGCACAACACTTCAGGGAACACCGTGATGGAGATTGGACCAAAGCCAGATTGTTTGGCATTGATACTGTTGTGAAACACCCTAGGGGTGGAAACAGAATACTGCATTTCACAGAAAGGAATCTAGGTACATATTAAAAGCAGGAAGTCTCGCTCCACATGGTATGAACCAGGGCAAAGAGCTTTACACACACTTGTAAATTAGAAGCTCCTGTGTGTAACTCATTTTTCTTTTCTTTTGATGATATTTCTAATGGTCACAAATGTATATAGTTCTTTCTGTAGACATATCACATTCACCATCGATATTATTTTCTCCTCTTATAATGGTTTTCCAAGATGCAACACAAAGAAGACTGTACTTAGGTTGTACTTACGTTACGCTGGTATACTAAATCATTCTTTTTCTCCCTTATAGATATTTGGAAGCTTCCATGCACATCTGTTGGTAGCGTTAAGGAGACTATAGAAGGCGACCCCCATGTGGCAACACCTTTTTTTTATTCACTGAGGTGGAAGTACAAATTAGTTTCATTTGGGTGCTATACCCTTAAGCACAGCAGCATTTGTTTGTCAGTTTTGAGTTAGGGCACTAGACCCTAACAAGAAATTATTTATCAAAATAAAAATATAATTCAGAAATAAGCCAAACATAGCTGAACTGTCATAGAAGCTGTACTATACCTAATATATGGTGGCTGAAGTCAATATTATTGGTAAAACTTAGTTTACTAAATAACAACTTTTGTCCGTCATTGATAAAGATTTAGTTGACAAAGAGTCGAGGAGGAATTACAGAATGTGAAGTATTTTGTTTATGTCTACTTGAACGTGTTATTGCACGTTGTATAAATGCAATGAACATAGAGAAAAACGAGTTATGTGAAAAAGTTTGTCAGATCGAAACGCGCCACTTTCATTTGCCAAATAAAAAACAGTGATAAAATACTACTGCTTTGGTGTGGCTGTTTTCTCAGGAGTAACAGGCAAAGCGGAATACATGTGGAATATACATATATATTCACTGAAGAAACTACAGGTTACATGGACATTAGAATTAGGTCAGATTTCACTGGTGCAAAACATAGAAATTCAGCTGGAGCAGTTACCTGAGCTAACTATAACTTATGGCCCTGTAATGCACTGCTTATGACCTCACATATTGCATCATTCATGACATGGTCAGTGACATCGCTAATGACAACATCCACAGAACCCCTCACACACCCACTCCTACCCCATAGAACCTCTCATACACCCAATCCCAACCCCACATAACCCCTCACATACCCATTCACAGACCCTTACCAGTACTCACACAACCAGTGACTCATCCAAAGAGCCACTCACAAATCCACTCACTCACACAGCCACTTACATACCCACTAAGTCACCCATACAGCCACTCATGCATCCACTCGCTCACCAATACAACCACCCGCATATACATACAGACAGATACACACCCACTCCTACCCCATAGAACCTCTCATACACCCAATCCCAACCCCACATAACCCCTCACATACCCAGTCACAGACCCATACCAGCACTCACACAACCAGTGACTCATCCAAAGAGCCACTCACAAATCCACGTACTCACACAGCCACTTACATACCCACTAAGTCACCCATACAGCCACTCATGCACCCACTCACTCACCAATACAACCACTCACATATACATACAGACAGATACACACCCACTCCTACCCCATAGAACCTCTCATACACCCAATCCCAACCCCACATAACCCCTCACATACCCAGTCACAGACCCATACCAGCGCTCACACAACCAGTGACTCATCCAAAGAGCCACTCACAAATCCACGTACTGACACAGCCACTTACATACCCACTAAGTCACCCATACAGCCACTCATGCACCCACTCACTCACCAATACAACCACTCACATATACATACAGACAGATACACACCCACTCCTACCCCATAGAACCTCTCATACACCCAATCCCAACCCCACATAACCCCTCACATACCCATTCACAGACCCTCACCAGCACTCACACAACCAGTGACTCATCCAAAGAGCCACTCACAAATCCACGTACTCACACAGCCACTTACATACCCACTAAGTCACCCATACAGCCACTCATGCACCCACTCACTCACCAATACAACCACCCGCATATACCTACAGACAGATACTTACACACCCACTCCTACCCCATAGAACCTCTCATACACCCAATCCCAACCCCACATAACCCCTCACATACCCAGTCACAGACCCATACCAGCACTCACACAACCAGTGACTCATCCGAAGAGCCACTCACAAATCCACGTACTCACACAGCCACTTACATACCCACTAAGTCACCCATACAGCCACTCATGCACCCATTCACTCACCAATACAACCACTCACATATACATACAGACAGACACACACCCACACCTACCCCATAGAACCTCTCATACACCCAATCCCAACCCCACATAACCCCTCACATACCCATTCACAGACCCTTACCAGTACTCACACAACCAATGACTCATCCAAAGAGCGACTCACAAATCCACTCACGCAGATAGATACAGCATATTCCTGCCCTTTCCCCATCACGCAGCGCAGATAGGTGACTTGCTGAGCTGCGCTGTGAGCCCCTAAGTGTAGTTGAGGGAAGTGCAGTATGGACAGATTTATCACACTGAAGAGTAAAGAGCAGTGCAGCGCGCCCAGATTTTCTCTTTTTTAATCGCCCCTCGGACTGTAGTAAAAAGTGATTCTGTTTGCAGACCACAGATGAGCTCTAAACACCCTGCACAGAATAGTCAAAGGCAGAGGAGTCTGCACAGATGTCCTCTTTTATATTAAATACCCCTCACAGTGTAATAAAAAGCAGTGCAGTGTGTGCACATCAGCATTCCTGTCAACAGCCCTCATAGAGCAGGGAAAAGCAATGCAATATACAGATGTTCTCGGTTCTCAGAGATTATTAGTAAAATGAGCACAAATTTCTCACAAAGTAGCAAAAAGCAGTGCTGTTTTCACAGCCATCTTCTTCAAAGTGCAGTAAAACAGAGCAATGTGCACCAATTTCTCACAGTGCAGGGGGCACAGACTACTCATAGTGCAGTACAATGCATGGCCGCATGCACAGATCGCTCATAGTGCAAATAGCCGTGCAGCATGCACTGATTCCGCACAGTGCAGTACGATGCAAGGCAGTGTGCACAGATCGCTCATAGTGCAAATAGCCGTGCAGCATGCACTGATTCCACACAGTGCAGTACGATGCAGGGCAGTGTGCACAGATTTCTCATAGTGCAGTAAAAAGTAGTACAGTGTGCACAGATTTCTCATAGTGCAGTAAGATGCAGTTCAGTGTGACAGGTTTCTCATAGTGCAGTAAGATGCAGTTCAGTGTGACAGGTTTCTCATAGTGCAGTAAGATGCAGTGCAGTGTGACAGGTTTCTTATAGTGCAGTAAGATGCAGTGCAGTGTGCACAGATTTCTTATAATGCAGTAAGATGCAGTGCAGTGTGATAGGTTTCTCATAGTGCAGTAAGATGCAGTGCAGTGTGACAGGTTTCTTACAGTGCAGTAAGATGCAGTGCAGTGTGCATAGATTTCTCATAGTGCAGTAAGATGCAGTGCAGTGTGTAAGGTTTCTCATAGTGCAGTAAGATGCAGTGCAATGTGCATAAATTCACCCTTAAACACACATAATGACCACAAAAGTCCCAAGTGCCTGAAGGAAAGCCCCTTCACCCTCCCAGAGGTCCCCAGGTAGAAGAACCCAGCTCAGTCCACCCCATTCTGTGATTTCTCGTAGTGGGGTAAGACGAAGTGCAGTGACACCGATTCCTTATAGTGCAGCAAGGTGCAGTGCAGTGTGCACAGATTTCACACAGTGGAGTTAGATACAGTGTAGTGCACTGATATAGACTGGTCATAGTGCAATAAGATGCAGTGCACTGCACAGACTCCTCATAATGCAGTCAGATGCAGTGCAGTGTGCACAGATTTCACACAGTGCAGTTAGATACAGTGCAGTGCACTGACATAGACTTGTCATAGTGCACTAAGATGCAGTGCACTGCACAGGCTTCTCATAATGCAGTCAGATGCAGTCCAGTGTGCACAGATTTCTCACAGTGCAGTAAATAGCATTGCAGTACTCCAAATTCCTCATAGTGCTGTAAGGTGCACTGTGGTGTGCACAGATTCCTCATAGTGCAGTAAGAGGCGGTGAAGCGTTCACAGATTTCTCAGAGTGTACTACGTTACAGTGCAGTGTGAACAGACTTCTCAGAGTGTAATAAGACGCAGCACAGTGTGCACAGATTTCTCATAGAACACTAAACTGCAGTGCAGTGTGCATAGATTACTCATTGCAGTACAATGCAGTGCAGTGTGCACAGATGTCTCACAGTGCAGTGGCACACACTTCTCGTAGTGCTGTAAGATGCAGTACAGTGTGCACAATTTCCTCATAGTGCTGTAAGATGCAGTGACATGTGCACAGATTTCTTATAGTAGTAAGATGCAGTGTGCACATATTTCTCACTGTAGTAAGATGCAGTGCGCATATAATCCTCACAGTACAGTAAGAAACAATGCAGTGTGCATAGATTATTCATAGTGCAGTAAGATGCAGTGCAGCATGTACAGACTGCTCATAGTGCAGTATATACAGTGCAGCGTGCAGAGATTTCTTACAGTGTTGTATGTTGCAGGGCTGCGTGGACAGATTTCATACATTACAGTAAGATGCAGTGTAGAGTGCAAAGATTCTTCACAGTGTTGTAAAGATGCAGTGCAGTAGCACATATTCCTCATGCAGTAAAATGCAGTGCAGCATGCAGTGATTTCCATTGTGCAGAGGGAGTTTGTGCAGAGATTACTCATAGTGCTGTCAGATGCAGTGCAGCGTGCACAGATTCCTCATAGTGCAGTAAGATTCAGTGCAGTGACAGATTCCTCACAGTGCAGTATGATGCAGTGCACAGATCCCTTCTTCAACAAAAAATGATGCCCACAAACACACCCAGGGCAGGAATGAAAGCCCCCTTGGGCCCCCGGATAGAAGAGCCCAGTTCAGCCCCGGAGGCCCCCAGATAGAAGAGCCCAGCTCAGCCCCAGGGGCCCCAGATAGAAGGGCCCAGCTCAGCCCCAGGGGCCCTGGATAAAAGAGCCCAGTTCGGCCCCAGGAGCCCCCGATAGAAGAGCCCAGCTCAGCCCCAGGGGCCCCCAGATAGAAGAGCTCAGCTCAGCCCCAGGGTCCCCGGATAGAAGAGCCCAGCTCAGCCCCAGAGGCCCCTGGATAGAAGAGCCCAGCTCAGCCCCTGCGGCCCCAGATAGAAGAGCCCAGCTCAGTCCCAGGGGCCCCGGATAGAAGAGCCCAGCTCAGCCTCAGGGCACCCGGATAGAAGAGCCCAGCTCAGCCCCAGGGGCCATGGATAGAAGAGCCCAGCTCAGCCCCAGGGGCCCACGGATAGAAGAGCCCAGCTCAGCCCAAGGGGCCCCATATAAAAAAGCCCCGCTCAACCCCAGAGGCCCCCGGATAGAAGAGCCCAGCTCAGCCCCAGGGGCCCCTGGATGGAAGAGCCCAGCTCAACCCCAGGGGCCCCAGATAGAAGAGCCCAGCTCAACCCCAGGGGCCCCGGATAGAAGAGCCCAGCTCAGCCCCAGGGGCTCCGGATAGAAGAGCCCATCTCAGTCCCAGGGGCCCCCGGATAGAAGAGCCCAGCTCATCCCCAGGGGCCCCCAGATAGAAGAGCCCAGTTCTGCCCCAGGGGCCCCCAGATAGAAGACCCCAACTCAGCCACAGGACACCCTGATAGAAGAGCCCAGCTTAGCCCCAGGGGCCCCCAGATAAAAGAGCCCAGCTCAGCCTCAGGGGCCCCAGATAGAAGAGCCCAGCTCAGCCCAGGGCCCCCGGATTGAAAAACCCAGCTCAGCCCCAGGGGCCACAGGATAGAAGATCCCAGTTCAGCCCCAAGGGCCCCCGGATAGAAGAGCCCAGCTCAGCCCCAGGGCCCCCGATAGGAAAGCCCAGCTCAGCCCCAGAGACCCCAGAAAGAAGAGCCCAGCTCAGCCCCAGGGGCTCCCGGATAAAAGAGCCCAGCTCAGCCCCAGAGGCCCCTGGATATAAGAGCCCAGCTCAGCCCCAGGGGCCTGCGGATAGAAGAGCCCAGCTCAGCCCCAATGTCCCCCGGATAAAAGAGCCTCGCTCAGCCCCAGGGGCCCCAGATAGAAAAGCCCTTCTCAGCCCCTGAGGCCCCCGGATAGAAGGGCCCAGCTCAGCTCCAGGGCCCCCAGATAGAATAGACTAGCTCAGCATAAGGGGCCCCGGATAGAAGTGCGCAGCTCTCCCCAGGGGCCCCTGGATGGAATAGACAAGCTCAGTCCCAGTGGCCCCCGGATAGAAGAGCGCAGCTCATCCCTAGGGGCCACAGATAGAATAGCCCAGCTCAGCACCAGGGCCGCCAGATAGAAGAGCCCAGCTCAGCCCCAGGGGCCCCCGGATAGAAGAGCCCAGCTCGACCCCAAGTGCCCCCGGAAAGAAGAGTATAGCACAGCCCCAGTTGCCCCAGATAGAAGAGCTCAGCCCCCCCAGAGGCCCGCGGATAGAAGAGCCCAGCTCAGCCCCTAGGGCCCCTGGATAGAAGAGCCCAGCTCAGCACCAGGGGCCCCGGATAGAAGAGTATAACTCAGCCAAAGGGGCCCCGGATAGTAGAGCCCAGGGGCCCTGGATAGAAGAGCCCAGCTCAGCTCCGGATAGAGGAGCCCAGCCTTCCCCAAGAGCCACCGGACAGAATAGACCAGCTCAGTCCCAGGGGCCCCGGATAGAAGAGCACATCTCAGCCCTAGGGGCCCCCAGATAGAAGAGCCCAGCTCATCCCCAGGGGCCCCAGATAGAAGAGCCCAGCTCAGCCCAGGGGCCCCAGATAGAAGAGCTTAGTTCAGCTCCAGAGGCCCCGGATAGAAGAGCCCAGCTCAGCCCCAGAGGCCCCTGGATAGAAGAGCCCAGCTCAGCCCCTGCGGCCCCAGATAGAAGAGCCCAGCTCAGTCCCAGGGGCCCCGGATAGAAGAGCCCAGCTCAGCCTCAGGGCCCCCGGATAGAAGAGCCCAGCTCAGCCCCAGGGGCCATGGATAGAAGAGCTCAGCTCAGCCCAAGGGGCCCCATATAAAAAAGCCCCGCTCAACCCCAGAGGCCCCCGGATAGAAGAGCCCAGCTCAGCCCCAGGGGCCCCTGGATAGAAGAGCCCAGCTCAACCCCAGGGGCCCCAGATAGAAGAGCCCAGCTCAACCCCAGGGGCCCCGGATAGAAGAGCCCAGCTCAGCCCCAGGGGCTCCGGATAGAAGAGCCCATCTCAGTCCCAGGGGCCCCCGGATAGAAGAGCCCAGCTCATCCCCAGGGGCCCCCAGATAGAAGAGCCCAGTTCTGCCCCAGGGGCCCCCAGATAGAAGACCCCAACTCAGCCACAGGACACCCTGATAGAAGAGCCCAGCTTAGCCCCAGGGGCCCCCAGATAAAAGAGCCCAGCTCAGCCTCAGGGGCCCCAGATAGAAGAGCCCAGCTCAGACCAGGGCCCCCGGATTGAAAAACCCAGCTCAGCCCCAGGGGCCACAGGATAGAAGATCCCAGTTCAGCCCCAAGGGCCCCCGGATAGAAGAGCCCAGCTCAGCCCCAGGGCCCCCGATAGGAAAGCCCAGCTCAGCCCCAGAGACCCCAGAAAGAAGAGCCCAGCTCAGCCCCAGGGGCTCCCGGATAGAAGAGCCCAGCTCAGCCCCAGAGGCCCCTGGATATAAGAGCCCAGCTCAGCCCCAGGGGCCTGCGGATAGAAGAGCCCAGCTCAGCCCCAATGTCCCCCGGATAAAAGAGCCCCGCTCAGCCCCAGGGGCCCCAGATAGAAAAGCCCTTCTCAGCCCCTGAGGCCCCCGGATAGAAGGGCCCAGCTCAGCTCCAGGGCCCCCAAATAGAATAGACTAGCTCAGCATAAGGGGCCCCGGATAGAAGTGCGCAGCTCTCCCCAGGGGCCCCTGGATGGAATAGACAAGCTCAGTCCCAGTGGCCCCCGGATAGAAGAGCGCAGCTCATCCCTAGGGGCCACAGATAGAAGAGCCCAGCTCAGCACCAGGGCCGCCAGATAGAAGAGCCCAGCTCAGCCCCAGGGGCCCCCGGATAGAAGAGCCCAGCTCGACCCCAAGTGCCCCCGGAAAGAAGAGTATAGCACAGCCCCAGTTGCCCCAGATAGAAGAGCTCAGCCCCCCCAGAGGCCCGCGGATAGAAGAGCCCAGCTCAGCCCCTAGGGCCCCTGGATAGAAGAGCCCAGCTCAGCCCCTGCGGCCCAAGATAGAAGAGCCCAGCTCAGTCCCAGGGGCCCCGGATAGAAGATCCCAGCTCAGCCTCAGGGCCCCCGGATAGAAGAGCCCAGCTCAGCCCCAGGGGCCATGGATAGAAGAGCCCAGCTCAGCCCAAGGGGCCCCATATAAAAAAGCCCCGCTCAACCCCAGAGGCCCCCGGATAGAAGAGCCCAGCTCAGCCCCAGGGGCCCCTGGATAGAAGAGCCCAGCTCAACCCCAGGGGCCAGGGCCGGACTGGGAAGTGAAAGCAGCCCTGGCAAATTTTGCCAGACCAGCCCCAGTCCAATGCGCAGCGAGCCAGCCCCCGTCCGACGCATAGCGAGCGAGCTGAGCGAGCGAGCCCGACGGCCACTAGGGGGGTTTGGGGGGTTCTCTCCCCAAGAAATTTTTCAAAAACGACATACCAAAATGGTGAATTTTACAGCACATTTTTCATTACATATTCAAATTGTATCAACTTTCAAAGCACAGTAAACAGTAGATGATGACCTTAAAGAACATCAGGTTACCCACCCAGTCATATGTATCTATAGGCATTCTTTCAGAGAGCACCAAAAATAGAGACAAGTAGTGAATCAGAAAGAACAAAGTAAAAGTGAGACCAGCCCCCACATGGTGTGTAGCGAGCAAGCGCCGTGAGCAACCACTAGGGGGAGTTTGGGGGGTTGAACTTCTACCCCCCAAGAAAATTTGGGAGACAGAAAGGCCAAAACAGCAATAGATCTGGTTATGTTTCGTACGTGGGGAGGAGAGAGAGTGGAGGAGGGGGAGAGAGAGAGGGTGGGGGAGGGGGAGAGAGAGAGAGGGAGATAGAAGAAGAGAAAGGGAGAAGTAGATAGAGAAACAGAGGAAGAGAATGAGAGAGGAAGGAGTGGAATGAGAGAAAGATGGGGAGAGGGATGGAAAGAGATAGAGAGAGGGAGGGGAAGATAGAGGAGAGATAGAGGGAGGTAGAGAGAGAGAGAGAGAGGGGAGAAAAATACTCGGATATTAAAGAGAGATGGAGGGATAGAGAGAGGGAGAGAGAGAAAAGGATATAGAGAAAGGGATAGAGAGTAAGAGAGTTATGTGGATAGAGAGGGAGAGAGGGGGGATAGAGGGAGAGGGAGAGTGAGAGGGGGAGAGAGGGATAGGTATAGCGACAGATTGAGAGGGATAAATAGAGAGCGCGCGAGGGAGAGAGAGGGATAGAGAAATAGAGAGAGGGAGAGAGCGAGAGAGAGGGCAAGAGATAGAAAGAGTGGGAGGGAGGGAGAAGGAGGGCAAAAGAGCAATGGAGAGAGAGAAAGAGCTAAGAGAGAGAAAGAGCTAAGAGAGAGAGAAAGAGCTGAGCGAGAGAGAGAGGGAGAGAGAGAGAGAGAGAGAGAGAGATCGAGATCACACTGTTCCCTTTTCTGTCCGCATTTGTCTTTTCTTCTTCCTTTCATCTCTACACCCCCGGCTGGCTACGCTTCAGCCACCTATGGGGCAACATGCATGCCAGACAGAGCACGACTGTGCTACCTGTACGTCCCAATATTGACAGCGGGCAACACTTAAACCAAAAGGTCCATAGTCATAGAGACGTTTTAAGGTTATGGGCATGAGATAAATGCACATCCACCGAGTCTGAAATTGAACACATTACGCAGTCTGTGCTTATCCCAACACCAGCCAAGGATCCAGCCTTCCTGGACCAAACTAGGACGCCTCTGAGTCAGCATTTCAAAACTTGTTGTAAACTTCAGCAGATCCAAAAGAAGAGACAACTTTTTTTTACATCACGTTTGTCAGCCTCACTTTCCTTTGGTCCCCAAAGTGCAAACAAATGCGTGATCATGCGATTAACTCCAATGTTTAAACACAACTTGGTTTTTAGTCAAACATAAGTAGATTTCACTGTTAGGAGTTATCACAAAGGCACATGATATGACAATTTCAATGGACACAATGGGGTCAGGTTTGCAGGATGCACCACCGTGTACAGTTGTACTACAAAGATGGCCTTTCTGGCACTGCCAGTGATTTACAACAATAAAGTGTGTCTGCATCTCACTGAATAGTTTCTCAAACTAAGAGCAAAAATAGCTTGGTGCAGCCTACAGATTCCATGCACAATCCCTCAAAGTTACAGCAATTGCTGATCACTAATATTAATCCAACCCATGCCAAGGCCGTGATTAAAGTAGGAGCATGAACAAAGCAGCCAGCCAGCCTGGACTAGTTTCAGCATGGTTTAAGCAGTGAAATAAGAACTAGGCATGCCGAAATAAATTCCTTTGCCATCGTCTAAGATTTCAGCAGCTCACTAGAGCCTCCACTTGGTAGAAAACACATTCAGAAGTAATGCGCTGGAAATAAAGATGGAAGGGTCTGCACTCTAGAGAGATTTTTACGATTTGAGAACATGCATAACTTATGAAAATGTCACACATAGCAATCTGAAACCTTGGCAGCTATGGGCAGGCTCTAGCTGACGACTCCGAGGGACTCCAAGACTAGAGGCCTCATGTAACATACAGAGCTGTGTTGTGCATATACGGTCAGTGGTGGTAGGCAACTTACCACTGACCGTATATGCACAGCACAGCTCTGTATGTTACACACTGTGGTAACTTTGTCGGATTGGAATCACATTGCTCTGCAGCTGCTAATGTATTTTCAATCTTGCAATATAGATTAAATACTCATTGGCAGTCATTCATAATCAGTTTTTTTTATTTAGCACTTCATACCAATCCTATGCAGCTTCTTAGTGTTTTAAATAACAGGAGTTCTTACTAACAAATGTACCCAATTTATCGTCCATTTGGCCTGCATCAGAGGGACGTAGTCCGAGGCTGGGTTAGCTGGAAATTGTCCTCATATTATAAAGATCATATCAGATGACGTAAGTGAGTGTTTACTCAACAAGTAACAATAGGATCTCTCAAAAGCAGTAACCCACGGACTTATTTACATTATAGGCACTCTGTGATCTGCATGGTGCATGTTCTTTGCAGCAGGCATATTAACTCACTGTGCTACCTTACCACGAGTCATAACTTGTAATCTAATGGATTCGTCACATATGACCCTATTCTTTTAAGTATTATGCTTTTATGATTTAAGCGTTTAAATCGAATAAAGCTTGTTTTGATTTTGATTTGAGTCAAAACTTCCACTAGACAAACCTCCAATCTTTCTCTAGAAATAACATTAATCACCAGTGTTATCTTGCCATTTTTTTGTTGCCTGAAAATTGCTGGAGGCCAGAAACGCGGCAACAGGTGCTTTTCAAACCATGATATATTTGCAAACATGATACCCCCTGTAGCACCAGTCGCACCATTCTAGAGCTGGCTCTGGATAAAGGTCTGGCCACTACCCAATACTTTAATGGTTCAATGGACAGCAATAAGGACAGCAAGAGCTCCTTGGAGTATTCTGGACATGGATTCCTTGATTAGTAAGGTTTCAAAGGATCGTTCTTTGATGAGACCATTTATGAAATCAACATGTCCTACTTGGGATCTACCTCTAGTCTTTAAAGCTTCATAGTCTCATCCTTGTGAGCCTTTGGTGGAGGTAGACACTGGAAACATGTGTCCTTTAAGGTGTTCTCTTTGGCATCCATAACATCAGTCTGTAGACAAAGTGAGTTGGGTCTGTTGTCTATTAAACCCTGCTATTTGAGGATTTTTATCAGATAGACTGATTCTTAGATTAGGACCAGGTTTCCATCCTAAAGTTATGTCTTCTTTCCATGAAGACAAGAAATATTTTTCCGTCTTCTTTTGCAGCATCTACAATTCCTGAGAAGGATACTTTATACTTTAAACACAGTGCATATGCTGAGGACACTGTAGATCTATGTGTCTTATCTGGCGAGGTCACAAGACTGTAGATAGTGTGAAAATATTTTCATTTTGATATATTTTAATATGGGCAGAAAGCTTCCTCCCCGACTTTAAGTAACTGGATTAGAACTCCTATGAGCATGGCCTATGTTTCACATGACATAGTTTTACCAGGCAAGGTGACGGCATGTCCATTCGAGGAATGGCTGCTTCCTGGGCTGACACTTGTGAGGCTTCAATGTTAGATAGATTAAAGCAGCCACCTGCGCTACCCCGTCCACTTTTGTCTCATGTTATAGATTGGATATGGGGAACCTTGAGTCCATGGAGTTTTGGTTCCAGAGTATCAGCAGCCACTCCTAGTTTTGCATTAAAATTCGAATATGCAACAATTGAGTTTTTGTTATTCTTCAGGTTGTGAATGTTGCTCTGGAAAATTGTTTGAGGAGGTAATAATTTGATACCTATTGGTAAACTCTGAAAAACAGTTTCTCATACCAAATATTACAACCGACCCTCTAGGTTTCCATTTCACACCATGGATTTCCTTATAGCTTACATTGAGTTGAGTTTCTTCCCTCTTTATTTCCTGTGTATTAGAGAGGTATTAAGGGTGACGGCGGGCAGAGTTTGCTTTTTGATTAGCTGTAGCTGCGGAAATCATCTCCCTGAATGTACAGTTCAAGGTTTTCGTTTATTGTGATTTGCACGCATACCATTTAAAAAGATCCGTCAGACAAACCATTTAGAAATAAGTACTCAAAAAAGCTGCAAATTAAACATTTTATACATTGTAATTCTCATGTGGTAGAAATATATGTTTTTCTACAAATTCCCAGTTATTCTAATGTACAAGTACTATGCTATAGCAGACAGATAATCCTTTACTTCAGCTGGAGTGAGCCTTTTAAATACTGCTTCATTGCAGATACCGACTTCAATGTTGTCTTCTGTCATCTGTCCTTCAAAGCTTTCCCTTAATGTTAAAATGGCTGTGTGAATGGCATCTTCAAGTTCCAGTTCTTCATTATACCGTTTATCAAGGAAAGTTTTTCCATTCACGTAATTTTCCCCATAGCAGTTGCTTTCCATGCAAAATAGGCACCAGAAGGATCAGACTGGAATAAATATGGCCTTTCCACATCCTAACCAGCAATTAACCATGATACACGAAATGGGCGAACACCACCGGACTGTGTGTACTCTTGCATTACTGAAGCAACTCCGAGCCCTCCGTACCAGTACCCTGTAGTCAGGACCCATGCCACTGACCACCACCACTGCGCGACGCGGCCCCGCCTGCCAACTTCAGTGAAGACCAGGCATTAACGACAAAGTCATCATGAGTCATTAATGATGAAAGTTAGTAACTGTAATTGTCGGTACGGGAGCCAGCCCAGGGCGGAAAAAATTAAACAGCCCTGTCAAGTATCACGTATTAGGCGTGACTCTAACGCATTTCAGTGTGGTGTTCCCGCATCACCGCACTGAAATGAATTGTCACGCATTTTTCGCCATTGACCCGACAGCGCTGAAAGGCTGCCTTAGCCTATGCTAGCTGCTAGCGCACGCGCTGGCGCCTCTGACACCTGTGTGCCCTGCGCCCGGCCCAGCCGCAGCAGACTTCACTTGGCAGCAGGCTCCGAATGGAACAGTGAAAGTTCAGAAGCGCACTGCTCCCAGTGCTACAATGTTGCATTATATCTGCCCAGGTGCCTAGAGACCCGGGCGGGGCCTGCCGCCGCAGTTAACTTTAATGTGGCAACTTGGTCCTGGCGCCATGTGGGGACGCAACGTCACGTCCTGCTGAGGGTGCGCGCCGGGAATTACTTTTAATTAAATTATGGAGGTGGAGGCAGGCTGCTCAATGGTTAGCACCGCGGGCGGCGCCGCAATCATTGGCTCAGCTGCCTTGCAACGCCGCTGATGGCACTGGCTGCTGCACGGCCGGGCCGTCCGCACTGTGGGGCAGAATAATTATTGCTGCAGTGTCAGCAAAAACTTTTTCCGAGTCAGGAGCTTTGCCGGGCCGAGTGAGAATGCTGCAGATAGGCTGCCCTGCAGTGTGTGATCCCGCGAGAGAGACCCGACCCCATCAGCCGCTTCTTGTGCATTTCAGAGGTACCGTTATGGCAACATAATTAATTTATAATCATGGCAGAGCCCACAGCTGCTCGCACGCCGGTGGCGGCCGCAACTGAACCCAACCGTACCACGCAATGGCAGGTGTGTACGCAGTTGATGTTCAGGGAAGAATCAATATTGCATGGGGATACAAATAAACTGGTCGGCAAATGTTCACGCACAAGATTGCACCCACAGTGGGCCCGCCAATTGCCTTGCGCCAGTAGCCATAGCCCGCCCTCACAGCCCCCAGCACCATCATCGTGTATGAGGAGGGCAGGAATATGTTAGGCCTCTTCTGCCCTGCTGCCTCCAGTCACGTGTGGGCTCTTTTTAGTCCAATCCCTTGCCAGTGGCGGCACGCATAGGAGAGCCAGTCTGCCTTCAACTGATCATCTTTCAAGCAGCGGCCACTGGCAGCAACACTAGAAAACAGCCTGCAGTGTAGCATGACACTCAAGGGCAGCACACAAACTATGCCTCTCGGTGCACTGCAGCACGTGATTTTATTTACTGTGACTCAGCATTCCCTGTTGGTAATTTCTGGTATGCACAGGTGAGTCAAGCAGCAATGGGGGCAGTGTCAGAGCGTAGGCCATAGGTGTGGTTAAAAAGGACAATATTCTGTATTTATTTTCGTTAGTGTTTCACCTTTACATATCTAAAGCACGCACATTAATTGAAAGATAAATGCAAGTTCAAGTAGTAATCAATAAGAAATACACTCTTACATTGAGAAACCTCACTTGGTTAATTCAGTCTTACTGCAGATGTCTGTCTGTTTTTAAGGAGAGAGAAATAATTGAATACTGTTTGGCGCAGCAGGGCATAGTGACTTGCCTATTTATAATGCTATGACATCACCTGCCTCTGCGACTGAGAAAGCACTTTAACTGTGCAAGTCATTGATTGTAATTTGCACACTCGTAGATAATGGTCACTCAAAGTGTCAATGATTTGGCCTTTAGAATGTCACTCCTACGTATACTGTTATAATGGAAATACCACACATAATCAAACTGAAAACATGGCAGTTATAGAGAGTCATGATAGAGCGGACAGAGTTCCCCAGAACCCACGGAGGGCTGGAGGTCGTCAGGGGCAGTGTGATGCCACACACTTAGAAGCAGAGCACCTCCCACTTTCACACCTAAGTGCCCTTCTATTTCTGGCACTTTGCACCAAGTTTTACGATTTTCTTAGAGTTTCTCTTTGCTCAAATGGGTGTAATTTCTGAAATTTATAAGTTTCTGTAGTCTTCATTGCTTGATTTTGATCAACTGAAAGTGTCACTCATCGTTGTTGAAATGTCACTCATAATTACACTCAAATTGTGAAAATGACACACAGAGCAATCTGAAACCTTGGCAGCTATGATTAAAATACACTTACTCAGTCACAGTCACGGTCACGTCGGCCCGGCCCGGCTCCTGCTGTTGGTGGGTGGCACTGGCAGACACAGTAGGACAGGAGGACAGGAGGGCAGGCTAGTACTTCCAGGTGCGGGAGCGGGCTAGCCACGCCACCACAGTAATAATTAAATTATGGCCGCGCCCGCTCCGGTGAGGTCCTTTCAGGGCTGGCTGACTCTCTCGTCGTGATGGTGATGACTGCGCAGTTCTTTTGCCCCAATGCAATGCGCATGCGGGGGGGCACCCTAGGCGCGCAGACGCGCCGGAGGAGGCAGGGCATGACTGCGCGCTGCGCACAGGCAGTCAGGCACCTCCCTCGGTCCCTCCTCCCTCCTGAAACGCTTCTTCCGCTTTTTATTTAGGTTGCTGCTTGCACTCGGATCAGGCTTCTTAGTTGCTGCTGCGTGGCGCTGTAGCATGGGCGGCGCTGCAGGCAGTCACAACACGACTGACACTGACCTGCACACTGATGCTGACGCTTGGCCTGTGACGGACGGACCGAAAATGAAAATCGGCCCTCACTCACAAAACTGGCCCCCTCCTGGCTCAAAACCAGCCTCCAACCCCTCCAGCCGACCGGGGGATTGCCCGGTGCCCGAAAGCACCAGTCCGGCCCTGCCAGGGGCCCCAGATAGAAGAGCCCAGCTCAACCCCAGGGGCCCCGGATAGAAGAGCCCAGCTCAGCCCCAGGGGCTCCGGATAGAAGAGCCCATCTCAGTCCCAGGGGCCCCCGGATAGAAGAGCCCAGCTCATCCCCAGGGGCCCCCAGATAGAAGAGCCCAGTTCTGCCCCAGGGGCCCCCAGATAGAAGACCCCAACTCAGCCACAGGACACCCTGATAGAAGAGCCCAGCTTAGCCCCAGGGGCCCCCAGATAAAAGAGCCCAGCTCAGCCTCAGGGGCCCCAGATAGAAGAGCCCAGCTCAGCCCAGGGCCCCCGGATTGAAAAACCCAGCTCAGCCCCAGGGGCCACAGGATAGAAGATCCCAGTTCAGCCCCAAGGGCCCCCGGATAGAAGAGCCCAGCTCAGCCCCAGGGCCCCCGATAGGAAAGCCCAGCCCAGCCCCAGAGACCCCAGAAAGAAGAGCCCAGCTCAGCCCCAGGGGCTCCCGGATAGAAGAGCCCAGCTCAGCCCCAGAGGCCCCTGGATATAAGAGCCCAGCTCAGCCCCAGGGGCCTGCGGATAGAAGAGCCCAGCTCAGCCCCAATGTCCCCCGGATAAAAGAGCCCCGCTCAGCCCCAGGGGCCCCAGATAGAAAAGCCCTTCTCAGCCCCTGAGGCCCCCGGATAGAAGGGCCCAGCTCAGCTCCAGGGCCCCCAAATAGAATAGACTAGCTCAGCATAAGGGGCCCCGGATAGAAGTGCGCAGCTCTCCCCAGGGGCCCCTGGATGGAATAGACAAGCTCAGTCCCAGTGGCCCCCGGATAGAAGAGCGCAGCTCATCCCTAGGGGCCACAGATAGAAGAGCCCAGCTCAGCACCAGGGCCGCCAGATAGAAGAGCCCAGCTCAGCCCCAGGGGCCCCCGGATAGAAGAGCCCAGCTCGACCCCAAGTGCCCCCGGAAAGAAGAGTATAGCACAGCCCCAGTTGCCCCAGATAGAAGAGCTCAGCCCCCCCAGAGGCCCGCGGATAGAAGAGCCCAGCTCAGCCCCTAGGGCCCCTGGATAGAAGAGCCCAGCTCAGCACCAGGGGCCCCGGATAGAAGAGTATAACTCAGCCAAAGGGGCCCCGGATAGGAGAGCCCAGGGGCCCTGGATAGAAGAGCCCAGCTCAGCTCCGGATAGAAGAGCCCAGCCTTCCCCAAGAGCCACCGGACAGAATAGACCAGCTCAGTCCCAGGGGCCCCGGATAGAAGAGCACATCTCAGCCCTAGGGGCCCCCAGATAGAAGAGCCCAGCTCATCCCCAGGGGCCCCAGATAGAAGAGCCCAGCTCAGCCCAGGGGCCCCAGATAGAAGAGCTTAGTTCAGCTCCAGAGGCCCCCGGATAGAAGAGCCCAGCTCAGCACCAGGGCCCCGAGATAAAAGAGCCCAGCTCAGCCCCAGGGGCCCCCGGATAGAAGAGCCCAGCTCAGCCCCAAGGGCCCCCGGATAGAAGGGTACAGCTTAGCCCCAGGGGCCCCAGATAGAAGAGCCCAGACCCCCCCAGAGGCCCCCAGATAGAAGAGCCCAGCTCAGCCCCCAGGGCCCCCGGATAGAAGAGCCCAGCTCAGCCCCAGGGGCCCCCGATCAAAGAGCCCAGCTCATCCCCACGGGCCCCCAGATAGAAAAGCCCAGCTCAACCCCAGGGGCCCCCAGATAGAAGAGCCCAGCTCAGCCCCAAGGGCCCCTGGATAGAAGAGTATAGCTCAGCCCCAGGGGCCACCGGATAGAAGAGCCCAGCTCAGCCCCAAGTGCCCCCGGATAGAAGAGTATAGCTCAGCCCCAGGGGCCTCCGGATAGTAGAGCCCTGGGGTCCTGGATAGAAGAGCCCAGCTCAGCACCAGATAGCAGAGTCCAGCCCTCCCCAGGGTCCCCCAGAGAGAATAGACCAGCTCAGCCCCAGGGGCCCTGGATAGAAGAGCCCAGCTCAGCCCCTCAGGGGCCCCCAGATAGAAGAGCCCAGCTCAGCCCCCCCTGGAGCCTGAGGATAGAAGAGTCCAGTTCAGCCCCAGGGGCCCCTGGATAGAAGAGCCCAGCTCAACCCAAGGGGCCCTGGATAGAAGAGCCCAGCTCAGCCCCAGGATAGAAGAGCCCAGCTCAGCCCCCAAGGGGCCCCCGGATAGAAGAGCCCAGTTCAGCCCCAGGGGCCCGGGATAGACGAGCCCAGCTCAGCCCCAGGGGCCCACTGATAGAAGAGCCCAGCTCAGCCCCAGGGGCCCGCGGATAGAAGAGCCCAGCTCAGCCCCAATGTCCCCCGGATAAAAGAGCCCCGTTCAGCCCCAGGGGCCCCAGATGGAAAAGCCCTGCTCAGCCCCTGAGGCCCCCGGATAGAAGGGCCCAGCTCAGCTCCAGGGCCCCCAGATAGAATAGACTAGCTCAGCATAAGGGGCCCCGGATAGAAGTGCGCAGCTCTCCCCAGGGGCCCCTGGATGGAATAGACAAGCTCAGCCCCAGGGGCCCCCGGATAGAAGAGCGCAGCTCAGCCCCAGAGGCCCCCAGATAGAAGAGCCCAGCTCAGCACCAGGGCCCCCAGATAGAAGAGCCCAGCTCAGCCCCAGGGGCCCCCGGATAGAAGAGCCCAGCTCGACCCCAAGTGCCCCCGGAAAGAAGAGTATAGCACAGCCCCAGAAGCCCCAGATAGAAGAGCTCAGCCCCCCCAGAGGCCCGCGGATAGAAGAGCCCAGCTCAGCCCCTAGGGCCCCTGGATAGAAGAGCCCAGCTCAGCCCCAGGGGCCCCGGATAGAAGAGTATAACTCAGCCAAAGGGGCCCCAGATAGAAGAGCCCAGGGGCCCTGGATAGAAGAGCCCAGCTCAGCTCCGGATAGAAGAGCCCAGCCCTCCCCAAGACCCACCGGACAGAATAGACCAGCTCAGTCCCAGGGGCCCCGGATAGAAGAGCACATCTCAGCCCAAGGGCCCCCGGATAGAAGAGCCCAGCTCAGCCCCAGGGGCCCCGGATAGAAGAGCCCAGCTCAGCCCCAGGGGCCCCGGATAGAAGAGCCCAGCTCAGCCCCAGGGTCCCCAGATAGAAGGGCTCAGCTCAGCCCCAGGGGCCCTGGATAGAAGAGCCCAGCTCAGCCCCAGAGGCCCCCAGATAGAAGAGCCCAGCTCAGCCCCAGGGGCCCCGGATAGAAGAGCCCATCCCAGCCCCAGGGGCCCCGGATAGAAGAGCCCAGCTCATCCCCAGGGGCCCCGGATAGAAGAGCCCAGCTCAGCCCCAGGGGCCCCGGATAGAAGAGCCCATCTCAGCCCCAGGGGCCCCGGATAGAAGAGCCCAGCTCATCCCTAGGGACCCCCAGATAGAAGAGCCCAGCTCAGCCCGGCTCCTGCAGAGATTCCCCCCAGGATTATTCAGTCTATTTCTACAAACACAGCAGAAGGTGCTGACAATCTGCTACCTGAGCAGAGACCTGTGCAGACGTGTCCAGGCTCTCTCCTCCTCCTGGGAAGGCTCAGGGGGAGGGGCAGATCTAGGGCCTGGGGGGGTAGATCTAGTGTCAGTGGGGGTATGAAGATGAAGGTAGCTGCCCACCAGACAGGGCTCCTTCCTCCTCTGCAGCACACGAGGAGAGACAGGAAATGATGTCACCGCCGCAGCTGGTGCTGTCTCTGCCGCTGCAGACCCGGAAGAGGAAACCCTTTCATCCAATGTGCAGCTCAGTGGGTTTCATCAGCAGGCGAGGAACGCCCTCTGGTGGCCGCTGACTGAACTGCCGCCTCCAGTCTTTAGGAGTGAACTGGAAATAGCCTGAATTTCATTAATTATATGTAAGAAACTGATAGAATTAAACTGGACAAAGTTTTCTATTTTTCCTGTTTCTGTGGGTAATTTTTATATTTGGTAGGACTGTGTGTATTCAAGCAACTTTCCGACTCTGCACCAAATTAAGTTTTACATTTGTCTCCTTTGTTTACCCGCTCACTCCCTTCAAAGGTTCACTTATAAAATAAACAAACAAGTAGATTACAGTCTCAATAACTTCATAAGACAGAACAATCAGATTTGACTGTCACTGATTTCTCCCTCAGTGGATGGTGTCATGACAATGAGTGAACAGTCCACAGATCCCTCACAGAGCAGCAAGATGCACCACAGTGCACAGATCCCTCACAGTGCAGCAAGATGCGCCACAGTGCACAGATCCCTCGCAGTGCAGCAAGATGCACCACAGTGCACAGATCCCTCACAGAGCAGCAAGATGCACCACAGTGCACAGATCCCTCACAGTGCAAGATGCACCACAGTGCACAGATCCCTCACAGAGCAGCAAGATGCACCACAGTGCACAGATCCCTCACAGTGCAAGATGCACCACAGTGCACAGATCCCTCGCAGTGCAGTAAGAATGCACCGCAGTGCACAGATCCCTCACAGTGCAGCAAGATGCACCACAGTGCACAGATCCCTCACAGTTCAGCAAGATGCACCACAGTGCACAGATCCCTCACAGTGCAGCAAGATGCACCGCAGTGCACAGATGCCTCACAGTGCAGCAAGATGCACCACAGTGCACAGATCCCTCACAGTGCAGCAGATGCACCACAGTGCACAGATCCCTCACAGAGCAGCAAGATGCACCACAGTGTACAGATCCCTCACAGTGCAGCAAGATGCACCACAGTGCACAGATCCCTCACAGTGCAGCAAGATGCACCACAGTGCACAGATGCCTCACAGTGCAGCAAGATGCACAACAGTGCACAGATCCCTCACAGTGCAGTAAGATGCACCAGAGTGCACAGATGCCTCACAGTGCAGCAAGATGCACCACAGTGCACAGATCCCTCGCAGTGCAGCAAGATGCACCACAGAGCACAGATGCCTCACAGTGCAGCAAGATGCACCACAGTGCACAGATCCCTCACAGTGCAAGATGCACCACAGAGCACAGATCCCCCACAGAGCAGCAAGATGCACCACAGTGCACAGATCGCTCACAGTGCAGCAAGATGCACCACAGTGCACAGATCCCTCACAGTGCAGTAAGATGCACCACAGTGCACAGACCCCTCGCAGTGCAGCAAGATGCACCACAGTGCACAGATCCCTCACAGTGCAGCAGGATGCACCACAGTGCACAGATCCATCACAGTGTAAGATGCACCACAGTGCACAGATCCCTCACAGAGCAGCAAGATGCACCACAGAGCACAGATCCCTCACAGTGCAAGATGCACCACAGAGCACAGATTCCTCACAGTGCAGCACGAATGCACCACAGTGCACAGATTCCCCACAGTGCAGCAATATGCACCACTGTGCACAGATCCCTCACAGTGCAGCAAGATGCACCACAGTGCACAGATCCCTCACAGTGCAGCAAGATGCACCACAGTGCACAGATCCCTCACAGTTCAGCAAGATGCACCACAGTGCACAGATCCCTCACAGTGCAGCAAGATGCACCACAGTGCACAGATCCCTCACAGTGCAGCAAGAATGCACCGCAGTGCACATATTCCTATCTGTGCATTAAGATGCAGCGCACAGATCCCCTCTTTAACATAAATGATGCCCACAAACACCCCCAGGGCACAAAGGAAATCCCCCCAGGGCCCTTGATAGACGAGCACAGCTCAGCCCCAGGTGCCCCCAGAGAGAAGAGCCCAGCTCAGCCCCAGGGGCCCCTGGATAGAAGAGCCCAGCTCATCCCCAGGGCCCCGGATAGAAGAGCTCAGGTCATCCCCAGGGGCCCCTGGATAGAGGAGCCCAACTCAGCCCCAGGGGCCCCGGATAGTAGAGCCCAGCTCAGCCCCAGGGCCCCTCAGATAGAAAGGCTCAGCCCAGCCCCAGAGGCCCACAGATAGAAGGGCCCAACTCAGCCCTAGGGCCCCCAGATAGAAGAGCCCAGCTCAGCCCCAGGGGCCCCCGATAGAAGAGCCCATCTCAGCCCCAGGGGCCCCCAGATAGAAGAGCCCAGCTCAGCCCCAGGTGCCCCCGAATAGAATAGCCCAGCTCAGCCAAAAGGGCCCCCGGATAGAAGAGTATAGCTCAGCCCCAGGGGCCCCCGATAGAAGAGCCCAGCTCAGCCCCAAGGGCCCCCGGATAGAAGAGTATAGCTCAGCCCCAGAGGTCCCCGGTTAGAAGAGCCCAAGGTCCCCCAGACAGAAGAGCCCAGCTCGGCCCCAGAGGACCCCCGATAGTGGAGCCCAGCTCAGCCCCAGGGGACCCGGATAGAAGAGCCCAGCTCAGCCCCAGGGCCATGGATGGAAGAGCACATCTCAGTCCCAGGGGCCCTGGATAGAAGAGCCCAGCTCAGCCCCAGGGGCCCCGGATAGAAAAGCCCAGTTCAGCCCCAGGAGTTCTGGATAAAAGAGCCCAGCTCAGCCCCAGGGGCCCCCAGACATAAGAGCCCAGCTCAGCCCAGGGGCCCCCGCATAGAGGAGCCCAGCTCAGCCCCAGGGCCCCAGATGGAAGAGCCCAGCTCAGCCCCAGGGGCCCGGATAGAAGCGCCCAGCTCAGCCCCAGGGCCTCAGATACAAGAGCCCAGCTCAGCCCCAGAGGCCCCCGAATAGAAGAGTCCAGCTCAGCCCCAGGGGCCCCGGATAGAAAAGTCCAGTTCAGCCCCAGGGGTCCTGGATAAAAGAGCCCAGCTCAGCCCCAGGGGCCCCCAGACATAAGAGCCCAGCTCAGCCCCAGGGGCCCCCGCATAGAGGAGCCCAGCTCAGCCCCAGGGCCCCAGATGGAAGAGCCCAGCTCAGCCCCAGGGGCCCGGATAGAAGCGCCCATCTCAGCCCCAGGGGCCCCGGATAGAAGAGCCCAGCTCAGCCCCAGGGGGCCCTGGATAGAAAATCCCAGCAGTGTCCCAGGGCCCCAGAAAAAAGAGCCCAGCTCAGCCCCAGGGCCCCCAGATAGAAGAGCCCAGCTCAGCCCAATGGGCCCCCGGATAGAAGAGCCCAGCTCAGCCCCAGGGCCCCGGATGGAAGAGCCCAACTCAGCAACAGGGGCCCCAGATAGAAGAGCCAAGCTCAGCCCCAGGGGCCCCCGGATAGAAGAGCCAAGCTCAGCCCCAGGGGCCCCCGGATAGAAGAGCCCAGCTCAGCCCCAGGGGCCCCCAGATAGAAGGCCCAAGCTCAGCCCAGGGCCCCCCGGATAGAAGAGCCGAGCTCAGCCCCCAGGGGCCCAAGATAGAAGCACACAGCTCAGCCCCAGGGGCCCGCGATAGATGAGCCCAGCTCAGCCCCAGGGGCCCCAGATAGAAGAGCCCAGCTCAGCCCCAGAGGCCCCCGGATAGAAGAACCCAGCTCAACCCCAGGGGCCACTGATTGAAGAGCCCAGCTCATCCCCAGGGCAACGGATGGAAGAGCCCAGCTCAGTCCCAGGGGCCCCGGATAGAAGTGGCCAGCTCAGCCCCAGGGCCACGGATGGAAGAGCCCAGCTCAGTCCCAGAGGCCCCGGATAGAAGCGCCCAGCTCAACCCCAGGGGCCACTGATAGAAGAGCCCAGCTCATCCCCAGGGCCACGGATGGAAGAGCCCAGCTCAGTCCCAGGGGCCCCGGATAGAAGTGCCCAGCTCAGCCCCTGGGCCACGGATGGAAGAGCCCAGCTCAGCCCCAGGGCCCCGGATAGAAGAGCCCAGCTCAGCCCCAGAGGCCCCCGTATAGAAGAGCCCAGCTCAGCCACAGGAGCCCTGGATAGAAAAGCTCAGTTCAGCCCCAGGGGCCCTGGATGGAAGAGCCCAGCTCAGCACCAGGGGCCCCCAGATATAAGAGCCCAGCTCAGCCCCAGGGGCACCCGGATAGAAGAGTCCAGCTCAGCCCCAGGGCCCTGGATAGAAGAGCCCAGCTCAGCCCCAGGGGCCCCGGATAGAAGCGCCCAGCTCAGCCCCAGGGCCCCAGATAGAAGAGCCCAGCTCAGCCCTAGGGGCCCCTGGATAGAAGATCCCAGCTCAGCCCCAGTGCCCCGGAAAGAAGGGCCCCCAGATAGAAGAGCCCAGCTCAGCCCCAGAGGTCCCCGGATAGAAGAGCCCAGCTCAGCCCCTGGGCCCCGGATCGAAGAGCCCAGCTCAGCCCAGGGGCAGCGGATAGAAGCGCCCAGCTCAGCCCCAGGGGCCCCGGATAGAAGAGCCCACTCAGCCTCAGAGGCCCCCGGATAGAAGAGCCCTGCTCAGCCCCAGGGGCCCCGGATAGAAAAGCCCAGTTCAGCCCCAGGGGTCCTGGATAGAAGAGCCCAGCTCAGCCCCAGGGGCCCCCAGACATAAGAGCCCAGCTCAGCCCCAGGGGCCCCCGCATAGAGGAGCCCAGCTCAGCCCCAGGGCGCCAGATGGAAGAGCCCAGCTCAGCCCCAGGGGCCCGGATAGAAGCGCCCATCTCAGTGTGGAAAAGTAAATTTTGCCATGTTCTGTGTCCCTACGTGTCCTCCATCTTATGTTATGTGTGCATGATTAATATGCATATGTGTTCCCCATGTTCGATTAAAGACGCAATTACAGTTGTGTCCATCTCTAGTATGTCAGTTTCCAGTTCTCGTGAATACTACGAATATCAGGCCTATGTAAAGTTACGTTGCCACGTTTCTCAGTGTGCACGTTATTTCATTGTAAAGTCCCCGTTTCTAGGCCTCAAAAGGGCCTGGACACCAGATTCAGCTCCTGTCTCCTGAGCCCTCGCTAAGGAGCGATACAGCCCCCACCTGTATTCCTGACCCTTCACTTACTTCCTTCCTCACAGTGCCCAGTTCAGCCTGGCTCTGCCTCTGAGTCTGCCAAGAGTATGTTATGATTCTAGTTATCAGTCCAGCCCTCCTTCTCTGCATTCCTAAGCTACTGGATCGCATCAATAGTTTCCGTCATTGTCTAGCCTTTACGTCTCCATGTAAGAGAAATACTGTATTTATGGTCATTTAATATTCCTCATCACGCACTACATGTAGAATAATGCATGCACCAGTCCTAGAGTCTGTTAGCCTTTACCCCGATAACTTTTGGATTCTATCAACATGTTCTCTAAACATGAGATACTAGATATTGTTTAGGCACCTGTTGCCCTGACTCTCCAGACTTCAGTCTCTGCTCCTAGCACAGAGTTCATAGCCCCCAGCTTCTCCCAGTAACACGTCATTGTCAGTTTGCGCGCACCATTAGGTTAGAGGTCCCGGCTCCTTAGGTAGCCCCCTCCATGTTTCCGCCCCATTTATGACATATTCTGTTACGTTTACATCACATGTCTATGTATACGCCTCTTGTTAAACCCACTTTCACCCTTATCTTTCGCGACTGCTATTGACCACACCCACTGCTCCGCCTATTGTATTCACTGTAATGCAACTGTTTTAGTATATATGCTTGTGTATTGTTATTAAAAGCTAGCGCGCTCATCCCAGATCCAGCCCCGGCAGCTGCCGGGCCCTGTCCTCCTATTCCTGTGCAGGTTGTCCTGTTCCTGTCCTTTATGCTGTATTAAACCTGCAAACTCCTACTACCTCGAATCTTGACTCTTATTTATTGAGCTATCTGTTATTACTATGTCCAGTAAAACCTAGATCCGGTATTATTTATTTATATACCACATAATGGCGCCCGAATAGGGACTTGCCCTTTCCCCACGCGCCGGAGAAGCCACGCGTGCCCCCTGATCCTCTGCAGCCGTGACGGAACCATACCGTGCACGTGCAGATATTTCTGCTTCAAGTATCCCTCAGGCCCACGGAGGAGACGGAGGTTGCGGTCCAGCATCCAGACGAGGCGGTGGAGGAACGCGGCGAGTCCCGACCAGAGCCCAAGCCGAGAGTCCAAGGTCCGAGGTATCCGGAGGCCCACCCGTAACAGAAGTCCGAAGTTCGTCCGTCCGGCGTCGAAGCAGTCCAGTCCAGTCCGAGGCCTTCCTTTCTTGCTGCCCGGTGAGTACCGTTGCTGGGGTAGTATCTAGACAGGGTCAATTTAATTGTCTCTGGTCCGTGGGGTTTGGTGGTACACAGATCCCAAAACGAAGTGTCCACTTCGGTGGATGCGGGTCCTGACGTGTCTCTTTATGAGACCGGTGAGTTTCGTACTGTTTTAGCAGTGCATCTAGTTTCTGTTCTAGTCAGTTCTGTTCTCGAGAAAATTCATGTATTCTGTTTTCCGTATTCCAGGTAGTATTCTGTTCGAACTGTTATTTTAAATGTTCTTCATGTATTTTAATGTCGTGGTATGAATGTGGAGTAATCATCGTGTTCATTGTGTATTGTAATTACGTATTGTGTCTAGGTTACAGTTCAGTCATGCCCTTATTTTCTAAACTACGTCAGTTAAAAACCAGAAAAGGTCTGCTAGAAGCAGCAGTTCCTGTCCCGCCTAGGGACAGTCCAGGTCATTATATGTATCAGAAGCATGGCATAAGCGCCATATTGTATCTAGATTTATGGGTAGAGTATACCAAACAGTTAGAAGAAAAGTATAGATGGCCCGTATCAGGTACGTGGGATGCCGAGTGCATCATGCGAGTAGAGGAAGCATTATGGAAAAAGAAAGCCAGACAGTCACAGAAAGATGCCATCGAGTTATGGCGCAAAGAATCTCATAAAAGAACCGAAAAAGAAATCAGAAAGTCAGAATTAAGTAGAGAATCCTTAGAACGAGCCCAAGAAAGGGAATTAATCGAGATAGGTGAACGAGTCAAAACCGAACAGTCAGACAGACAGAGGCATGCCCTTATTAAGGGTATGTATCCTCTTCTTGCCGAGGGCTTGCCAAAAGCGACCCCGGAGGCATCCAGTAATTTTCCGTCACCCTTAGTTCCGACCAAGCTACGTCACAAACCGACCGCAGCTGATATTTTCATCTCGTCCTATTTGGACGACACAGTCCCGGAATATGCAAATCCTGTTCCGCCAGTCCCTGTAAATCAGGCAATTCCTGCTCCTCCAGACACCGGAGTACCTGTTACGGTACCCCCGGTCCAGCCTACGTTTCAATTTCCCGCCGCACCAGTACGAAGAGTATCAGTCGACGATTCCAGTTTAGGGGCCGCAGGAGGAGGTCCTCCTGGTACCCCGCCGCCACACCAACGTAGAACGTTGGCCGAGTTACATGAATGTGCGTTACAGCGTACGCCCAAGTATAAGTCCGTTGCAGATATCCGACGAGTCCTTACTGAATGCCGCTATGATCCAGTCGCAGGTGATGATAGTACGGTTCTATATTCCATACGTGTAAGACGGGTGCTCGGGTTTTTGGACACCCTACCAGATATGAAAGAAGATCTAGACAGAATATACCGTTTCATCCGTACAGGGGATGATCCACAGAGTATTAGCGAAGCCATGTCCCAAAGAAAAGCTGAAATCCAGCTCATGATATTAAAGTTTCTGATTAATTGTTTAATAAGAGAACAAGATTACCCGACTAAAGATCCGGCCGAAATGAGAATCCTGACAAGGTGGAGTGATAATATAGCCGAGGGTAAGCACAGAACTATCAGTAGTATAGAGAGTATGTACAAGAAAATTCGTAAGGAAATAATAAGGTTACACGACCAACGTAAGGCAGCACAGGTAAGCGAGAAAGAGAATGACTCTCCTACGGAAGAGGTAGAGGACGAGAATCCCGACAGAATAGCGTATGTAGGAAAATCTAGGTTTCCAGACCGTCATTCTCGCCTAGAACACAAGTCAGTTTTTCATCATCCAGCACTAGAACTAGAACAAGGTTCTCTAGAACAAGTATTTCAAGCTACCGATCACATTCTGAAATCACGAATCGGTTATAGTGAGTTAAGTACTATGCATGAACAAGAACTAGTCCGATCAGCAGTCCGATGGATTACTGATTCTACCACTTTTCCAGATGAAATAGTGGCACAAATGTTTCTGAAATTGCCCCCAGCCGAGCAGCGACTGGTGGGTATGTATATGATCCAGCACCTCATTACGTTGTATGAGGGTCAACATTCTGATCCAGGTCCGTTACACGATGTCCTGAACGAGTTACTCCAGTATAGATGGAAAGGTTTAGGTACCGATTTAATTAGTGTTATTCTAGAACAGCGTCACAAATATAGTATGTTCTTGAACCCGCATTTTGTTCATGTCTCACCCCCAGAGAGTAAACCCTTTTACATAGACAGACAGAATCCGTTACGAGAAGTACACCCAGTTAGGACAACAGATGGTGAAATGCAACGAGTGTTTGTTTACACCCCGATTACAAAGATGGAACTCTTAGAGATGAAGAAATTAATTCCCTGTCATGACAAAGATCCAGCAGGGTTCCACCGAGAATTAAAAGACATGCTCCGTATGGGAGAATACACGTATCCAGATATTATTAAAATGTTAAAGGTCCTATTGCCCGCAGGGGTATATGAGAAACTCAAGGAAAAAGATTGGGAGGTGGGAGAGAAAAAGATCGATTGGGCAGTTCTAGAAGCTGAAGATAAGATACGAGTACCAGGTACCGGTCTTGGAGATAAATGTAAAGAATTACCAGAACTATTAATACAAGTTTTGCCCAGATTATTAGCAACTAGAAAGGAAGACTGGGATGCAATCTCAGCCTGTAAACAGAAACAAGACGAAGACACTAGTGATTTTTATTCTAGATTTGAGAAATGTTTTATTATAAACAGTGGCTTGAAGACAAGTAGCGAGTCATACCCTCATCTTTTTGTTACTAAACTAGTCGAGAATTCTAGTCCCCAAGTTAACAATCGAGTTTTGAAAGTCGAAAGTACGTGGCAAGCTAGTACTCCGTCCCAGATGTTGCAGATGCTTCAGTATCACCAGAATAGAATCAGAGAAGAGCAAGAACACGAGAGAAAGCGTATGAAAGACACGAAAATGAAAGTACTAGTTGCACAATCCGTTCCTCAAGACAGTCAGAAGAGGGGTCCGAATCAAGCCAGTCATCCTGCAGCTCCCGTTAAAGGAAACTGCAATTATTGTAAACAGCCAGGTCATTTTATAAACGAGTGTGCAGTTCTGAAACACAACATAGCTACCGGTAAGACTAAAGAAAGACCACGTCCGCCTAGACAAGAACAAGTTTCACAGACTTCTCAGCCACAGAATGCACAACAGACAGCTACAGCACCGCAGCCTATTGCTGCAACACAGCATGTTACACAGCAGATGTACCAGTATGCTCAGTCCGAGTATCCAGAGTATCAGCCGTACTCATGAAACAGCCTAGAGAGGGAGGTAGGCTTGCCTCTCATCGAGATACCTGTAGATCAAGAAGGTCCCTATGTTCATAGTCAAGTACTAGGGAAAGACAGAAAGTTTCTGATTGATACAGGGGCAAGTAGGACCACCATCAGTCACGCCGAAGTTCCAGGGGCTCCGCTCTCAGGCTCTAGAAATGTTTCCCTTGGATTTTCAGGAAAGCCTATTGTAAACGAGATATCTCAGCCAGTTACTCTAGAAGTAGGTCCATTGTCCCGCACTACTGACCTGTTACTTACAAAGTCATGCCCAGAAAATTTGTTAGGAATTAAGACACTGAAAGAATTAGGTGCAGTTATTTGCTGCTCCCCAGAGGGAATACGATTGTTCCTACGTGACTTCAAGGGTCACTATGTATTACGAGATCTTGATCCGAGATTGTCTAATGTTCCGCAGCATCTATGGGCACAAGGTCCAACTGATGTTGGCTTTATGCAAATCACACCCCATCGTGTGACTCTCAAGCCAGGTGTAGTCCTGCCACGAATCAGACAGTACAGATTGCCACCTGAGGCTGTAGCAGCCTTATCCAAAATTATTGACGAGCTCATGGCTCAAGGGGTAGTTGTAGAAACTGACTCCAATGTATGTAATTCTCCGATCATTCCTGTCATGAAACGTACTGATCCAAATGCACCCCCAGTATATCGATTAGTAATTGACCTTCGAGAACTCAATAAATGTATTGTTCCCCAGTACCCAGTTGTCCCAGATATTTCTTCCCTATTGACAGCCATTGATTCAGAAGCATCATTTTTCACAGTCATAGACCTCAAGAACGCGTTTTTTAGTGTACCCATTCATCCAGACAGCCAGTTTCTTTTCGGATTTTGTTTAAATGGAAGGAGCTATATGTTCACACGCGCTCCTCAAGGTTTCACAGAAAGTCCTAGTATTTACAGTCAAGCACTCAAGAGACAACTAGACAACATTCACATGCCAGCTGACACTGCCCTGCTCCAGTATGTCGATGATCTACTGATCACAGCCCGTTCTGAACGTGCTTGCGAGCGAGCATCACTTACAGTCTTGTATTTCCTTGCCGAGATGGGGCACAAGGTGTCCCCTTCGAAGCTTCAATTCTGTGTACAGCAAGTGATCTACTTAGGCCACTTACTGTCCAAGTGGGGTAGGCAGTTGACACCAGACCGTATCCAGTTAATAGCGAGTCTTCCTCAGCCCAAGACACAGAAGGAGGTACGTGCTTTTATCGGCCTTACTTCTTATTGTAGACAATGGATTCCTCAGTATGCATTTCTAGCTAAACCACTGATACAGTTAACGACACAGGAGGCAGCCGTATCGACTGTCCTCCCTTGGTCATCTGAACATACACTTAGTTTCAATGAGTTAAAGAAAGCTTTATGCCAAGCTCCAGTTCTAGCTACACCGAACTACAGTAAGCCTTTTACACTTTTCGTCACAGAACGCGAAGGTACAGCATTATCTGTTCTCACACAAGATCAAGCAGGACAGTACAAGCCTTGTGCTTATTTTTCGAGCACATTAGATCCTGTAGCCCAGGCTCTGCCTGCGTGCCTCAAGTCAGTTGCAGCCACAGCACTAGCTATCAGACAAAGTGATTCCATAGTGTTAGGACACTCCCTGACAGTACAAGGTCCACACTCCGTGGAAGTTCTTTTAAACCGAACACAAACTCAGCACTTGACAATTGCACGTTTAACAGGTTATGAATTGACATTGTTCCAGCCACACATAGAAATCAGACGCTGCAACGTTTTAAATCCTGCTACACTGTTACCGTCAGTTAATTCAAATCCTGCCACACACGACTGTGTGGAAGTAGTTAACATTATGACAAAGCCAAGACAAGATCTGACAGATATTCCATTACCAGATCCCGACCTGACACTTTATGTGGATGGTTCATGTATGAGAACAAGTACAGGAGAACTAGTAGCCGCGTATGCAGTGACTACTGACACTGACGTTATTGAAACACACCGTATTGACACCCTGTCTGCTCAAGCAGCAGAGCTAGTTGCTCTGACTCAAGCCTGCATACACGCCAAGGACTTGAAAGTTAATGTTTACACAGATTCACGCTACGCATTTGGAGTTGTACACGACTTTGGAGTGCTCTGGCAGGAGAGAGGTTTCATGACTTCTCATGGAACCAAGATTCAGCATGGTCTCCTTATTCAAGCTCTGTTAGATGCCATACATTTACCGACATCTATTGCTATTATGAAGTGCAAAGCACATACAAAAGTTACTGACACTATTTCTCAAGGTAATGATCTAGCAGATCGCACAGCCAAGCTTACAGCACAGACTCCAGACATTTCAGTTAATCCGACACAGACACATACTCCAGATCAGACTACATGTATGACAGTTAAGGACCCTACTCAAGATGTCATAGATATCCAGTTACATGCTACTCCCGATGAAATCAAGAAATGGTCCGAACAAGGAGGGGTCCAGACAGATCAGGGATGGGTGACTAAGGGTAGAGCCACATGGTTTCTCCCCGACTCTAAGGTTCAAGTCATTATCAATACCGCACATAGTCCAGCACATTTAGGAGAAAAAGCTATGTTAGACAGTATCCAGAACATTTGGTTCAACAAGCATTTACGAGCTGCAGCCAAGCAGAAAGTCCGTACCTGTATGATATGTTGTCAGTTTAATCCAGGTAAAAGTGTCCCGGTGGAACAAGGTGGATTCCAGCCCCCTGACCACCCTTTTGAAGTCCTCCAGATGGATTACATTCAGATGGAGCGATGTCGAGGTTTCAAGTATGTCCTTGTAGTTGTATGCGCTTTGTCCAGGTGGACAGAGGCATATCCAGTCCCAGATTACACAGCCACGACTACTGCTAAGCAGTTGGTTCGTGAATTCTTCCCCCGTTATGGACTCCCTAGAGTCGTATATTCTGATAACGGCCAGCCATTCTCATCTGAGTTGATGAAACATGTTTCCCTGTTGTTAGGGTACCAGTGGAAGTTCCATTGTGTACGCCATCCAGAAGCAGCCGGTCTCGTAGAGAGACATAACCAGACTCTGAAAATCCGAATTGCCAAAGTATGTAAAGAGAAAGGTGTAGACTGGATAGTAGCTCTGCCAGTTGCCTTATTTTATATGCGCATGGTCGCACATTCCAGATCAGGTCTGTCTCCGTATGAGGTCGTATTCGGCCGCCCCCCTAACATGTGGGGTACACCTAGGCCTCGAAGTATTACCGATGTTTCAAGTAATATGCTGACAGATTACCTAGCTTCCTTGATGTCTGCCCTCAACTCTTGTCGTTCACAGGTTGCTGCCGCATTTCCAGACAATACCGAGGTGGCACCGCATGAAATCGTTCCCGGATGCATGGTTCTTGTCCGGAACTTTGATCGTTCAAGTCCGCTGGAGCCTCGCTGGAAGGAACCCCGACAGGTCCTCCTGGCCACCCGTACTGCCATCAAGCTGGAAGGCAGGAAGGGCTGGGTCCACCTGTCACATGTGAAACAATTTTATGGATTGAAGCCTGTTTCTAAGAACATTTCCGAGGATTTGAAGGACTGCCAAAGTACTGTTCTTAAGGACTGTCCCGCAAAAGACAATGATACTGAACCCTCCCTGTTAGAGAAAACTCCGCAACAGGAGTATAAGAAGAAATTAAGGTCTAGTAAAATAAGTCAGCCAGTTTGATTGTCTAAGTCCTCCCCTAGGTGAAACGGTTAGACCGGTTTCTGACATGTATAAAATAGACCCCCATAGTGAGAGAGTTAGTCAAAACTCAATCCGATGTATCGTTTTTCTAAGTTTCATATTGTTTTTCAGCCTTATGACTACCTGCACCAGTTATGCATTTTATTTGTATTTTCCAGTTTCTCATGTAAATAAGTCTTCTAATGTTACAGTAGAGCACACGTTTAGTGATCTGCCTCCTCATGAACTCTCTTATCGTCTTGCTATGCGTAATAATTCCTTTATCCGCATGTTACATTATTCACACCAGACCAGCAATGCCACTAATTGTTGGGTGTGTGGTCGACTCCCCCCTTTCCAGACACCGAAGGGAGTTCTGCCACTCTTTCCTTATCCATTTTCACATAATGGTTCGTGTGGAGCATGGTCCACTTTAACGTCATCCTCAAATGATATGTCTTTTCTTAACAGTACATGTTTTCCAGACAAGCAAGGTCTTCCCCACAGAACAGGGTTAGATCTAGAAAATGAAGTTTATAACTTAGGTAATTATTTTTCGAATTTCATGGTCCTGAATGTTCAGTCTGATCCTACTCCAGATTTACCTGCTATTTCAGTACTACCAGTTAAAGGCGAATTATGTGTCAGAAATAATGGTTCCATACACGTAGGACATAGTGATTGTACTACTATTATCAAGTATAGTGACAGTGGGAAATATATTTTCAAAGCTTCACGTCATTCTTATTTTGTTTGTGGTCAGACCGCATATGTTCGTCTGCCCCTCGATTGGGAGGGAACCTGTTACATTGCCTTCCTACTGCCACCTGTTTTCCTAGCCCCATCTGATTATCATAGAAACACACATCTAGTACACTTTAGACATAGAAGGGAGATCGAGTCCCCAATTGTCGATTATACTGAAACTGCTCTAGAACAGTATACAGATTTCAATAAAGGCTTCTTCTTCTTTATAGGACCTGTCCAGAATAGTAAGTTAATACGTAGATTGACCAGAACCCTCGAAGCAGTAGTGAATGAGACTGCCTCTGCCCTAGGTAACTTAACCGAGGAGCAATCTGCTATGAGATTTGTCGTGCTCCAGAATCGTCTCGTCCTTGACGTCATACTGGCCGATAGGGGCGGGGCCTGTAGAGTCATCGGATCTAGTTGCTGCATTTTCATTCCTAATAACACGCCGTCTGTTTATTCAGCTATAACCAGACTCCATAAAATTGCCCATCAGTTACACCAAGATCCAGGCACCTGGACATGGTCCGGTTGGTTCTGGAATATAATTTCCGCCTGGGGATGGAAAGTCTTGTCCTTTCTAGGTATTGCAGTAGCGATCATATTCAGTTGCTGCCTCTGTATACAATGTGGCCCTGCGATTTGTGGCATTTGTGCTACCTCTTGTATTCCTAGTCCCAAGTCTCGTTCTAGATCCCGTTCCAAGAAAATTCGAGACGAGCAAATGATACTGTATGAAATGATAGATGGTATCATGAATATTGATGTTTCCTGATGGAAACGTAGTGACAAGGAGGGAATGTGGAAAAGTAAATTTTGCCATGTTCTGTGTCCCTACGTGTCCTCCATCTTATGTTATGTGTGCATGATTAATATGCATATGTGTTCCCCATGTTCGATTAAAGACGCAATTACAGTTGTGTCCATCTCTAGTATGTCAGTTTCCAGTTCTCGTGAATACTACGAATATCAGGCCTATGTAAAGTTACGTTGCCACGTTTCTCAGTGTGCACGTTATTTCATTGTAAAGTCCCCGTTTCTAGGCCTCAAAAGGGCCTGGACACCAGATTCAGCTCCTGTCTCCTGAGCCCTCGCTAAGGAGCGATACAGCCCCCACCTGTATTCCTGACCCTTCACTTACTTCCTTCCTCACAGTGCCCGGTTCAGCCTGGCTCTGCCTCTGAGTCTGCCAAGAGTATGTTATGATTCTAGTTATCAGTCCAGCCCTCCTTCTCTGCATTCCTAAGCTACTGGATCGCATCAATAGTTTCCGTCATTGTCTAGCCTTTACGTCTCCATGTAAGAGAAATACTGTATTTATGGTCATTTAATATTCCTCATCACGCACTACATGTAGAATAATGCATGCACCAGTCCTAGAGTCTGTTAGCCTTTACCCCGATAACTTTTGGATTCTATCAACATGTTCTCTAAACATCAGATACTAGATATTGTTTAGGCACATGTTGCCCTGACTCTCCAGACTTCAGTCTCTGCTCCTAGCACAGAGTTCATAGCCCCCAGCTTCTCCCAGTAACACGTCATTGTCAGTTTGCGCGCACCATTAGGTTAGAGGTCCCGGCTCGTTAGGTAGCCCCCTCCATGTTTCCGCCCCATTTATGACATATTCTGTTACGTTTACATCACATGTCTATGTATACGCCTCTTGTTAAACCCACTTTCACCCTTATCTTTCGCGACTGCTATTGACCACACCCACTGCTCCGCCTATTGTATTCACTGTAATGCAACTGTTTTAGTATATATGCTTGTGTATTGTTATTAAAAGCTAGCGCGCTCATCCCAGATCCAGCCCCGGCAGCTGCCGGGCCCTGTCCTCCTATTCCTGTGCAGGTTGTCCTGTTCCTGTCCTTTATGCTGTATTAAACCTGCAAACTCCTACTACCTCGAATCTTGACTCGTATTTATTGAGCTATCTGTTATTACTATGTCCAGTAAAACCTAGATCCGGTATTATTTATTTATATACCACATCAGCCCCAGGGGCCCCGGATAGAAGAGCCCAGCTCAGCCCCAGGGGGCCCTGGATAGAAAATCCCAGCAGTGTCCCAGGGCCCCAGAAAGAAGAGCCCAGCTCAGCCCCAGGGCCCCCAGATAGAAGAGCCCAGCTCAGCCCAATGGGCCCCCGGATAGAAGAGCCCAGCTCAGCCCCAGGGCCCCGGATGGAAGAGCCCAACTCAACAACAGGGGCCCCAGATAGAAGAGCTAAGCTCAGCCCCAGGGGCCCCCGGATAGAAGAGCCAAGCTCAGCCCCAGGGGCCCCTGGATAGAAGAGCCCAGCTCAGCCCCAGGGGCCCCCAGATAGAAGGCCCAAGCTCAGCCCAGGGCCCCCCGGATAGAAGAGCCGAGCTCAGCCCCCAGGGGCCCAAGATAGAAGCACACAGCTCAGCCCCAGGGGCCCGCGATAGATGAGCCCAGCTCAGCCCCAGGGGCCCCAGATAGAAGAGCCCAGCTCAGCCCCAGAGGCCCCCGGATAGAAGAACCCAGCTCAACCCCAGGGGCCACTGATAGAAGAGCCCAGCTCATCCCCAGGGCCACGGATGGAAGAGCCCAGCTCAGTCCCAGGGGCCCCGGATAGAAGTGGCCAGCTCAGCCCCAGGGCCACGGATGGAAGAGCCCAGCTCAGTCCCAGAGGCCCCGGATAGAAGCACCCAGCTCAACCCCAGGGCCACGGATGGAAGAGCCCAGCTCAGTCCCAGGGGCCCCGGATAGAAGTGCCCAGCTCAGCCCCAGGGCCACGGATGGAAGAGCCCACCTCAGCCCCAGGGCCCCGGATAGAAGAGCCCAGCTCAGCCCCAGAGGCCCCCGTATAGAAGAGCCCAGCTCAGCCACAGGAGCCCTGGATAGAAAAGCTCAGTTCAGCCCCAGGGGCCCTGGATGGAAGAGCCCAGCTCAGCACCAGGGGCCCCCAGATATAAGAGCCCAGCTCAGCCCCATGGGCACCCGGATAGAAGAGTCCAGCTCAGCCCCAGGGCCCTGGATAGAAGAGCCCAGCTCAGCCCCAGGGGCCCCGGATAGAAGCGCCCAGCTCAGCCCCAGGGGCCCCAGATAGAAGAGCCCAGCTCAGCCCTAGGGGCCCCTGGATAGAAGATCCCAGCTCAGCCCCAGTGCCCCGGAAAGAAGGGCCCCCAGATAGAAGAGCCCAGCTCAGCCCCAGAGGTCCCCGGATAGAAGAGCCCAGCTCAGCCCCTGGGCCCCGGATCGAAGAGCCCAGCTCAGCCCCAGGGGCAGCGGATAGAAGCGCCCAGCTCAGCCCCAGGGGCCCCGGATAGAAGAGCCCACTCAGCCTCAGAGGCCCCCGGATAGAAGAGCCCTGCTCAGGCCCAGGGGCCCAGGGGCCCCCGGATATAAGAGCCCAGCTCAGCCCCAGTGGCCCAGGATAGAAGAGCCCAGCTCAGCCCCAGGGGCTCCTGGATAGAAGAGCCCAGCTCAGCCCCAGGGGTCCCCGGATAGAAGAGCCCAGCTCAGCCCCAGAGGCCCTTGGATAGAAGAGCCCAGCTCAGCACCAGGGCCCCCAGATATAAGAGCCCAGCTCAGCCCCAGGGGCCCCAGATAGAAAAGCCCTGCTCAGCTCCTGAGGCCCCCAGATAGAATAGACTAGCTCAGCATAAGGGGCCCTGGATAGAAGTGCGCAGCTCTCCCCAGGGGCCCCTGGATGGAATAGACAAGCTCAGCCCCAGTGGCCCCCGGATAGAAGAGCGCAGCTCAGCCCCAGAGGCCCCCAGATAGAAGAGCCCAGCTCAGCCCCCAGGGCCCCCGGATAGAAGAGCCCAGCTCAGCCCCAGGGGCCCCCGATCAAAGAGCCCAGCTCATACCCAGGGGGCCCCAGATAGAAGAGCCCAGCTCAACCCCAGGGGCCCCCAGATAGAAGAGCCCAGCTCAGCCCCAAGGGCCCCTGGATAGAAGAGTATAGTTCAGCCCCAGGGGCCACCGGATAGAAAAGCCCAGCTCAGCCCCAAGGGCCCCTGGATAGAAGAGTATAGCACAGACCCAGGGGCCCCAGATAGAAGAGCTCAGCCCCCCCAGAGGCCCGCGGAAAGAAGAGCCCAGCTCAGCCCCTAGGGCCCCTGGATAGAAGAGCCCAGCTCAGCCCCAGGGGCCCCGGATAGAAGAGTATAACTCAGCCAAAGGGGCCCCGGATAGAAGAGCCCAGGAGCCCTGGATAGAAGAGCCCAGCTCAGCTCCGGATAGAAGAGCCCAGCCCTCCCCAAGAGCCACCGGACAGAATAGACCAGCTCAGTCCCAGGGGCCCCGGATAGAAGAGCACATCTCAGCCCTAGGGGCCCCAGATAGAAGAGCCCAGCTCAGCCCCAGGGGCCCCAAATAGAAAAGCCCAGCTCAGCCCAGGGGCCCCCAGATAGAAGAGCTCAGCTCAGCCCCAGAGGCCCCCGGATAGAGGAGCCCAGCTCAGCACCAGGGCCCCGAGATAGAAGAGCCCAGCTCAGCCCCAGGGGCCCCCGGATAGAAGGGTACAGCTCAGCCCCAAGGGCCCCCGGATAGAAGGGTACAGCTTAGCCCCAGGAGCCCCCGGATAGAAGAGCCCAGCTCAGCCCCAAGGGCCCCCGGATAGAAGAGACCAGACCCCCCCCAGAGGCCCCCAGATATAAGAGCCCAGCTCAGCCCCCAGGGCCCCCGGATAGAAGAGCCCAGCTCAGCCCCAGGGGCCCCCGATCAAAGAGCCCAGCTCATCCCCAGGGGCCCCCAGATAGAAGAGCCCAGCTCAACCCCAGGGGCCCCCAGATAGAAGAGCCCAGCTCAGCCCCAAGGGCCCCTGGATAGAAGAGTATAGCTCAGCCCCAGGGGCCACCGGATAGAAGAGCCCAGCTCAGCCCCAAGGGCCCCCGGATAGAAGAGTATAGCTCAGCCCCAGGGGCCTCCAGATAGTAGAACCCTGGGGTCCTGGATAGAAGAGCCCAGCTCAGCACCAGATAGCAGAGTCCAGCCCTCCCCAGGGGCCCCGGAGAGAATAGACCAGCTCAGCCCCAGGGGCCCTGGATAGAAGAGCCCAGCTCAGCCCCTCAGGGGCCCCCAGATAGAAGAGCCCAGCTCTGCCCCCCCCTGGAGCCTGAGGATAGAAGAGTCCAGTTCAGCCCCAGGGGCCCCTGGATAGAAGAGCCCAGCTCAACCCAAGGGGCCCTGGATAGAAGAGCCCAGCTCAGCCCCTGGATAGAAGAGCCCAGCTCAACCCAAGGGGCCCCAGATAGAAGAGCTAAGCTCAGCCCCAGGGGCCCCCGGATAGAAGAGCCAAGCTCAGCCCCAGGGGCCCCTGGATAGAAGAGCCCAGCTCAGCCCCAGGGGCCCCCAGATAGAAGGCCCAAGCTCAGCCCAGGGCCCCCCGGATAGAAGAGCCGAGCTCAGCCCCCAGGGGCCCAAGATAGAAGCACACAGCTCAGCCCCAGGGGCCCGCGATAGATGAGCCCAGCTCAGCCCCAGGGGCCCCAGATAGAAGAGCCCAGCTCAGCCCCAGAGGCCCCCGGATAGAAGAACCCAGCTCAACCCCAGGGGCCACTGATAGAAGAGCCCAGCTCATCCCCAGGGCCACGGATGGAAGAGCCCAGCTCAGTCCCAGGGGCCCCGGATAGAAGTGGCCAGCTCAGCCCCAGGGCCACGGATGGAAGAGCCCAGCTCAGTCCCAGAGGCCCCGGATAGAAGCACCCAGCTCAACCCCAGGGCCACGGATGGAAGAGCCCAGCTCAGTCCCAGGGGCCCCGGATAGAAGTGCCCAGCTCAGCCCCAGGGCCACGGATGGAAGAGCCCACCTCAGCCCCAGGGCCCCGGATAGAAGAGCCCAGCTCAGCCCCAGAGGCCCCCGTATAGAAGAGCCCAGCTCAGCCACAGGAGCCCTGGATAGAAAAGCTCAGTTCAGCCCCAGGGGCCCTGGATGGAAGAGCCCAGCTCAGCACCAGGGGCCCCCAGATATAAGAGCCCAGCTCAGCCCCATGGGCACCCGGATAGAAGAGTCCAGCTCAGCCCCAGGGCCCTGGATAGAAGAGCCCAGCTCAGCCCCAGGGGCCCCGGATAGAAGCGCCCAGCTCAGCCCCAGGGGCCCCAGATAGAAGAGCCCAGCTCAGCCCTAGGGGCCCCTGGATAGAAGATCCCAGCTCAGCCCCAGTGCCCCGGAAAGAAGGGCCCCCAGATAGAAGAGCCCAGCTCAGCCCCAGAGGTCCCCGGATAGAAGAGCCCAGCTCAGCCCCTGGGCCCCGGATCGAAGAGCCCAGCTCAGCCCCAGGGGCAGCGGATAGAAGCGCCCAGCTCAGCCCCAGGGGCCCCGGATAGAAGAGCCCACTCAGCCTCAGAGGCCCCCGGATAGAAGAGCCCTGCTCAGGCCCAGGGGCCCAGGGGCCCCCGGATATAAGAGCCCAGCTCAGCCCCAGTGGCCCAGGATAGAAGAGCCCAGCTCAGCCCCAGGGGCTCCTGGATAGAAGAGCCCAGCTCAGCCCCAGGGGTCCCCGGATAGAAGAGCCCAGCTCAGCCCCAGAGGCCCTTGGATAGAAGAGCCCAGCTCAGCACCAGGGCCCCCAGATATAAGAGCCCAGCTCAGCCCCAGGGGCCCCAGATAGAAAAGCCCTGCTCAGCTCCTGAGGCCCCCAGATAGAATAGACTAGCTCAGCATAAGGGGCCCTGGATAGAAGTGCGCAGCTCTCCCCAGGGGCCCCTGGATGGAATAGACAAGCTCAGCCCCAGTGGCCCCCGGATAGAAGAGCGCAGCTCAGCCCCAGAGGCCCCCAGATAGAAGAGCCCAGCTCAGCCCCCAGGGCCCCCGGATAGAAGAGCCCAGCTCAGCCCCAGGGGCCCCCGATCAAAGAGCCCAGCTCATACCCAGGGGGCCCCAGATAGAAGAGCCCAGCTCAACCCCAGGGGCCCCCAGATAGAAGAGCCCAGCTCAGCCCCAAGGGCCCCTGGATAGAAGAGTATAGTTCAGCCCCAGGGGCCACCGGATAGAAAAGCCCAGCTCAGCCCCAAGGGCCCCTGGATAGAAGAGTATAGCACAGACCCAGGGGCCCCAGATAGAAGAGCTCAGCCCCCCCAGAGGCCCGCGGATAGAAGAGCCCAGCTCAGCCCCTAGGGCCCCTGGATAGAAGAGCCCAGCTCAGCCCCAGGGGCCCCGGATAGAAGAGTATAACTCAGCCAAAGGGGCCCCGGATAGAAGAGCCCAGGAGCCCTGGATAGAAGAGCCCAGCTCAGCTCCGGATAGAAGAGCCCAGCCCTCCCCAAGAGCCACCGGACAGAATAGACCAGCTCAGTCCCAGGGGCCCCGGATAGAAGAGCACATCTCAGCCCTAGGGGCCCCAGATAGAAGAGCCCAGCTCAGCCCCAGGGGCCCCAAATAGAAAAGCCCAGCTCAGCCCAGGGGCCCCCAGATAGAAGAGCTCAGCTCAGCCCCAGAGGCCCCCGGATAGAGGAGCCCAGCTCAGCACCAGGGCCCCGAGATAGAAGAGCCCAGCTCAGCCCCAGGGGCCCCCGGATAGAAGGGTACAGCTCAGCCCCAAGGGCCCCCGGATAGAAGGGTACAGCTTAGCCCCAGGAGCCCCCGGATAGAAGAGCCCAGCTCAGCCCCAAGGGCCCCCGGATAGAAGAGACCAGACCCCCCCCAGAGGCCCCCAGATATAAGAGCCCAGCTCAGCCCCCAGGGCCCCCGGATAGAAGAGCCCAGCTCAGCCCCAGGGGCCCCCGATCAAAGAGCCCAGCTCATCCCCAGGGGCCCCCAGATAGAAGAGCCCAGCTCAACCCCAGGGGCCCCCAGATAGAAGAGCCCAGCTCAGCCCCAAGGGCCCCTGGATAGAAGAGTATAGCTCAGCCCCAGGGGCCACCGGATAGAAGAGCCCAGCTCAGCCCCAAGGGCCCCCGGATAGAAGAGTATAGCTCAGCCCCAGGGGCCTCCAGATAGTAGAACCCTGGGGTCCTGGATAGAAGAGCCCAGCTCAGCACCAGATAGCAGAGTCCAGCCCTCCCCAGGGGCCCCGGAGAGAATAGACCAGCTCAGCCCCAGGGGCCCTGGATAGAAGAGCCCAGCTCAGCCCCTCAGGGGCCCCCAGATAGAAGAGCCCAGCTCTGCCCCCCCCTGGAGCCTGAGGATAGAAGAGTCCAGTTCAGCCCCAGGGGCCCCTGGATAGAAGAGCCCAGCTCAACCCAAGGGGCCCTGGATAGAAGAGCCCAGCTCAGCCCCAGGATAGAAGAGCCCAGCTCAGCCCCCAAGGGCCCCCCGGATAGAAGAGCCCAGTTCAGCCCCAGGGGCCCGGGATAGAAGAGCCCAGCTCAGCCCCAGGGGCCGCCGGATAGAAGAGCCCAGCTCAGCCCAAGGGGCCCCGGATAGAAGTACACGCCTAAGCCTCAGGGCCCCCGGATAGAAGAGCCCAGCACAACCCCCAGGGCCCCCGGATAGAAGAGCCCAGCTCTGCCCCAGGGCCCCCGGATAGAAGAGCCCAGCTCAGCCCCAGGGGCCCCGGATAGAAGAGCCCAGCTCAGCCCCAGGGGCCCCGGATAGAAGAGCCCATCTCAGCCCGGCTCCTGCAGAGATTCCCTCAAGGATTATTCAGTCTATTTCTACAAACACAGCAGATGGTGCTGACAATCTGCTACCTGAGCAGAGACCTATGCAGACATGTCCAGGCTCTCTACTTCCCCTGGAGTTCTGGGGGTGGGAGGGGCAGATCTGGGGTCTGAGGGGGGTCTGCAGATGAAGGTAACTGCACAGACAGACAGGGTTCCTTCCTCCTCTGCTGCAGGCTGCAAACACCAGGAGAGGCCGGAAGTGATGTCACCGCAGCTGCTGGTGCTGTCTCTGCCGCCGCTGACCCGGAAGAGGAAACCCTTCTCCCTTCATCCAATGTGCAGCTCAGTGGGTTTTATCAGCAGGCGAGGAACGCCCTCTGGTGGCCGCTGACTGAACTGCCGCCTCCAGTCTTTAGGAGTGAACTGGAAATAGCCTGAATTTCATTAATTATATGTAAGAAACTGATAGAATTAAACTGGACAAAGTTTTCTATTTTTCCTGTTTCTGTGGGTAATTTTTATATTTGGTAGGACTGTGTGTATTCAAACAACTTTCCGACTCTGCACCAAATTAAGTTTTACATTTGTCTCCTTTTTTAACCCGCTCACTCCCTTCAAAGGTCCACTTATAAAATAAACAAACAAGTAGATTACAGTCTCAATAACTTCATAAGACAGAACAATCAGGTTTGACTGTCACAGATTTCTCCCTCAGTGGATGGTGTCATGACAATGAGTGAACAGTCCACAGATTCCTCACAGAGCAGCAAGATGCACCACAGTGCACAGATTCCTCACAGTGCAGCAAGATGCACCACAGTGCACAGATCCCTCGCAGTGCAGCAAGATGCACCACAGTGCACAGATCCCTCACAGTGCAGCAAGATGCACCACAGTGCACAGATCCCTCACAGTGCAGCAAGATGCACCGCAGTACACAGATCCCTCACAATGCAGTAAGATGCACCACAGTGCACAGATCCCTCACAGTGCAGCAAGATGCACCAGAGTGCACAGATCCCTCACAGTGCAGTAATATGCACCACAGTGCACAGATCCCTCACAGTGCAGCAAGATGCACCACAGTGCACAGATCCCTCACAGAGCAGCAAGATGCACCACAGTGTACAGATCCCTCACAGTGCAGCAAGAATGCACCGCAGTGCACAGATCCCTCACAGTGCAGCAAGATGCACCACAGTGCACAGATCCCTCACAGAGCAGCAAGATGCACCACAGTGTACAGATCCCTCACAGTGCAGCAAGATGCACCACAGTGCACAGATCCCTCACAGTGCAGCAAGATGCACCACAGTGCACAGATCCCTCACAGTGCAGCAAGATGCACCACAGTGCACAGATCCCTCACAGTGCAGCTAGATGCACCACAGTGCACAGATCCCTCACAGTGCAGCAAGATGCACCACAGTGCACAGATCCCTCACAGAGCAGCACGATGCACCACAGTGTACAGATCCCTCACAGTGCAGCAAGATGCACCACAGTGCACAGATGCCTCACAGTGCAGCAGAATGCACCACAGTGCACAGATCCCTCACAGTGCAGCAAGATGGACCACAGTGCACAGATCCCTCACAGAGCAGTAAAATGCACCACAGTGCACAGATCCCTCACAGTGCAGAAAGATGCACCACAATGCACAGATCCCTCGCAGTGCAGCAAGATGCACCACAGTGCACAGATCCCACACAGTGCAGCAAGATGCACCACAGTGCAGAGATCCAAGATGCACCACAGTGCACAGATCCCTCACAGTGAAGCAAGATGCACCACAGTGCACAGATCCCTCACAGTGCAGCAAGATGCACCACAGTGCACAGATCCCTCACAGTGCAGAAAGATGCACCACAATGCACAGATCCCTCGCAGTGCAGCAAGATGCACCACAGTGCACAGATCCCACACAGTGCAGCAAGATGCACCACAGTGCACAGATCCCTCAGAGTGCAGCAAGATGCTCCACAGTGCACAGATCCCTTGCACTGCAGCAAGATGAACCACAGTGCACATATCCTTCACAGTGCAGCAAGATGCACCACAGTGCACAGATCCCTCACAGTGCAGCAAGATGCGCCAGAGTGCACAGATCCCTCACAGTGCAGCAAGATGCACCACAGTGCACAGATCACCCACAGTGCAGCAAGATGCACCACAGTGCACAGATCCCTCGCAGTACAGCAAGATGCACCACAGTGCACAGATCCCTCACAGTGCAGCAAGATGCACCGCAGTGCACAGATGCCTCACAGTGCAGCAAGATGCACCACAGTGCACAGATCCCTCGCAGTGCAGCAAGATGCACCACAGTGCACAGATCCCTCACAGAGCAGCAAGATGCACCTCAGTGTACAGATCCCTCACAGTGCAGCAAGATGCACCACAGTGCACAGATCCCTCACAGTGCAGCAAGATGCACCACAGTGCACAGATGCCTCACAGTGCAGTAAGATGCACCACAGTGCACAGATCCCTCGCAGTGCAGCAAGATGCACCACAGAGCACAGATACCTCACAGTGCAGCAAGATGCACCACAGTGCACAGATCCCTCACAGTGCAGCAAGATGCACCACAGTGCACAGATCCCTCACAGTGCAGCAAGATGCACCACAGTGCACAGATCCCTCACAGTGCAAGATGCACCACAGTGCACAGATCCCTCACAGAGCAGCAAGATGCACCACAGTGCACAGATCGCTCACAGTGCAGCAAGATGCACCACAGTGCACAGATCCCTCACAGTGCAGTAAGATGCACCACAGTGCACAGATCCCTCGCAGTGCAGCAAGATGCACCACAGTGCACAGATCCCTCACAGTGCAGCAAGATGCACCACAGTGCACAGATCCCTCACAGAGCAGCAAGATGCACCACAGAGCACAGATTCCTCACAGTGCAGCAAGATGCACCACAGTGCACATATTCCTAACAGTGCATTAAGATGCAGAGCACAGATCCCCTCTTTAACATACATGATGCCCACAAACACCCCCAGGGCCCGAAGGAAATCCCCCCAGGGCCCTTGATAGACGAGCCCAGCTCAGTCCCAGGGGACCCCGGATAGAAGAGCCCAGCTCAGCCCCAGGTGCCCCCAGAGAGAAGAGCCCAGCTCACCCCCAGGGGCCCCCGGATAGAAGATCCCAGCTCATCCCCAGGGGCCCCTGGATAGAGGAGCCCAGCTCAGCCCTAGGGGCCCCTGATAGAAGAGCCCAGATCAGCACCAGGGCCCCCCAGATAGAAGGGCCCAGCTCAGCCCTAGGGCCCCCGGATAGAAGAGCCCAGCTCAGCCCAACGGGGCCCCGATAGAAGAGCCCAGCTCAGCTCCAGGTGCCCCCGAATAGAAGAGCCCAGCTCAGCCCCAAGGGCCCCCGGATAGGAGTATAGCTCAGCCCCAGGGGCCCCCAGATAGAAGAGCTCAGCTCAGCCCCAAGGGCCCCCGGATAGAAGAGCCCAGCTCAGCCCCAGGGGCCCTGGATAGAAGAGCCCAGCACAGCCCCCCCTGGGGCCCGCAGATAGAAGAGTCCAGCTCAGCCCCAGGGGCCCCCGGACAGAAGAGCCCAGCTCAGCCTCGGGGCACCCGGATAGAAGAGACCATCACAGCCCCGAGGCCCCCGGATAGAAGAGCCCAGCTCAGCCCCAGGGCCCCCAGATAGAAGAGCCCAGCTCGGCCACAGAGGACCCCAGATAGAGGAGCCCAGCTCAGCCCCAGGGGCCCCGGATAGAAGAGCCCAGCTCAGCCCCAGGGCCACGGATGGAAGAGCCCAGCTCAGCCCCAGGGGCCCTGGATAGAAGAGCCCAGCACAGCCCCCCCTGGGGCCCGCAGATAGAAGAGTCCAGCTCAGCCCCAGGGGCCCCCGGATAGAAGAGCCCAGATCAGTCTCGGGGCACCCGGATAGAAGAGACCATCACAGCCCCGATGCCACCGGATAGAAGAGCCCAGCTCAGCCCCAGGGCCCCCAGATAGAAGAGCCCAGCTCGGCCACAGAGGACCCCAGATAGAGGAGCCCAGCTCAGCCCCAGGGGCCCCGGATAGAAGAGCCCAGCTCAGCCCCAGGGCCACGGATGGAAGAGCCCAGCTCAGTCCCAGGGGCCCTGGATAGAAGCGCCCAGCTCAGCCCCAGGGCCTCGGATAGAAGAGCCCAGCTCAGCCCCAGAGGCCCCCGGATAGAAGAGCCCAGCTCAGCCCCACGGGCCCTGGATAGAAAAGCCCAGTTCAGCCCCAGGGCCCCCAGATAGAAGAGCCCAGCTCGGCCCCAGAGGACCCCAGATAGAGGAGCCCAGCTCAGCCCCAGGGGCCCCGGATAGAAGAGCCCAGCTCAGCCCCAGGGCCCCGGATGGAAGAGCCCAGCTCAGCCCCACGGGCCTCGAATAGAAGAGCCCAGCTCAGCCGCAGGGGCCCCGGATAGAAAAGCTCAGCTCAGCCGCAGGGGGCCCTGGATAGAAAATCCCAGCTCAGCCACAGGGCCCCGGAAAGAAGAGCCCAGCTCAGCCAGAGGGGCCACAGGATAGAAGAGCCCAGTTCAGCCCCAAGGGCCCCCGGATAGAAAAGCCCAGCTCAGCCCCAGGGGCCCCAGAAAGAAGAGCCCAGCTCAGCCCCAGGGGCCCCCGGATAGAAGAGCCCAGCTCAGCCGCAGATGCCCCCGGATAGAAGAGCCCAGCTCAGCACCAGGGCCCCCAGATATAAGAGCCCAGCTCAGCCCCAGGGGCCCCAGATAGAAAAGCCCTGCACAGCCCCTGAGGCCCCCGGATAGAAGGGCCCAGCTCAGCTCCAGGGCCCCCAGATAGAATAGACTAGCTCAGCCCCAGGGGCCCCGGATAGAAGAGCGCAGCTCAGCCCCAGAGGCACCCAGATAGAAGAGCCCAGCTCAGCACCAGGGCCCCCAGATAGAAGAGCCCAGCACAGCCCCAGGGGCCCCAGATAGAAGAGCTCAGCCCCCCAGAGGCCCGCTGATAGAAGAGCCCAGCTCAGCCCCTAGGGCCCCTGGATAGAAGAGCACAGCTCAGCCCCAGGGGCCCGGATAGAAGAGTATAGCTCAGCCAAATGGTCCCCGGATAGAAGAGCCCAGGGGCCCGGATAGAAGAGTATAGCTCAGCCAAATGGTCCCCGGATAGAAGAGCCCAGGGGCCCTGGATAGAAGAGCCCAGCTCAGCTCCGGATAGAAGAGCGCAGCTCAGCACCAGGGGCCCTCAGATAGAAGAGCCCAGCTCAGCCAAAGGGGCCCCCAGATAGAAGAGCTCAGCTCAGCCCCAGAGGCCCCCGGATAGAAGAGCCCAGCTCAGCCCCAGAGGCCCCAGATAGAAGAGCCCAGCTCAGCCCCAGGGGCCCCCGGATAGAAGAGCCCAGCTCAGCCCCAAGGGCCCCCGGAAAGAAGAGTATAGCTTAGCCCCAGGGGCCCTGGATAGAAGAGCCCAGCTCAGCCCCCAGGGCTCCCGGATAGAAGAGCCCAGCTCAGCCCCGGGGGCCCCCGATCATAGAGCCCAGCTCATCCCCAGGGGCCCCAAGATAGAAGAGCCCAGCTCAACCCCCAGGGGCCCCCAGATAGAAGAGCCCAGCTCAGCCCCAAGGGCCCCCGGATAGAAGAGTATAGCTCAGCCCCAGGGGCCCCCGGATAGAAGAGCCCAGCTCATCCCCAAGGGCCACCGGATAGAAGAGTATAGCTCAGCCCCAGGGGCCCCCGGATAGAAGAACCCTGGGGTCCTGGATAGAAGAGCCCAGCTCAGCACCAGATAGCAGAGTCCAGCCCTCATCAGGGGCCCCCGGAGAGAATAGACCAGCTCAGCCCCAGGGGCCCTGGATAGAAGAGCCTAGCTCAGCCCCTCAGGGGCCCCTGGATAGAAGAGACCAGCTCAGCCCCCAAGGGGCCCCCGGATAGAAGAGCCCAGCTCAGCCCCAGGGGCCCGGGATAGAAGAGCCCAGCTCAGCCCCAGGGGCCCCAGATAGAAGAGCCCAGCTCAGCCCAAGGGGCCCCAGATAGAAGCACCCAGCTCAGCCTCAGAGCCCCCGGATATGAGAGCCCAGCACAACCCCCAGGGCCCCCGGATAGAAGAGCCCAGCTCAGCCCTAGGGGCACTGGATAGAAGAGCCCTGCTTAGCCCCAGGAGCCCCCCGGATACAAGAGCCCAGCTCAGCCCCAGGGGCCCCAGGATAGAAGAGCACAGCTCAGCCTTGGGGCCCCCGGATAGAAGAGCCCAGCACAGCCACGAGGCCCCTGGATAGAAGAGCCCAGCTCAGCCCCCAAGGGGCCCCCGGATAGAAGAGACCAGCTCAGCCCCAGGGGCCCGGGATAAAAGAGCCCAGCTCAGCCCCAGGGGCCCCCGGATAGAAGAGCCCAGCTCAGCCCAAGGGGCCCCGGATAGAAGCACCCAGCTCAGCCTCAGGGCCCCCGGATAGAAGAGCCCAGCTCAGGCCCAGGGGCCCTGAATAGAAGAGCCCAGCTCAGCCCCAGGGCCACGGATGGAAGAGCTCAGCTCAGTCCCAGGGGCCCTGGATAGAAGCGCCCAGCTCAGCCCCAGAGGCCCCCGGACAGAAGAGCCCAGTTCAGCCCAGGGACCCCCAGACCTAAGAGCCCAGCTCAGCCCCAGGGGCCCCCGGATAGAAGAGCCCAGCTCAGCCCCAGGGGCCCCGGATAGAAGAGCCCAGCTCAGCCCCGGGGGGCCCCGGATAGAAAATCCCAGCTCAGCCCCAGGGCCCCGGAAAGAAGAGCCCAGCTCAGCCCCAGGGCCCCGGATATAAGAGCCCAGCTCAGCCCCAGGGCCCCGGATAGAAGAGCCCAGCTCAGCCCCAGGGCCACTGATGGAAGAGCCCAACTCAGCCCCAGGAGCCCCAGATAGAAGAGCCAAGCTCTGCCCCAGGGGCCCTAGATAGAAGAGCCCAGCTCAGCCCCAGGGGCCCCCAGATAGAAGGCCCCAGCTCAGCCCAGGGTCCCCCGGATAGAAGAGCCCAGCTCAGCCCCCAGGGGCCCCAGATAGAAGAACACAGCTCAGCCCCAGGGGCCCCCGGATAGATGAGCCCAGCTCAGCCCTAGGGGCCCCTGATAGAAGAACCCAGCTCAGCCCCAGGGGCCCCGGATAAAAGAGCGAAGCTCAGCCCCAGGGCCACGGATGGAAAAGCCCAGCTCAGTCCCAGGGGCCCCAAATAGAAGCACCCAGCTCAGCCCCAGGGCCACGGATGGAAGAGCCCAGCTCAGTTACAGGGGCCCCGGATAGAAGCGCCCAGCTCAGCCCCAGGGCCCCGGATAGAAGAGCCCAGCTCAGCCTCAGAGGCCCCCGGATAGAAGAGCCCAGCTCAGCCCCAGGGGCCCCGGATAGAAAAGCCCAGTTCAGCCCCAAGGGCCCTGGATAGAAGAGCCCAGCTCAGCCCCAGGGGCCCCCAGATATAAGAGCCCAGCTCAGACCGAGGGGCCCCCAGATAGATGAGTCCAGTTCAGCCTCAGGGCCCCAGATGGAAGAGCCCAGCTCAGCCCCAGGGGCCCCGGATAGAAGCGCCCATCTCAGTCCCTGGGGCCCCAGATAGAAGAGCCCAGCTCAGCCCCAGGGCCCCCCGGATAGAAGATCCCAGCTCAGCCCCAGTGCCCCGGAAAGAAGAGCCCAGCTCAGCCCCAGGGCCCCCAGATAGAGGAGCCCAGCTCAGCCCCAGCAGCCCCCGGATAGAAGAGCCCAGCTCAGCCCTTGGGCCCCGGATGGAAGAGCCCATCTCAGCCCCAGGGGCCACGGATAGAAGTGCCCAGCTCAGCCCCAGGGGCCCCGGATAGAAGAGCCCACTCAGCCTCAGAGGCCCCCGGATAGACGAGCCCAGCTCAGCCCCAGTGGCCCAGGATAGAAGAGCCCAGCTCAGCCCCAGGGCCTCCCGGATAGAAGAGCCCAGCTCAGCCCCAGGGGTCCCGGATAGAAGCACCCAGCTTAGCCCCAGGGTCCCCCAGATAGATGAGCCCAGCTCAGCCCCAGGGGCCCCAGATAGAAGAGCCTAGCTCAGCCCCAGGGCCCCCAGGTAGAAGAGCCCAGCTCAGCCAAAGGGGCCCCCAGATAGAAGAGCTCAGCTCAGCCCCAGAGGCCCCCAGATAGAAGAGCCCAGCTCAGCACCAGGGCCCCAAGATAGAAGAGCCCAGCTCAGCCCCAGGGGCCCCCGGATAGAAGAGCCCAGCTCAGCCCCAAGGGCCCCCGGGAAGAAGAGTATAGCTTAGCCCAAGGGGCCCCGGATAGAAGAGCCCAGACCCCCCCCAGAGGCTCCCAGATAGAAGAGCCCAGCTCAGCCCCCAGGGCTCCCGGATAGAAGAGCCCAGCTCTGCCCCGGGGGCCCCCGATCATAGAGCCCAGCTCATCCCCAGGGGCCCCAAGATAGAAGAGCCCAGCTCAACCCCAGGGGTCCCCAGATAGAAGAGCCCAGCTCAGCCCCAAGGGCCCCCGGATAGAAGAGTATAGCTCAGCCTCAGGGGCCCCCGGATAGAAGAGCCCAGCTCATCCCCAAGGGCCCCCGGATAGAAGAGTATAGCTCAGCCCCAGGGGCCCTCGGATAGAAGAACCCTGGGGTCCTGGATAGAAGAGCCCAGCTAAGCACCAGATAGCAGAGTCCAGCCCTCCCCAGGGCCCCCCGGAGAGAATAGACCAGCTCAGCCCCAGGGGCCCTGGATAGAAGAGCCCAGCTCAGCCCCTCAGGGGCCCCTGGATAGAAGAGACCAGCTCAGCCCAAGGGGCCCCGGATAGAAGAGCCCAGCTCAGCCCGAGGATAGAGGAGCCAAGCTCAGACCCCAAGGGGCCCCCGGATAGAAGAGCCCAGCTCAGCCCCAGGGGCCCGGGATAGAAGAGCCCAGCTCAGCCTCAGGGGCCGCCGGATAGAAGAGCCCAGCTCAGCCCAAGGGGCCCCAGATAGAAGCACCCAGCTCAGCCTCAGGGCCCCCGGATATGAGAGCCCAGCACAACCCCCAGGGCCCCCGGATAGAAGAGCCCAGCTCAGGCACAGGGCCCACGGATAGAAGAGCCCAGCTCAGCCCCAGGGGCACTGGATAGAAGAGCCCTGCTTAGCCCCAGGACCCCCAGATAGAAGAGCCCAGCTCAGCCCCAGGGCCCCCCCAGATAGAAGAGCCAAGCTCAGTCCCAGGGGCCCCTGGATAGACGAGCCCAGCTCAGCCACAGGGGCCCCCGGATAGAAGAGCCCATCTCAGCCCCAGGGGCCCCCGGATAGAAGAGCCAAGCTCAGTCCTGTGGCCCCGGATAGAAGAGCCCAGCTCAGCCCCAGGGGCCCCAGATAGAAGAGCCCAGCTGATCCCCAGGGGCACCCGGATAGGGTCGGTCTGGACCCGGAAGTGAGTACCGTAAAAGTAGGGCCTCAGCTTCTTCAGGATCCAAACCACCGTGAAGGCCTCCCGCTCGATGTTGCTCCACCTTTGTTCTCGAGGGAGTAGCCTCCGGCTAATGAATGCCACTGGTTGGTCTAGGCCGCTCTCGTTCACCTGGGACAGAACTGCTCCGATGCCATGCTCGGACGCGTCCGTCTGAACTACAAACTCTCGGGAGTAGTCGGGGGCCTGTAGGATTGGGGCAGTACACATGGCGTCTTTCAAAGTCTCGAACGCCTCTTGGCAGGTGGGGGTCAAGCTGACTTTCTTTGGCTGGTTCTTGGAGGTTAACTCCGTGAGAGGTGCTACTATGCTGCCGTATCCTTTGATAAACCTTCGATAGTACCCCGTGAGCCCTAGGAACGCCCGCACTTCCGTCAACATCAAATTGCAATTGATATCAGCGGGCAACAAATAATTGCGATAACACAGGCAAGGAAGTAGGAAAACGTGACGCAAAAAATACAATAACACAGGCCAAGCTTAAGGAGACTCCGGTGCAAACAATGCAATAACACAGGCCAGGCACGAGGAGAATCTGATGCAAACAATGCAATAACACAGGCCAGGCACTAGGTGAATCTGATGCAAACATTGCAACAACACAGGCCAGGCACGAGGAGAATCTGATGCAAACAATGCAATAACACAGGTCAGGCACTAGGTGAATTGGATGAAAACAATGCAATAACACAGGCCAGGCAATAGGTGAATCTGATGCAAACACTACAATAACACAGGCCAGGCACGAGAAGAATCTGATGTAAACAATGCAATAACACAGGCCAGGCACTAGGAGAATCTGGCGCGAACAATGCAATAGCACAGGCCAGGCATTGGGAGAATCTGATCTAAACAATGCAAAAACACAGGCCAGGCGTTGGGAGAATCTGACGCAAACAATGCTAATAATACAGGCACGGCACTAGGAGAATCTGACACAAACAATGCAATAACACAGGAGAGGCAATAAGTGAATCTGACACAAACACTGCAATAACACAGGTCAGGAACGAGGAGAATCTGATGTAAAGAATGTAATAACATGGGCCAGACACTAGGAGAATCTGATGTAAACAATGCAATAACACAGGTCAGGCACTAGGAGAATCTGACGCGAACAATGCAATCACACAGGCCAGGCATTGGGAGAAACTGATATAAACAATGCAATAACACAGGCCAGGCGTTGGGAGAATCTGACGCAAACAATGCTAATAACACAGGCAAGGCACGAGGAGAATCTGACGAAAAAAATGCAATAACACAGGCAAGGCACTAGGTGAATCTGATGCAAACAATGCAATAACACAGGCCAGGTAATAGGTGAATCCGATAAAAACACTGCAATAACACAGGCCAGGCACGAGGAGAATCTGATGTAAACAATGCAATAACACAGGCCAGGCATGAGGAGAATCTGGTGCAAACAATGCAATAACACGGGCCAGACACTAGGAGAATCTGATGTAAACAATGCAATAACACAGGCCAGGCACTAGAAGAATCTGACGCAAACAATGCATTAACACAGGCCAGGCACTAGGAGAACCTGATGCAAACAATGCATTAACACAGGCCAGGCACGAGGGGAATCTGATGTAAATAATGCAAAAACACAGGCCAGGCACTAGGAGAATCTGATGCAAACAATGCATTTACACAGGCCAGGCATGAGGAGAATCTGAAGCAAACAATGCAATAACACGGGCCAGACACTAGGAGAATCTGATGTAAACAGTGCAATAACACAAGCAAGGCACTAGAAGAATCTGATGCAAACAATGCATTAACACAGGCCAGGCACTAGGAGAACCTGATGCAAACAATGCATTAACACAGGCCAGGCACGAGGAGAATCTGATGTAAACAATGCAATAACAGAGGCCAGGCACTAGAAGAATCTGATGCAAACATTGCATTAACACAGGCCAGGCACTAGGAGAACCTGATGCAAACAATGCATTAACACAGGCCAGGCACGAGGAGAATCTGATGTAAACAATGCAATAACACAGGCCAGGCGTTGGGAGAATCTGACGAAAACAATGCAATAACACAGGCCAGATACCAGGAGAATCTGATATAAACAATACAATAACACAGGCCAGACCCTAGGTGAAGCTTACGCAAACACTGCAATAACACAGGCCAGGCATGAGGAGAATCTGAAGCAAACAATTCAATAACACAGGCCGGTGACGAGGAGAATCTGATGGAAACAATGCAATAAAACCGGCCAGGCGTTGGGAGAATCTGACGAAAACAATGCAATAACACAGGCCAGATACCAGGAGAATCTGATGTAAACAGTGCAATAACACAGGCCAGGCATGAGGATATTCTGATGCAAACAATGCAATAACACAGGCCAGGCACGAGGAGAATCTGATGCAAACAATGCAAAACACAGGTCAGGCACTATGTGAATCTGATGCAAACAATGCAATAACACAGGCCAGGCACTAGGTGAATCTGACACAAACACTGCAATAACAGAGGCCAGGCACGAGGAGAATCTGATGTAAACAATGCAATAACACAGGCCAGGCACGAGGAGAATCTGATGTAAACAATGCAATAACACAGGCCAGACGTTGGGAGAATCTGACGCAAACAATGCAATAACACGGGCCAGATACTAGGAGAATCTGATGTGAACAATGCAATAACACAGGCTAGGCACTAGGAGAATCTGACGCGAACAATGCAATAACACAGGCCAGGCATTGGGAGAATCTGATATAAACAATGCAATAACACAGGCCAGGCTTTGGGAGAATCTGACGCAAACAATGCTAATAATACAGGCACGGCACTAGGAGAATCTGACACAAACAATGCAATAACACAGGCAAGGCACTAGGTGAATCCGACGCAAACACTGCAATAACACAGGCCAGGCACGAGGAGAATCTGATGTAAACAATGCAATAACACAGGCCAGGCATGAGGAGAATCTGAGGCAAACAATGCTAATAACACAGGCAAGGCTCGAGGAGAATATGATGTAAACAATGCAATAACACGGGCCAGACACTAGGAGAATCTGATGTAAACAGTGCAATAACACAGGCCAGGCACTAGGAGAATCTGATGCAAACAATGCAATAACACAGTCCAGGCACTAGGAGAACCTGATGCAAACAATGCCATAACACAGGCCAGGCACGAGGAGAATCTGATGCAAACAATGCCATAACACAGGCCAGGCATGAGGAGAATCTGATGTAAACAATGCAATAACACAGGCCAGGCACGAGGAGAATCTGATGTAAATAATGCAATAACACAGGCCAGACGTTGGGAGAATCTGACGCAAACAATGCAATAACACGGGCCAGATACTAGGAGAATCTGATGTGAACAATGCAATAACACAGGCTAGGCACTAGGAGAATCTGACGCGAACAATGCAATAACACAGGCCAGGCACTGGGAGAATCTGATATAAACAATGCAATAACACAGGCTAGGCTTTGGGAGAATCTGACGCAAACAATGCTAATAATACAGGCACGGCACTAGGAGAATCTGACACAAACAATGCAATAACACAGGCAAGGCACTAGGTGAATCCGACGCAAACACTGCAATAACACAGGCCAGGGACTCGGAGAATCTGACACAAACAATGCAATAACACAGGCCAGGCACTAGGAGAATCTAATGCAAACAATGCAATAACACAGGCCAGGCACTACGAGAATCTGATGCAAACAATGCAATAACACAGGCCAGGGACTCGGAGAATCTGACGCAAACAATGCAATAACACAGGCCAGGCACTAGGAGAATCTAATGCAAACAATGCAATAACACAGGCCAGGCACTAGGAGAATCTGATGCGAACAATGCAATAACACAAGCCAGGCACGAGGAGAATCTGAGGCAAACAATGCAATAACACAGGCCGGGAACGAGGAGAATCTGAGGCAAACAATGTAATAACACAGGCCAGGGACTCGGAGAATCTGACGCAAACAATGCAATAACACAGGCCAGGCACTAGGAGAACCTGATGCAAACAATGCATTAACACAGGCCAGGCACGAGGGGAATCTGATGTAAATAATGCAAAAACACAGGCCAGGGACTCGGAGAATCTGACGCAAACAATGCAATAACACAGGCCAGGCACAAGGAGAATCTTAAGCAAACAACGCAATAACACGGGCCAGGTACGAGGAGAATCTGAGGCAAACAATGCAATAACACAGGCCAGGGACACGGAGAATCTGACGCAAACAATGCAATAACACAGGCCAGGCACAAGGAGAATCTGATGCAAACAATAAAATAACACAGGCCACGCACGAGGGTTAATACAAACAATGTAATAACACGGGCCCGGCACGAGGAGACTCTGATGCAAACACTGTAATAACACAGGCCAGGGACTCGGAGAATCTAACGCAAACAATGCAATAACACAGGCCAGGCACAAGGAGAATCTGATGTAAACAATGCAATAACACAGGCCAGGGACTCGGAGAATCTGACGCAAACAACGCAATAACACGGGCCAGGTACGAGGAGAATCTGAGGCAAACAATGCAATAACACAGGCCAGGGACTCGGAGAATCTGACGCAAACAATGCAATAACACAGGCCAGGCACAAGGAGAATCTGATGCAAACAATAAAATTACAGGCACCAATGCTTGTTTCCCATAACACCCATGTCTGTGTGTTTACAGGAGCCAATGCTTGTTTCCCATAACACAGGCCAGGCACGAGGGTTAATACAAACAATGTAATAACACGGGCCAGGCACCAAGAGAATCTGATCAAAACAATGCAATAACACAGGCCAGTGACTCGGAGAATCTGACGCAAACAATGTAATAACACAGGCCAGGCACTAGGGTTAATACAAACAATGCAATTACACAGGCCAGGCACTAAGAGGATCTGACGCAAACAATGCAATTACACAGGCCAGGCACGAGAAGAATCTGATGCAAACAATGTAATTTCAGGTGCAGAGGCTGTCTCTGTATATTATAGGTACAGATTCACACATTGTTTAAGCCAACAAGCTTTCTACTCCACTAGACTGTGGGTCTTACTGACTCTATTGTGACAGGCATTAGTTGCGATGTGGCACTAGTTCACTGGGCAGATATATCATAAACAGATATAAAAGGGTGCCACTGCTCAGTGGTCAGATGGGTTCTTCAGATACTAATCACTGGAATTCCTGATCTGAGCAACTCTTTGAAGTTGAGCCACATCCTCTTCCGATGTCACCCTAGTGCACCATGCAGGATTCTACAGTAAGCTCAACCAGACCTTTGTTACATTTACCTTTCAACCTGTCTCCGATCACCAACAAGAAAATAGAATATTTTTGGTTCACCTCTGCAGGGCTTTCTGCTCTAAAGTGGAGGCAAATTGGATGAAGCAAGCTACAGGAGGCTGGATGTGTATTCCACTCAGAAGTCTAAAATATTGGTCTGTAATTATCCGTTCCCAACCTATTCTCCCTACCCACTAGGACTACTATCTGCCTATTTAAGCTTTATCTTTCAAATAAAATTACCCTCACCTCCAAATACTCATTATTGGGGGCCCCTTCTTCGCTAGGGCATACTATCAGTATGGAGATAAGTCCCGACCCCTCAGGATAAAATGCCTTCATTATTAACTACCCTCCTAACTTCTCCAAAATTCAGCCCAAAAACACAAACATCGCATACTCAAAGGCAGACCTGATACATTAATCTCAGATGTCTACCTCTGCAGAAACAAGGGTAATATAGTTAATGACCTCATCTTCTATGCCAGAAAACGTGTGATCTATTCCATGCTTCGAATATCAGGCTCTAGGAAAACTCCTCATGGTTTCTATTTAAAGACGTCACCTTAAAAGCTAAAACCACTATCACCCTCTACAATAATGGAATCATCCATTTCCAAGCTTTTAATGCCAATCCAGCCATGATGGCCAACATCTTCCCTACACTCAAGAAAGTGGTCTTGGCTAAATCCACTGACCCCCACCCACACTCTACCACTACTCTGGACTTAACCAGTCCTCCCCTCCACAGCTGGGAGGATCAACTCTCTCCCTAAGTCTCCCCCCCCCCCTTAGATGATCCCAGAGCCTCTCAGTCCCCTGTCAGACTGACCCAATACACTAGACCTCCGACTCAGATGGCGGGCGGGCCTACTCGTTCGCTCCTCTCGCCTTTCTCCAGCCCAATACAGGCTGATTCTCGAGCGGTGAGGTTCCCTCTTAGCCTACCGCCATTGCTCTCAATGAACGGTCCTCCTTCACCCATCCCTCTTTCTACGCCACCTCCACAGTCTTGGCAATTGCCATCCACGGACCACGATCAGCCAAACCCACTGAACCCTTACTTGACTGGCCCTGACTCGCCGGGCAATGGCCCTCCCACTCTCCTACTTTTACCAACCTCACTATCAATGCATCCTTGAACACCGCAAGTCTTCAATGACCAACTCCCCCCTAGGGTACCTCAAAACACCGCCTTAGACCTCTCAGGCACACATCGAGACCCCTCCTCTCCGCCAGATCTCCCCACACAACCTCTTACCCTCACCCAGCCCTCAGACCTGGTGGCACGCCTGGACAATATATCCCTCCAGATGCACCTTACCACCGTTTTAACTTCCTGATTTGAAAGCGCTTTCAATTGAACATCTCCCCTTGATCAGCTCCCGCCTCTTTCTTTCTAATTTTCCCTGAGCCCCTGCTATTGATAGAACTCGTGGAGGCCAGCCCCTCCCTTTCTATCTCTTAAACCATATCCCTACCTAACGTACCCTCCCGCCCCAGAAGATCGAAGGCCTATCTCGCATCTAACAATATTGATGACTTACTCAATTCTCACTTGTGTATCTTAGACAGCAATAGGATTACTACAGGGCAAATTAAAGCTACTCACACTAACCCGAACAGAGAACCCCCTCACATCCTTAGAGGCATAAATAACAACAACCTTATGAGAGTAAATATCACATAGACTCCTCTCCCCATACACCAATACAACTTAAATGCCTACTACTCGCTTCTGACATATTCGACCTCATCCAACACAATGAGATAGACATCATCATCCTAACGGAAACTTGGCTCAATCCCGCTCCCGCTCCCATCCTAGACCTCTTAGTGCACACTACCCATGACATATTCCGTCTAGACGGAGCTATGAAGCCAGGCGGTGGCCTAGTGTGTCTACATCGGAGCACACTCGCGGTCTCCCACTTGGAGTCCTCTACGCCATCGTCATGTGAATACCTTTGTCTCAACATCTCTAGTCACAACTTTCCGGTTTGCAAACTACACAGATTGTATCACCTCTCTGGGGACAACCTCCCCTTCATCGAACAATTAATATAAATCATCTCTGGCAATGTTGATTCTGTTATGTCCCAAATCTTCCCCGGTGACTTCAACCTCCACTTGTCCAACCTCACTGAACAAGCTGTAACATGCCTCAAATCCTTCTCCAGTGATCACGAGATGATTCAAGACTGTGACTGGCCAACCCATAAAAAAGGAGAATTTCTGGACCTCATCATCAACAAAGGACACACCATCACAATGGATACCATCACCCCGTGTGATTGGTCCGACCATCACAGCATCTTCTTTTATATCAACATGGAGGTGTCCCGAGGAAGGCTCAACCAACGAAATCGAAGATTTGGAAACGGGACCTCAGAGACATCAAAACGGTTGATCTAGCAACCCTCTGTATATCTGTCCTACCTTCTCAAGTTGACATGTCTGAGGTACATCCACTCACTGACTTCTACAACTCTACTATCTCTAGCATCATGGATTCCATTGCTCCACTCCAACAAAAATATCCAAACCGCGGTTCAACGGCAACTAAAACTCGGAATGCTGCAACCTTGGGGCAAGCGAACGATCCTGGAGATACAAACCATCCTCAGACCAGCAAATTACCCGTAGATCGGTTAGGAGCCCCTATAACAAACGAATCAAGATCGCTAAGGCCGACTACTTCAGATCCCAACTTAATCAAGCCGCTAATCGCCCCAAGAAACTTTTTGAGTTGGTTAAAAAACAATCGGTGGAAGCACCAAACCGCTCGGACTCTGGAGTCAGCCCACCTTCATGCGATGACCTGGCTGCTTTCTTTATGGAGAAATCTAGACTCATCAATATTGATCTGCACTCGAGGAAGGCTCTATTGCTAGCCGCTGCATCGGCACCCCGCTGGCCATATTAGAGAAGATCTAACTGATTAGCCTGAGCACCAAGAACAATGCCTCATGGGGTGCCTTCACTCCCATCAGTGAACACGACATTAACAAGATTCTTCAGAGTATCAGCTTATATAACCGTTTTAGCGACCTGTTATCACCTTCCATCTTCAAAGAAATCAAGGATGTCGTCACTCCCATCTGGACGAAGATTGTCAATGCGTCCCTCTCACAAGGCACGATCCTGCTCAGGTAACACCTATTATAAAAAAGTCTACCGCAGATAGGTCTGACCTTAGCAACTTCCGTCCTATTTCTAACATCCCCACTCTATCCAAACTCCTAGAATTATGCGTTCAATCTCAACTCTGTGCTCACATCGAGTATTTCCATATCCTGGACCAACATCAATTTTTGGAATGGGCACAGCACCGAATCAGCTCTCATTCAAGTTTGGATGACATTTTAAAAACGTTTGACCAAAATGAAGCTTGCCTCCTTATCCTTCTTGAACTTTCCACTGCGTTTGACACTGTTAATCACGACAACCTTCTATCCATTCTGGAGCACAGGATGGGCCTTTCTGGATCAGTGCTGCAATTATTCTCGTCCTTCCTCCACCACAGATCCCAAAGAGTTAAGGCGAACCACTCTCTCTCCCAGCCATCACTGTTGTAAATTGGCAGCAATGGATTAGCGTTAGCAGAAGCCATCTTGTATTTAGAAGTTATCTTATCCGCTTTATAGAAGCCATTTTGTGTTTCTGGCAGCTATCTTGTCTGCCATGTGCTGCCATGTGCTCACCATGTGCTTTGTCCTACCTTTCTGTTAGCTGTGCCTGAAGTCTGCCCAGTAACAGGATATAGTTAGCCTCCTCCACTTTAACGCATGCTCAGAAATGCCCGGTAGGGTCTGCAGCTGTTACTGATTAGTTTCATATAGGAATGTGTTTACTACGTTCTGAAAACTGTTAGCTCCTCCCACTTGGTTGAACAAAGAGAACTTTTATGTCCATATTAGGTAGTTTTGTGTGCTCACATGAGCCAGGACTGCCCCTTGCATTTATGTTTTCTATGTAACTCTGAAACGTATATAAAGCCTCAGCTTTCTGAATTCCTCAGACTCCCTCGTTCAGTTGCTAGGGCTTCTGTGTGACGTAGCCTCAACTCATGTGAGTTTAATAAAATGTCTTGATATTCCAGATTTCTGTGTCAACATCTTTGTTGCCCTGAGAAGCAGTTTTGTTTCCACATCACCAGTATCCATGGGGGTCCCCCAAGGGTCCACTTTATCTCCCATACTCTTCAACTTGTTCTTGGAACCTTTAGCTAATGCACTAAAATCCATGGACATTCTGATCCATATGTATGCAGATGACACCCAATTCTATCTGAAAATCTCCTCTGCAGATAACCTCATATCACTCCACTCTAATCTAACAACTATTCAAAACTGGTTAGCTGAGAACCACCTCCTGCTCAACACCTCCAAAACAGATTTCCTTCTCATTTTTCCCCCGAATCACATCCCCAAGTTAGACCTTTGGATGAAGCACCTCACTGCCTTCAACTGCTCCCTCCCTCATTGTTGACTCAGCCAAATCTCTCGGACTCACCCCTAGACAAGCAACTGAACATGAAGAATCATATCAGCAATGATGGCGTGGAACGACACCTGACCAGGGGGGAGTGTATAGTGACAATACTGGCCACAACAGAGGATGAAGCGGAACGACACCTGATCAGGGCGGAGTGTATAGTGACAATACTGACTACAACAGATGATGACGCGGAACGACACCTGACCAGGGCGGAGTGTATAGTGACAATACTGGCCACAACAGATGACGCGGAACGACACCTGACCAGGGCGGAGTGTATAGTGACAATACTGGCCACAGCAGAGGATGACGCGGAATGACATCTGACTAGGGCGGAGTGTATAGTGACAATACTGGCAGCAACAGATTATAACGCGGAACGACACTGAACCAGGGCGGAGCGTATAGTAATAATACTGGCCACAACAGATGATGACGCAATGGCCTGCATCTTTAAGTGGAGTTGATATAACATTTGGGGAAACATCCTTTACCATGCGGATTTTACTCCGCCTGGCTTTTGGAACGCGTCCGTTACAACGCAAGTCGTAACCACGACTTGCGCTGGAGGGTGCTACAGGATTAAGAATAGTATATTTACTATTCCAACACCTTCCCTAGTGTCCACGGGGGCTGGTGTTAGAATAGTAAATTATACTATTCTAAATCCACGCCCCCCAACGCAAGTCGTTGTAACGACTTGCGTTGTAAGGGACGCGTTGTAAAGGAACGCGTTGTGACGGTACGCCTCGAACCATCATACATCCAACATTTGAGTATGTTCTGACTCTTGCCATTCAAGAATTTCTCCACTATACACAAAATATACCACAAAGTCCTAATATCCTACCCACTGAGGACTATAAGAGAGTCTTCTATACGGATGGCTCTGCACGTCCTGTGGTTGTTATGACAAAGAAATACTCCGTGACACGTGCTTGCATGCAGGGAAATTGTGAAAACGCCAAATTCAAACCACTATAGACTCACATTAAAATCTTTGGTGACCGCACTGCACAGCTCGCAGATATTCACCCTTGTTGCTCGCACTACAGAAGGCTGATCCATCCATTCCCACACTGATAGTGTCAGGTTCATCCTTCCGTGCAAGGGTACAATGTCGATTTAGCACAAAGGCATTTGAAAGGTACCAGAGATTCAAAAAGGAAACCCATTAAAAATAAGCAAGCGCAAGGTAAGCGGTTTTCTTTTTTTTAAATTTAATTTTCCCTCGTCGTCGGCTGTTGACTCCCTCGTCGCCCCACCACCTTCACTTCACGGGCAGCTCCAGTGCATAGATTCCTCACAGTGAAGTAAGATGAGTTGCAGCGCACAGACTCATAGTGCCCCAAGATGCAGTGCAGTGGCCCCCCGGATAGAAGAACCCAGCTCAGCCCCCAGGGGGCCCCGGATAGATGAGCCCAGCTCAGCCCCAGGGGCTCCCGGATAGAAGCACCCAGCTCAGCCCCAGGGGCCCTGGATAGAAGAACCCAGCTCAGCCCCAGAGTCCCCCGGATAGAAGAGCCCAGCTCAGCCCCAGGGGCCCCCGGATAGAAGAGCCCAGCTCAGCCCTAGGGGCCCCGGATAGAAGAGCCCAGCTCAGCCCCAGGGACCCCAGATAGAAGAGCCCAGCTCAGAACCAGGGGCCCCGGATAGAAGAGCCCAGCTCAGCCCCAGGGGCCCCAGATAGAAGAGCCCAGCTCAGCCCCAGGCCCCCCGCATAAAAGAGCCAGCTCAGTCCCAGGGCCCCGGATAGAAGAGCCCAGCTCAGCCCCAGGGCCCCCCGGATAGAAGAGCCCAGCTCAGCCCCAGGGGCCCCGGATAGAAGAGCCCGGTTCCCCAGGGGCCCTGGATAGAAGAGCCCAGCTCAGCCCCAGGGGCCCCGGATAGAAGAGCCCAGCTCAGCTCCAGAGGCCCCCGGATAGAAGAGCCCAGCTCAGCCCCAGTGGCCCCGGATAGAAGAGCCCAGTTCAGCCCCAGGGGCCCTGGATAGAAGAGCCCAGATCAGCCCCAGGGCCCCCCGGACAGAAGATCCCAGCTCAGCCCCAGGGCCCCCGGATAGAAGAGCCCAGCTCAGCCCCAGGGCCCCCCCGGATAGAAGAGCTCAGCTCAGCTCCAGGGGCCCTGGATAGAAGAGCCCAGTTCAGCCCCAGGGCCATCGGATAGAAGAGCCCCGCTCAGCCCCAGGGGCCCCCGGATAGAAGAGCCCAGCTCAGCCCCAGGGGCCCAGGATAGAAGGGCCCAGCTCAGCCCCAGGGGCCCCGGATATAAGGGCCCAGCTCAGCCCGGATCCTGCAGAGATTCACTCCAGGATTATTCAGTCTATTTCTACATACACAGCAGAAGGTGCTGACAATCTCCTACCTGAGCAGAGACCTGTGAAGACGTCTCCAGGCTCTCTCCCCCTCCGGGGGTGGCTGTGGGGGGCAGATCTGGGGTCTGGGGGGGCAGATCTGGGGTCTGAGGGGCAGGGCTGGGGCAGATCTGGGGTCCGAAGGGGGGGCAGATCTGGGGTCTGAGGGGGGGCAGGGGCAGATCTGGGTTCCGAGGGACAGGGCCAAATCTGTGGTCTGTGAGGGTCTGAAGATGAAGGTCGCTGCACAGATGAACAATGGTTTCTTCCTCCTCTGCAGCAGACTGCATACACGATGAGAGACAGAAAGTGATGTCACCACTGCTGCTCGTGATGTCTCTGCCACCGCTGACCCAGAAGAGGAAACCCTTCTCTCTATCATCACTTGTGCAGCTCAGTGGATTCATCAGCAGACGAGGAGCCCATTTGGTGGCCGCTGACGGAACCGCCGCCTCCAGGCTCCAGCAGGGAAACAAGCATTGGCGCCTGTAAAGACACAGACATGGGTGTTATGGGAAACAAGCATTGGCGCCTGTAAAGACCCAGACATGGGTGTTATGGGAAACAAGCATTGGCGCCTGTAAACACACAGACGTGGGTGTTATGGGAAACAAGCATTGCCGCCTGTAAAGACACAGACATGGTTGTTATGGAAAACAAGCACTGGCTCCTGTAAAGACACAGACATGGGTGTTATGGGAAACAAGCATTGGCTCCTGTAAAGACACAGACATGGGTGTTATGGGAAACAAGCATTGGCGCCTGTAAACACACAGACATGGGTGTTATGGGAAACAAGCATTGGCTCCTGCAAAGACACAGGTGTGGGTGTTATGGGAAACAAGCATTGGCTCCTGTAAAGACACAGACGTGGGTGTTATGGGAAACAAGCATTGGTGCCTGTAAAGACACAGACATGGGTGTTATGGGAAACAAGCATTGGCTCCTGTAAAGACACAGACGTGGGTGTTATGGGAAACAAGCATTGGCTCCTGTAAAGACACAGACATGGGTGTTATGGGAAACAAACACTGGCGCCTGTAAAGACACAGACATGGGTGTTATGGGAAACAAGCATTGGCTCCTGTAAAGACACAGACGTGGGTGTTATGGGAAAGAAGCATTGGCTCCTGTAAACACACAGACGTGGGTGTTATGGGAAACAAGCATTGGCTCCTGTAAAGACACAGACATGGGTGTTATGGGAAACAAGCATTGGCGCCTGTAAAGATACAGACGTGGGTGTTATGGGAAACAAGCATTGGCACCTGTAAAGACACAGACATGGGTGTTATGGGAAACAAGCATTGGCTCCTGTAAAGACACAGACAATCGGTGTTATGGGAAACAAGCATTGGCTCCTGTAAAGACACAGACTTGGATGTTATGGGAAACAAACATTGGCTCCTGTAAATACACAGACGTGGGTGTTATGGGAAACAAGCATTGGCGCCTGTAAAGATACAGACGTGGGTGTTATGGGAAACAAGCATTGGCTCCTGTAAAGACACAGACATGGGTGTTATGGGAAACAAGCATTGGTGCCTGTAAAGATACAGACGTGGGTGTTATGGGAAACAAGCATTGGCACCTGTAAAGACACAGACATGGCTGTTATGGGAAACAAACATTGGCTCCTGTAAAGACACAGACAATCGGTGTTATGGGAAGCAAGCATTGGCGCCTGTAAACACACAGACGTGGGTGTTATGGGAAACAAGCATTGCCGCCTGTAAAGACACAGACATGGTTGTTATGGAAAACAAGCACTGGCGCCTGTAAAGACACAGACATGGGTGTTATGGGAAACAAGCATTGGCTCCTGTAAAGACACAGACATGGGTGTTATGGGAAACAAGCATTGGCGCCTGTAAACACACCGACATGGGTGTTATGGGAAACAAGCATTGGCTCCTGCAAAGACACAGGTGTGGGTGTTATGGGAAACAAGCATTGGCTCCTGTAAAGACACAGACGTGGGTGTTATGGGAAACAAGCATTGGTGCCTGTAAAGACACAGACATGGGTGTTATGGGAAACAAGCATTGGCTCCTGTAAAGACACAGACGTGGGTGTTATGGGAAACAAGCATTGGCTCCTGTAAAGACACAGACATGGGTGTTATGGGAAACAAACACTGGCGCCTGTAAAGACACAGACATGGGTGTTATGGGAAACAAGCATTGGCTCCTGTAAAGACACAGACGTGGGTGTTATGGGAAAGAAGCATTGGCTCCTGTAAACACACAGACGTGGGTGTTATGGGAAACAAGCATTGGCTCCTGTAAAGACACAGACATGGGTGTTATGGGAAACAAGCATTGGCGCCTGTAAAGATACAGACGTGGGTGTTATGGGAAACAAGCATTGGCACCTGTAAAGACACAGACATGGGTGTTATGGGAAACAAGCATTGGCTCCTGTAAAGACACAGACAATCGGTGTTATGGGAAACAAGCATTGGCTCCTGTAAAGACACAGACTTGGATGTTATGGGAAACAAACATTGGCTCCTGTAAATACACAGACGTGGGTGTTATGGGAAACAAGCATTGGCGCCTGTAAAGATACAGACGTGGGTGTTATGGGAAACAAGCATTGGCTCCTGTAAAGACACAGACATGGGTGTTATGGGAAACAAGCATTGGTGCCTGTAAAGATACAGACGTGGGTGTTATGGGAAACAAGCATTGGCACCTGTAAAGACACAGACATGGCTGTTATGGGAAACAAACATTGGCTCCTGTAAAGACACAGACAATCGGTGTTATGGGAAGCAAGCATTGGCTCCTGTAAAGACACAGACATGGGTGTTATGGGAAACAAGCATTGGCTCCTGTAAAGACACAGACATGGGTGTTATGGGAAACAAGCGTTGGCTCCTGTAAAGACACAGACATGGGTGTTATGGGAAACAAGCATTGGTGCCTGTAAAGATACAGACGTGGGTGTTATGGGAAACAAGCATTGGCACCTGTAAAGACACAGACATGGGTGTTATGGGAAACAAACATTGGCTCCTGTAAAGACACAGACTTGGGTGTTATGGGAAACAAGCATTGGCTCCTGTAAAGACACAAACATGGGTCTTATGTGAAACAAGTATTGGCGCCTGTAAAGACACAGACATGGGTGTTATGGGAAACAAGCACTGGCGCCTGTAAAGACACAGACATGGGTGTTATGGGAAACAAGCATTGGCTCCTGTAAAGAGACAGACATGGGAAACAAGCATTGGCTCCTGCAAAGACACAGACATGAGTGTTATGGGAAACAAACACTAGCTCCTGTAAAGACACAGACATGGGTGTTATGGGAAACAAGCATTGGCTCCTTTAAAGACCCAGATATGGGTGTTATGGGAAACAAGCATTGGCTCCTGTAAAGACCCAGACAGGGGTGTTATGGGAAACAAGCACTGACGCCTGTAAAGACACAGACATGGGTATCATGGGAAACAAGCATTGGCTCCTGTAAAGAACCAGACATGGGTGTTATGGGAAACAAGCACTGTCTGTGTAAAGACACACACATGGGTGTTATGGGAAACAAGCATTGGCTCCTGTAAATACACAGACATGGGTGTTATGGGAAACAAGCAATGTCGTGTAAAGACACAGACATTGGTGCTATGGGAAACAAGCATTGGCTCCTGTAAAGACACAGACATGGGTGTTATGGGAAACAAGCATTGGCTCCTGTAAAGATACAGATGTGGGTGTTATGGCAAACAAGCATTGGCTCCTGTAAAGACACAGACATGGGTGTTATGGGAAACAAGCAATGGCACCTGTAAACACACAGACATGGGTGTTATGGGAAACAAGCATTGGCTCCTGTAAACACACAGATGTGGGTGTTATGATAAACAAGCAATGGCTCCTGTAAACACACAGACATGGGTGTTATGGGAAGCAAGCATTGGCGCCTGTAAACACACAGACATTGGTGTTATGGGAAACAAGCATTGGCGCCTGCAAACACACAGACATGGGTGTTATGGGAAACAAGCGTTGGCTCCTGTAAAGACTCAGACAGGGGTGTTATGGGAAACAAGCATTGGTGCCTGTAAAGACACAGACGTGGGTGTTGTGGGAAACAAGCATTGGTGCCTGTAAAGACACAGACATTGGTGTTATGGGAAACAAGCATTGGCTCCTGTAAAGACTCAGACATGGGTGTTATGGGAAACAAGCATTGGCTCCTGTAAAGACACAGACAGGGGTGTTATGGGAAACAAGCATTGGCTCCTGTAAAGACACAGACGTGGGTGTTATGGGAAACAAGCATTGGCTCCTGTAAAGACACAGACATGGGTGTTATGGGAAACAAGCATTGGCTCCTGTAAAGACACAGACATGGGTGTTATGGGAAACAAGCACTGACGCCTGTAAAGACACAGACATGGGTGTTATGGGAAACAAGCATTGGCGCCTGTAAAGACACAGATATGGGTGTTATGGGAAACAAGCACTGACGCCTGTAAAGACACAGACATGGGTGTTATGGGAAACAAGCATTGGCTCCTGTAATCACACGGACATGGGTTTTATGAGAAACAAGCATTGGCTCCTGTAAAGACACAGACATGGGTGTTATGAGAAACAAGCATTGGCGCCTGTAAACACACAGACATTGGTGTTATGGGAAAAAGCATTGGCTCCTGTAAAGACACAGACATGGGTGTTATGGGAAACAAGCATTGGCGCCTGTAAAGACACAGACATGGGTGTTATGGGAAACAAGTATTGGCTCCTGTAACTACACAGACAAGGGTTTTATTGGAAACAAGCGCTGGCGCCTGTAAAGACACAGACATGGGTGTTATGTGAAACAAGCATTGGCGCCTGTAAAGACACAGACATGGGTGTTATGGGAAACAAGCATTGGCGCCTGCAAACACACAGACATGGGTGTTATGGGAAACAAGCATTGGCGCCTGCAAACACACAGACGTGGGTGTTATGGGAAACAAGCATTGGCGCCTGAAAAGACACAGACGTGGGTGTTACGGGAAACAAGCATTGGCGCCTGCAAACACACAGACGTGGGTGTTATGGGAAACAAGCATTGGCTCCTGTAAAGACACAGACATGAGTGTTATGGGAAACAAGCATTGGCACCTGTAAAGACACAGACATGGGTGTAATGGGAAAAAAGCACTGGCTCCTGTAAAGACACAGTCATGGGTGTTATGGGAAACAAGCATTGGCGCCTGTAAAAACACAGACGTGGGTGTTATGGGAAACAAGCATTGGCACCTGTAATGACACAGACATGGGTGTTATGGGAAACAAGCATTGGCGCCTGTAAACACACAGACATGGGTGTTATGGGAAACAAGCATTGGTGCCTGTAAACACACAGACATGGGTGTTATCGGAAACAAGCATTGGCGCCTGTAAAGACACAGACATGGGTGTTATGGGAAACAAGCATTGGCTCCTGTAAAGACACAGACATGGATGTTATGGGAAACAAGCACTGGCTCCTGTAAAGACACATACATGGGTGTTATGGCAAACAAGCATTGGCGCCTGTAAAGACACAGACGCGGGTGTTATGGGAAACAAGCATTGGCACCTGTAAAGACACAGACATGGGTGTTATGGGAAACAAGCACTGGCTCCTGTAAAGACACAGACATGGGTGTTATGGGAAACAAGCACTGGCTCCTGTAAAGCCACAGACATGGGTGTTATGGGAAACAAGCATTGGCGCCTGTAAAGACACAGACATAGGTGTTATGGGAAACAAGCATTGGCACCTGTAATGACACAGACATGGGTGTTATGGGAAACAAGCATTGTCGCCTGTAAACACACAGACATGGGTGTTATGGGAAACAAGCATTGGTGCCTGTAAACACACAGACATGGGTGTTATGGGAAACAAGCATTGGCACCTGTAAAGACACAGACCTGGGTGTTATGGGAAACAAGCATTGGCTCCTGTAAAGACACAGACATGGATGTTATGGGAAACAAGCATTGGCGCCTGTAAACACACAGATATGGGTGTTATGGGAAACAAGCATTGGCTCCTGTAAATACACAGACGTGGGTGTTATGGGAAGCAAGCATTGGCTCCTATAAACACACAGACCTGGGTGTTATGGGAAACAAGCATTGGCGCCTGTAAAGACAAAGACATGGGTGTTATGGGAAACAAGCATTGGCGCCTGTAAACACACAGACATGGGTGTTATGGGAAACAAGCATTGGTGCCTGTAAACACACAGACATGGGTGTTATGGGAAACAAGCATTGGCACCTGTAAAGGCACAGACATGGGTGTTATGGGAAACAAGCATTGGCTCCTGTAAACACACAGACGTGGGTGTTATGGGAAACAAGCATTGGCGCCTGTAAAGACAAAGACATGGGTGTTATGGGAAACAAGCATTGGCGCCTGTAAACACACAGACATGGGTGTTATGGGAAACAAGCATTGGTGCCTGTAAACACACAGACATGGGTGTTATGGGAAACAAGCATTGGCACCTGTAAAGACACAGACATGGGTGTTATGGGAAACAAGCATTGGCGCCTGCAAACACACAGACAATCGGTGTTATGGGAAACAAGCACTGGCGCCTGTAAAGACACAGACATGGGAGTTATGGGAAACAAGCATTGGCTCCTGTAAACACACACACATTGGTGTTATGGGAAACAAGCATTGGCTCTTGTAAACACACATACGTGGGTGTTATGGGAAACAAGCATTGGCTCCTGTAAACACACACACATGTGTGTTATGGGAAACAAGCATTGGCTCCTGTAAACACACAGACATGGGTGTTATGGGAAACAAGCATTGGCGCCTGTAAAGACACAGACATGGGTGTTATGGGAAACAAGCACTGGCGCCTGTAAAGAAACAGACATGGGTGTTATGGGAAACAAGCATTGGCTCCTGTAAAGACACAGACATGGGAAACAAGCATTGGCACCTGTAAAGACACAGACATGGGTGTTATGGGAAACAAGCATTGGCTCCTGTAAAGAAACAGACATGGGTGTTATGGGAAACAAGCATTGGCTCCTGTAAAGACACAGATGTGGGTGTTATGGGAAACAAGCATTGGCACCTGTAAAGATACAGACGTGGGTGTTATGGGAAACAAGCATTGCTCCTGTAAACACACAGACATGGGTGTTCTGTGAAACAAGCATTGGCTCCTGTAAAGACACAGACATGGGAAACAAGCATTGGCTCCTGTAAACAAACGGACATGGGAAACAAGCATTGGCTCCTGTAAAGACACAGACATGGGTGTTATGGGAAACAAGCATTGGCTCCTGTAAAGACACAGACATGGGTGTTATGGGAAACAAGCATTGGCGCCTGTAAAGACACAGACATGGGTGTTATGGGAAACAAGCATTGGCACCTGTAAAGACACAGACATGGGTGTTATGGGAAACAAGCATTGGCTCCTGTAAAGACACAGACATGGGTGTTATGGGAAACAAGCATTGGCTCCTGTAAAGACACAGGCATGGGTGTTATGGGAAACAAGCATTGGCGCCTGTAAAGACACAGACGTGGGTGGTATGGGAAACAAGCATTGGCTCCTGTAAACACACAGACGTGGGTGTTATGGGAAACAAGCGTTGGCTCCTGTAAAGACACAGACATGGGTGTTATGGGAAACAAGCATTGGCGCCTGTAAACACACAGACATGGGTGTTATGGGAAGCAAGCATTGGCTCCTGTAAACACACAGACATGGGTGGTATGGGAAACAAGCATTGGCTCCTGTAAAGACACAGACATGGGTGGTATGGGAAACAAGCATTGGCTCCTGTAAAGACACAGACATGGGTGTTATGGGAAACAAGCATTGGCGCCTGTAAAGACACAGACGTGGGTGTTATGGGAAGCAAGCATTGGCTCCTGTAAACACACAGACATGGGTGTTATGGGAAACAAGCATTGGCGCCTGCAAACACACAGACATGGGTGTTATGGGAAACAAGCATTGGCGCCTGCAAACACACAGACGTGGGTGTTATGGGAAACAAGCATTGGCGCCTGAAAAGACACAGACGTGGGTGTTATGGGAAACAAGCATTGGCGCCTGCAAACACACAGACGTGGGTGTTATGGGAAACAAGCATTGGCTCCTGTAAAGACACAGACATGAGTGTTATGGGAAACAAGCATTGGCACCTGTAAAGACACAGACATGGGTGTAATGGGAAACAAGCACTGGCTCCTGTAAAGACACAGTCATGGGTGTTATGGGAAACAAGCATTGGCGCCTGTAAAAACACAGACGTGGGTGTTATGGGAAACAAGCATTGGCACCTGTAATGACACAGACATGGGTGTTATGGGAAACAAGCATTGGCGCCTGTAAACACACAGACATGGGTGTTATGGGAAACAAGCATTGGTGCCTGTAAACACACAGACATGGGTGTTATCGGAAACAAGCATTGGCGCCTGTAAAGACACAGACATGGGTGTTATGGGAAACAAGCATTGGCTCCTGTAAAGACACAGACATGGATGTTATGGGAAACAAGCACTGGCTCCTGTAAAGACACATACATGGGTGTTATGGCAAACAAGCATTGGCGCCTGTAAAGACACAGACGCGGGTGTTATGGGAAACAAGCATTGGCACCTGTAAAGACACAGACATGGGTGTTATGGGAAACAAGCACTGGCTCCTGTAAAGACACAGACATGGGTGTTATGGGAAACAAGCACTGGCTCCTGTAAAGCCACAGACATGGGTGTTATGGGAAACAAGCATTGGTGCCTGTAAAGACACAGACATAGGTGTTATGGGAAACAAGCATTGGCACCTGTAATGACACAGACATGGGTGTTATTGGAAACAAGCATTGGCGCCTGTAAACACACAGACATGGGTGTTATGGGAAACAAGCATTGGTGCCTGTAAACACACAGACATGGGTGTTATGGGAAACAAGCATTGGCACCTGTAAAGACACAGACATGGGTGTTATGGGAAACAAGCATTGGCTCCTGTAAAGACACAGACATGGATGTTATGGGAAACAAGCATTGGCGCCTGTAAACACACAGATATGGGTGTTATGGGAAACAAGCATTGGCTCCTGTAAATACACAGACGTGGGTGTTATGGGAAGCAAGCATTGGCTCCTGTAAACACACAGACCTGGGTGTTATGGGAAACAAGCATTGGCGCCTGTAAAGACAAAGACATGGGTGTTATGGGAAACAAGCATTGGCGCCTGTAAACACACAGACATGGGTGTTATGGGAAACAAGCATTGGTGCCTGTAAACACACAGACATGGGTGTTATGGGAAACAAGCATTGGTGCCTGTAAACACACAGACATGGGTGTTATGGGAAACAAGCATTGGCACCTGTAAAGACACAGACATGGGTGTTATGGGAAACAAGCATTGGCTCCTGTAAACACACAGACGTGGGTGTTATGGGAAACAAGCATTGGCGCCTGTAAAGACAAAGACATGGGTGTTATGGGAAACAAGCATTGGCGCCTGTAAACACACAGACATGGGTGTTATGGGAAACAAGCATTGGTGCCTGTAAACACACAGACATGGGTGTTATGGGAAACAAGCATTGGCACCTGTAAAGACACAGACATGGGTGTTATGGGAAACAAGCATTGGCTCCTGTAAACACACAGACGTGGGTGTTATGGGAAACAAGCGTTGGCTCCTGTAAAGACACAGACATGGGTGTTATGGGAAACAAGCATTGGCGCCTGTAAACACACAGACATGGGTGTTATGGGAAGCAAGCATTGGCTCCTGTAAACACACAGACATGGGTGGTATGGGAAACAAGCATTGGCTCCTGTAAAGACACAGACATGGGTGGTATGGGAAACAAGCATTGGCTCCTGTAAAGACACAGACATGGGTGTTATGGGAAACAAGCATTGGCGCCTGTAAAGACACAGACGTGGGTGTTATGGGAAGCAAGCATTGGCTCCTGTAAACACACAGACATGGGTGTTATGGGAAACAAGCATTGGCGCCTGCAAACACACAGACATGGGTGTTATGGGAAACAAGCATTGGCGCCTGCAAACACACAGACGTGGGTGTTATGGGAAACAAGCATTGGCGCCTGAAAAGACACAGACGTGGGTGTTATGGGAAACAAGCATTGGCGCCTGCAAACACACAGACGTGGGTGTTATGGGAAACAAGCATTGGCTCCTGTAAAGACACAGACATGAGTGTTATGGGAAACAAGCATTGGCACCTGTAAAGACACAGACATGGGTGTAATGGGAAACAAGCACTGGCTCCTGTAAAGACACAGTCATGGGTGTTATGGGAAACAAGCATTGGCGCCTGTAAAAACACAGACGTGGGTGTTATGGGAAACAAGCATTGGCACCTGTAATGACACAGACATGGGTGTTATGGGAAACAAGCATTGGCGCCTGTAAACACACAGACATGGGTGTTATGGGAAACAAGCATTGGTGCCTGTAAACACACAGACATGGGTGTTATCGGAAACAAGCATTGGCGCCTGTAAAGACACAGACATGGGTGTTATGGGAAACAAGCATTGGCTCCTGTAAAGACACAGACATGGATGTTATGGGAAACAAGCACTGGCTCCTGTAAAGACACATACATGGGTGTTATGGCAAACAAGCATTGGCGCCTGTAAAGACACAGACGCGGGTGTTATGGGAAACAAGCATTGGCACCTGTAAAGACACAGACATGGGTGTTATGGGAAACAAGCACTGGCTCCTGTAAAGACACAGACATGGGTGTTATGGGAAACAAGCACTGGCTCCTGTAAAGCCACAGACATGGGTGTTATGGGAAACAAGCATTGGTGCCTGTAAAGACACAGACATAGGTGTTATGGGAAACAAGCATTGGCACCTGTAATGACACAGACATGGGTGTTATTGGAAACAAGCATTGGCGCCTGTAAACACACAGACATGGGTGTTATGGGAAACAAGCATTGGTGCCTGTAAACACACAGACATGGGTGTTATGGGAAACAAGCATTGGCACCTGTAAAGACACAGACATGGGTGTTATGGGAAACAAGCATTGGCTCCTGTAAAGACACAGACATGGATGTTATGGGAAACAAGCATTGGCGCCTGTAAACACACAGATATGGGTGTTATGGGAAACAAGCATTGGCTCCTGTAAATACACAGACGTGGGTGTTATGGGAAGCAAGCATTGGCTCCTGTAAACACACAGACCTGGGTGTTATGGGAAACAAGCATTGGCGCCTGTAAAGACAAAGACATGGGTGTTATGGGAAACAAGCATTGGCGCCTGTAAACACACAGACATGGGTGTTATGGGAAACAAGCATTGGTGCCTGTAAACACACAGACATGGGTGTTATGGGAAACAAGCATTGGTGCCTGTAAACACACAGACATGGGTGTTATGGGAAACAAGCATTGGCACCTGTAAAGACACAGACATGGGTGTTATGGGAAACAAGCATTGGCTCCTGTAAACACACAGACGTGGGTGTTATGGGAAACAAGCATTGGCGCCTGTAAAGACAAAGACATGGGTGTTATGGGAAACAAGCATTGGCGCCTGTAAACACACAGACATGGGTGTTATGGGAAACAAGCATTGGTGCCTGTAAACACACAGACATGGGTGTTATGGGAAACAAGCATTGGCACCTGTAAAGACACAGACATGGGTGTTATGGGAAACAAGCATTGGCTCCTGTAAACACACAGACGTGGGTGTTATGGGAAACAAGCATTGGCGCCTGTAAAGACAAAGACATGGGTGTTATGGGAAACAAGCATTGGCGCCTGTAAACACACAGACATGGGTGTTATGGGAAACAAGCATTGGTGCCTGTAAACACACAGACATGGGTGTTATGGTGTGGTAAATAAATAAATAATACCTCTCTTTTTTGAATGCATAAATGAATAACAGATAGCTCAATAAATAAGAGTCAAGATTCGAGGTAGTAGGAGTTTGCAGGTTTAATACAGCATAAGGACAGGAACAGGACAACCTGCACAGGAATAGGATGGCAAGCCCTGGCAGCGCTGCCGGGGTCAGGATCTGGACAAGAAGGCTAGCGTGGTATTTAATAACAGATACATGAGCATATATACATAACGCAAACACATAGCATTACATTGCAATAGGCGTAGCAGTGGGTGGAGCAATAGGCATGACGCGTAGCAGTCGCGAAAGATAAGGGTGAAAAGAGGTGTAACAGGGCGTATACATAGACATGTGATGCAAACGTAACAGAATATGTCATGAATGGGGTGGAAACCATGGAGGGGGCTACCTAAGGAGCCGGGACCTCTAACCTGATGGTGCGCGCAAACTGGCAATGACGTGTTACTAGGAGAAGCTGGGGGCTATGAACTCTGTGCTAGGAGCAGAGACTGAAGTCTGGAGAGTCAGGGCGACATGTACCTAAGCAGTATCTAGTATCTGATGTTTAGGGAACATGTTGATAGAATCCAAATGTTATCGGGGTAAAGGCGAACAGACTCTAAGACTGGAGCATGCATTATTCTACATGTAGTGCGTGATGAAGAATATTAAATGATCATTAAATGCAGTATTTCTCTTACATGGAGACGTAGAGGCTAGACAATGACGGAAACTATTGTTGCGATTCAGTAGCTTTAGGAATGCAGAGAAGGAGGGCTGTACTGATAACTCGAATCATAACATACTCTTGGCAGACTCAGAGGCAGAGCCAGGCTGAACCGGGCACTGCGAGGCAGGAAGTAAGTGAAGGGTCGAGGATACAGGTGGGGGCTGTATCGCTCCTCAGCGAGGCTTCAGGGGACAGGAGCTGAATCTGGTGTCCAGGCCCTTTTGAGGCCTAGAAACGGAGACTTTACAATGGAATAACGTGCACACTGAGAAACGTGGCAACGTAGCTTTACATAGGCCTGATATTCGTAGTATTCACGAGAACTGGAAACTGACATACTAAAGGTGGACACAACTATAATTGCGTCTTTAATCGAACATGGGGAATAACATATGCATATTAATCATGCACAGATAACATATGATGGATGGCACGTAGGGACACAGAACATGGCAAAATTTACTTTTCCACATTCCCTACTTGTCACTACGTTTCCATCAGGAAACATCAATATTCATGATACCATCTATCATTTCATACAGTATCATTTGCTCGTCTCGAATTTTCTTGGAACGGGTTTTAGAACGGGGCTTGGGACTAGGAATACAAGAGGTAGCACAAATGCCGCAAATCGCAGGGCCACATTGTATACAGAGGCAGCAGCTGAATATGATCGCTACTGCAATACCTAGAAAGGACAAGACTTTCCATCCCCAGGCGGAAATTATATTCCAGAACCAACCGGACCATGTCCAGGTGCCTGGATCTTGGTGTAACAGATGGGCAATTTTATGAAGTCTGGTTATAGCTGAATAAACAGACGGCGCGTTATTTGGAATGAAAATGCAGCAACTAGATCCGATGACTCTACAGGCCCCGCCCCTATCGGCCAATATGACGTCAAGGACGAGACGATTCTGGAGCACGACAATTCTCATAAAGGATTGTTCTTCGGTTAAATTACTTAGAGCAGAAGTAGTCTCAATTACTACTGCTTCAAGGGTTCTGGTTAATCTACGTATCAGTTTACTATTCACAACTGTACCCAAATAAGGGAAAACACCTTTATTGATATCTATATATTGTTCTAGAGCAGTTTCAGTATAATCGACAATCGGGAGGTTTCTCTTGTGTCTTGTATGTACTAGGTGGGAATTCCTATGGTAGTCGGGTGGGGCTAGAAAAACAGGTGGCAGTAGGAAGGCAATGTAACAGGTTCCCTCCCAATCGAGGGGCAGACGAACATATGCGGTCTGACCACAAATAAAATAAGAATGACGTGAAGCTTTGAAAATAGATTTCCCACTGTCACTATACTTGACAATAGTAGTACAATCACTATGTCCTACGTGTGTAGAACCATTATTTCGGACACATAATTCGCCTTTGACTGGTAGTACTGAAATTGCAGGTAAGTCTGGAGTAGTATCAGACTGAACATTCAGGACCATGAAATTCGAAGAATAATTACCTAAATTATACACTTCATTTTCTAGATCTAACCCGGTTCTGTGGGGAAGACCTTGCTTGTCTGGAAAACATGTACTATTAAGAAAAGACATATCTGTTGAGGATGACGTTAACGTGGACCATGCTCCACACGAACCATTATGTGAAAAAGGATAAGGAAAGAGTGGCAGAACTCCCTTCGGTATCTGGAAAGGGGGGAGTCGACCACACACCCAACAATTAGTGGCATTGCTGGTCTGGTGTGAATAATGTAACATGCGGATGAAAGAATTATTTCGCATAGCGAGGCGGTAAGAGAGTTCATGAGGAGGCAGATCACTAAACGTGTGCTCCACCGTAACATTAGCAGACTTATTTACATGAGAAACTGGAAAATACAGGTAAAATGCATAACTGGTGCAGGAAATCATAATGCTGAGAAATAATATGAAACTTAGAAAAACGATACATCGGATTGAGTTTTGACTAACTCTCTCACTATGGGGGTCTATTTTATACATGTCAGAAACAGTCTAACCGTTTCACCTAGGGGAGGACTTAGACAATCAAACTGGCTGACTTATTTTACTAGACCGGAGTTTCAACTTATACTCCTGCTGCGGAGTTTTCTCTAACGGGGAGGGTGCAGTATCATTGTTCTTTGCGGGACAGTCCTTAAGAATAGTACTTTGGTAATCCTTCGAATCCTGGGAAATGTTCTTTGAGACCGGTTTCAGTCCATAAAACTTCTTTATATGTGAAAGATGCACCCAGCCTTTGCGTCCCTCCAACTTCACGGCTGTACGGGTGGCGAGGAGGACCTGTCGGGGCTCCTTCCAGCGAGGCTCTAGCGGACTTGAGCGGTCAAAATTTCGCACCAGGACCATGGATCCTGGAACGATTTCATGCGGTGCCACCTCGGTATTGTCTGGAAATGCGGCGGCAACCTGTGAACGACAAGAGTTGAGGGCAGACATCAAGGAAGCTAGGTAATCTGTCAGCATATTACTTGAAACATCGGTAATACTTCGGGGTCTGGGTGTACCCCACATGTTAGGGGGGCGGCCGAAAACGACCTCATACGGGGACAGACCTGATCTGGAATGTGCGACCATGCGCATATAGAACAAAGCGACTGGCAGAGCTACTAGCCAGTCCACACCTTTCTCTTTACATACTTTGGCGATGCGAATTTTCAGGGTCTGGTTATGTCTCTCTACGAGACCTGCTGCTTCAGGGTGGCGTACACAATGGAACTTCCACTGGTACCCTAACAAAAGGGAAACATGCTTCATTAACTCTGAGGAGAATGGCTGGCCGTTATCAGAATATACGACCCTAGGGAGTCCATAACGGGGGAAGAACTCACGAACCAACTGCTTGGCAGTGGTCGCGGCTGTGTAATCTGGGACTGGATATGCTTCTGTCCACCTGGACAAAGCGCATACAACTACAAGGACATACTTGAAACCTCGACATCGCTCCATCTGAATATAATCCATCTGGAGGACTTCAAAAGGGTGGTCAGGAGGTTGGAATCCACCTTGTTCCACCGGGACACTTTTACCTGGATTAAACTGACAACATATCATACAGGTACGGACTTTCTGCTTGGCTGCAGCTCGTAAATGCTTGTTGAACCAAATGTTCTGGATACTGTCTAACATAGCTTTTTCTCCTAAATGTGCTGGACTATGTGCAGTATTGATAATGACTTGAACCATAGAGTCGGGGAGAAACCAAGTGGCTTTTCCTTTCGTTAACCATCCTTGATCTGTCTGGACCCCTCCTTGTTCGGACCATTTCTTGATTTCTTCGGGAGTAGCATGTAACTGGATATCTATGACATCTTGAGTAGGGTCCTTAACTGTCATACATGTAGTCGGATCTGGAGTGTGTGTCATGTTAACTGGAATGTCTGGAGTCTGTGCTGTAAGCTTGGCTGTGCAATCTGCTAGATCGTTACCCTGGGAAATAATGTCAGTAACTTTCGTGTGTGCCTTGCATTTCATGATAGCAATGGATGTCGGTAAATGTATTGCATCTAACAGAGCTTGAATAAGGAGACCATGCTGAATCTTGGTTCCATGAGAAGTCATGAAACCTCTCTCCTGCCAGAGCACTCCAAAGTCGTGTACGACTCCAAATGCGTAGCGTGAATCTGTGTAAACATTAACTTTCCGGTTCTTAGCGTGTATGCAGGCTTGTGTCAGAGCAACTAGCTCTGCTGCTTGAGCGGACAGGGTGTCAATACGGTGTGTCTTAATAACTTCGGTGTCGGTAGTCACTGCATACGCGGCGACTAGTTCTCCTGTACTTGTTCTCATACATGAACCATCCACATAAAGTGTCAGGTCGGGATCTGGTAATGGAATATCTGTCAGATCTTGTCTTGGCTTGGTCGTGATGTTGACTACTTCCACACAGTTGTGTGTTTCCGGACTTAAAGTAACTGATGGTAACAGTGTAGCAGGGTTCAGGATGTTGCAGCGTCTGATTTCTATGTGTGGCTGGAACAGTGTCAATTCATAACCTGTTAAACGTGCGATTGTCAAGTGCTGGGTCTGTGTTCGATTTAAAAGAACTTCCACGGAGTGTGGAACTTGTACTGTCAGGGAGTGTCCTAATACTATGGAATCACTTTGTCTGATAGCTAGTGCTGTGGCTGCAACTGACTTGAGGCACGCAGGCAGAGCCTGGGCTACAGGATCTAATGTGCTCGAAAAATAAGCACAAGGCTTGTATTGTCCTGCTTGATCTTGTGTGAGAACAGATAATGCTGTACCTTCGCGTTCTGTGACGAAAAGTGTAAAAGGCTTACTGTAGCTTGGTGTGGCTAGAACTGGAGCTTGACATAGGGCTTTCTTTAACTCATTGAAACTGAGTGTATGTTCAGATGTCCAAGGGAGGACAGTCGATACGGCTGCCTCCTGTGTCGTTAACTGTATCAGTGGCTTGGCTAGAAATGCATACTGAGGAATCCATTGTCTACAATAAGAAGTAAGGCCGATAAAAGCACGTACCTCCTTCTGGGTCTTGGGCTGAGGAAGACTCGCTATTAACTGGATACGGTCAGGTGTCAACTGCCTACCCCTCTTGGACAGTAAGTGTCCTAAGTAGACCACTTGCTGGACACAGAATTGAAGCTTAGAAGGGGACACCTTGTGCCCCATCTCGGCTAGGAAATACAGAACTGTGAGGGATGCTCGCTCGCAAGCACGTTCAGAACGAGCTGTGATCAATAGATCATCGACATACTGGAGCAGGGCAGTGTCAGTTGGCATGTGAATGTTGTCTAGTTGTCTCTTAAGTGCTTGACTGTAAATACTAGGACTTTCTGTGAAACCTTGAGGAGCTCGTGTGAACATATAGCTCCTTCCATTTAAACAAAATCCGAAAAGGAACTGGCTGTCTGGATGAATGGGGACACTAAAAAATGCATTCTTGAGGTCTATGACTGTAAAAAATGAGGCTTCTGAATCAATGGCTGTCAATAGGGAAGAGATATCTGGGACAACTGGGTACTGAGGAATAATACATTTATTAAGCTCTCGTAGGTCAATCACTAATCGATATACTGGGGGTGCATTTGGATCAGTACGTTTCATGACTGGAATGATCGGAGAATTGCATACATTGGAGTCAGTTTCTACAACCACTCCTTGAGCGATGAGCTCGTCAATAATTTTGGATAAGGCTGCTACAGCCTCCGGTGGCAATCTATACTGTCTGATTCGTGGTAACACTACACCTGGCTTGAGAGTCACACGATGGGGTGTGATTTGCATATAACCAACATCAGTTGGACCTTGCGCCCATAGATGCTGCGGAACATTGGACAATCTGGGATCAAAATCTCGTAATACATAGTGACCCTTAAAGTCACGCAGGAACAATCGTATTCCCTCTGGGGAACAGCATATAACTGCACCTAACTCTTTCAGTGTTTTAATACCTAATAGATTTTCTGGACATGACTTAGTAAGTAACAGATCAGTAGTACGGGACAATGGACCTACTTCTAGAGTAACTGGCTTTGATATTTCATTTACAATGGGTTTTCCTGAAAATCCAAGGGAAACATTTCTTGAGCCTGAGAGCGGAGCCCCTGGAACTTCGGCGTGGCTAATTGTGGTCCTACTTGCCCCTGTATCAATCAAAAACTTTCTGTCTTTCCCTAATACTTGACTGTGAACATAGGGACCTTCTTGATCTACAGGTATCTCGATGAGAGGCAAGCCTACCTCCCTCTCTAGGCTGTTTCATGAATATGGCTGATACTCTGGATACTCAGACTGTGCATACTGGTACATCTGCTGTGTAACGTGCTGTGTTGCAGCGATGGGCTGCGGTGCTGTAACTGCCTGTGGTGCATTCTGTGGCTGAGGAATCTGTGAAACTTGTTCTTGTCTAGGCGGACGTGGTCTTTCTTTAGTCTTACCAGTAGCTATGTTGTGTTTCAGAACTGCACACTCGTTTATAAAATGACCTGGCTGTTTACAATAATTGCAGTTCCCTTTAACGGGAGCTGCAGGATGACTGGCTTGATTCGGACCCCTCTTCTGACTGTCTTGAGGAACAGATTGTGCAACTAGTACTTTCATTTTCGTGTCTTTCATACGCTTTCTCTCGTGTTCTTGCTCTTCTCTCATTCTATTCTGGTGGTATTGGAGCATCTGTAACATCTGGGACGGGGTATTAGCTTGCCAGGTACTTTCGACTTTCAAAACTCGATTCTTAATTTGTGGACTTGAATTCTCGACTAATTTAGTAACAAAAAGGTGAGGGTATGACTCACTACTTGTCTTGAGGCCACTGTTGATGCTAAAACATTTCTCAAATCTAGAATAAAAATCACTAATGTCTTCGTCTTGTTTCTGTTTACAGGCTGAGATTGCATCCCAGTCTTCCTTTTTCGTTGTTAACAATCTGGGTAAAACTTGAATCAATAATTCAGGTAATTCTTTACATTTCGCTCCAAGACCGGTACCTGGTACTCGTGCCTTATCTTCAGCTTCTAGAACTGCCCAATCGATCTTTTTCTCTCCCACCTCCCATTCTTTTTCCTTGAGCTTTTCATACACCCCTGCGGGCAGCAGAACCTTTAACATTTTAATTATATCTGGATACGTGTATTCTCCCATACGGAGCATGTCTTTTAATTCTCGATGGAACCCTGCTGGATCTTTATCATGACAGGGGATTAATTTTTTCATCTCTAAGAGTTCCATCTTTGTGATCGGGGTGTAAACAAACACTCGTTCTAGTTCGCCACCCGTTCCTCTAACTGGGTGGACTTCTCGTAACGGATTCTGTCTCTCCATGTAAAATGGTTTACTTTCTGGGGGTGAGACATGAACAAAATGCGGGTTCAAAAACGTTCTATATTTGTGACGCTGTTCTAGAATGACACTAATTAAATCGGTACCTAAACCTTTCCATCTATACTGGAGTAACTCGTTCAGGATATCATGTAACGGGCCTGGATCAGAGTGCTGACCCTCATACAATGTAATGAGGTGCTGAATCATATACATACCCACCAGTCGTTGCTCGGCTGGGGGCATTTTCAGAAACATTTGTGCCACTATTTCGTCTGGAAAAGTGGTAGAATCAGTAGTCCATCGGACTGCTGATCGGGCTAGTTCTTGTTCATGCATAGTACTTAACTCACTGTAACCGATTCGTGATTTCAGAATGTGATCGGTAGCTTGAAACACTTGTTCTAGAGAACCTTGTTCTGGTGCTGGATGATGGAAAGTTGACTTGTGTTCTAGGCGTAAATGGCGATCTGGAAATCTAGATTTTCCTACATACGCTATTCTGGCGGAATTCTCGTCGTCTACCTCTTCAGTATCAGAGTTACTTTCTTTCTCGCTTACTTGTGCTGCTTTACGCTGTTCGTGTAATTTTATTATTTCTTTACGGATTTTCTTGTACATACTTTCCATAGCACTGATGGTCCTGTGCTTACCCTCGGCTATATTATCACTCCACTTTTTCAGGGTTCTCATTTCGGCTAGATCTTTGGACGGGTAATCTTGTTCTCTTATTAAACAATTAATCAAAAACTTTAGTATCATGAGCTGGATCTCGGCTTTCCTTTGAGACATGACTTCGCCAATGCTTTCTGGATCATCCCCTGTACGGATGAAACGATATATTCTGTCTAGATCTTCTTTCATATTCGGTAGGGTGACTAGATACTCGGCCACCTTTCTTACACGTAATGAATATAAAACCATATTATCCTCGCCTGGGACTGGATCATAGCCGCATTCATTAAGGGCTTTTCTTATTTCTGCTACAGACTGATGTCTGGGCGTACGCTGTGACGCTTGTGCATGTAATTCGGCTGACGTTAAACGCTTATGTGGCGGCGGGGTCTGAGGAGGACCTCCTCCTGCGGCCCCTAAACTAGAATCGTCGACTGATCCTCTTCGTACTAGTGTGGCAGGAAATTGAAATGCGGGCTGAACTGGTATGGCGGGCTGGACCGGGGGGACCGTAACAGGTACTGCAAGAGGTACCCCGGTGTCTGGAGAAACGGGGAGTGCCTGATTTACAGGGACTGGCGGAGCGCGAACAGGATTTGCATATTCTGGGACTGTGTCGTCCAAATAGGACGAAATGAAAATATCAGCTGCGGTCGGTTTGTGACGTAGCTTGGTCGGAACTAATGGTGGCGGAAAGTTACTGGATGCCTCCGGGGTCGCTTTTGGCAGGCCCTCGGCAAGAAGAGGATACATACCCTTAATAAGAGCATGCCTCTGTCTGTCTGACTGTTCGGTTTTAACTCGTTCACCAATCTCGATTAATTCCCTTTCTTGGGCTCGTTCCAAGGATTCTCTACTTAATTCTGACTTTCTGATTTCTTTTTCGGTTCTTTTATGAGATTCTTTGCGCCATAACTCGATGGCATCTTTCTGTGACTGTCTGGCTTTCTTTTTCCATAATGCTTCTTCTACTCTCATGATGCACTAGGCATCCCATGTGCCTGACACAGGCCATCTATACTTTTCCTCTAACTCTTTGGTATACTCTACCCATAAATCTAGATATAATATGGCACTTATGCCATGCTTCTGATACATAAAATGACCTGGACTGTCCCTAGGCGGGACAGGAACTGCTGCTTCCAGCAGACCCTTTCTTAGAAAACAAGGGCATGACTGAACTGTAACTGAGACACAATACGTAATTACACAATAAACACGATAACTACTTCACACTCATACCACAACATCAAAATACATGAAGAACATTTAGAATAACAGTTCGAACAGAATACAACCTGGAATACAGGACACAGAATACCTGAATTTTCTCGAGAACAGAACTGACTAGAACAGAAACTAGATGCACTGCTGAAACAGTACGAAACTTACCGGTCTCATACAGAGACACGTCAGGACCCGTATCCACCGAAGTGGACACTTCGTTTGTGGGTCTGTGTACCACCAACCCACGGACCAGAGTCAATTAAATTGACCCTGTCTAGATACTACCCCAGTAACGGTACTCACCGGGCAGCAAGAACGGAAGGCCTCGGACTGGACTGGACTGCTACGACGACGGACGACGAACTTCGGACTTCAGTTACGGGTGGACCTCCGGATACCTCGGACCTTGGACTCTCGGCTTGGGCTCTGGTCGGGACTCGCCGCGTTCCTCCACCGTCTCGTCTGGATGCTGGACCGCCTCCTCCGTCTCCTCCGTGAGCCTGAGGGATACTTGAAGCAGAAATATCTGCCGGTGCGCAGAAGAGTTCCGTCACGACTGCAGAGGGTCAGGGGGTCGGCGTGGCTTCACCGACGCGTGGGGAAAGGGCAAGTCCCTATTCGGGCGCCATTATGTGGTAAATAAATAAATAATACCTCTCTTTTTTGAATGCATAAATGAATAACAGATAGCTCAATAAATAAGAGTCAAGATTCGAGGTAGTAGGAGTTTGCAGGTTTAATACAGCATAAGGACAGGAACAGGACAACCTGCACAGGAATAGGATGGCAAGCCCTGGCAGCGCTGCCGGGGTCAGGATCTGGACAAGAAGGCTAGCGTGGTATTTAATAACAGATACATGAGCATATATACATAACACAAACACATAGCATTACATTGCAATAGGCGTAGCAGTGGGTGGAGCAATAGGCATGACGCGTAGCAGTCGCGAAAGATAAGGGTGAAAAGAGGTGTAACAGGGCGTATACATAGACATGTGATGCAAACGTAACAGAATATGTCATGAATGGGGTGGAAACCATGGAGGGGGCTGCCTAAGGAGCCGGGACCTCTAACCTGATGGTGCGCGCAAACTGGCAATGACGTGTTACTAGGAGAAGCTGGGGGCTATGAACTCTGTGCTAGGAGCAGAGACTGAAGTCTGGAGAGTCAGGGCGACATGTACCTAAGCAGTATCTAGTATCTGATGTTTAGGGAACATGTTGATAGAATCCAAATGTTATCGGGGTAAAGGCGAACAGACTCTAAGACTGGAGCATGCATTATTCTACATGTAGTGCGTGATGAAGAATATTAAATGATCATTAAATGCAGTATTTCTCTTACATGGAGACGTAGAGGCTAGACAATGACGGAAACTATTGTTGCGATTCAGTAGCTTTAGGAATGCAGAGAAGGAGGGCTGTACTGATAACTCGAATCATAACATACTCTTGGCAGACTCAGAGGCAGAGCCAGGCTGAACCGGGCACTGCGAGGCAGGAAGTAAGTGAAGGGTCGAGGATACAGGTGGGGGCTGTATCGCTCCTCAGCGAGGCTTCAGGGGACAGGAGCTGAATCTGGTGTCCAGGCCCTTTTGAGGCCTAGAAACGGAGACTTTACAATGGAATAACGTGCACACTGAGAAACGTGGCAACGTAGCTTTACATAGGCCTGATATTCGTAGTATTCACGAGAACTGGAAACTGACATACTAAAGGTGGACACAACTATAATTGCGTCTTTAATCGAACATGGGGAATAACATATGCATATTAATCATGCACAGATAACATATGATGGATGGCACGTAGGGACACAGAACATGGCAAAATTTACTTTTCCACAATGGGAAACAAGCATTGGCACCTGTAAAGACACAGACATGGGTGTTATGGGAAACAAGCATTGGCGCCTGCAAACACACAGACAATCGGTGTTATGGGAAACAAGCACTGGCGCCTGTAAAGACACAGGCATGGGAGTTATGGGAAACAAGCATTGGCTCCTGTAAACACACACACATTGGTGTTATGGGAAACAAGCATTGGCTCTTGTAAACACACATACGTGGGTGTTATGGGAAACAAGCATTGGCTCCTGTAAACACACACACATGTGTGTTATGGGAAACAAGCATTGGCTCCTGTAAACACACAGACATGGGTGTTATGGGAAACAAGCATTGGCGCCTGTAAAGACACAGACATGGGTGTTATGGGAAACAAGCACTGGCGCCTGTAAAGACACAGACATGGGTGTTATGGGAAACAAGCATTGGCTCCTGTAAAGACACAGACGTGGGTGTTATGGGAAACAAGCATTGCTCCTGTAAACACACAGACATGGGTGTTCTGTGAAACAAGCATTGGCTCCTGTAAAGACACAGACATGGGAAACAAGCATTGGCTCCTGTAAAGACACAAACATGGGAAACAAGCATTGGCACCTGTAAAGACATAGACATTGGTGTTATGGGAAACAAGCATTGGCACCTGTAAAGACACAGACATGGGTGTTATGAGAAACAAGCATTGACTCCTGTAAAGACACAAACATGGAAAACAAGCATTGGCACCTGTAAAGACACAGACATGGGTGTTATGGGAAACAAGCATTGGCTCCTGTAAAGACACAGACATGGGTGTTATGGGAAACAAGCATTGGCTCCTGTAAACACACAGACATGGGTGTTATGGGAAACAAGCATTGGCGCCTGTAAACAAACGGACATGGGAAACAAGCATTGGCTCCTGTAAAGACACAGACATGGGTGTTATGGGAAACAAGCATTGGCTCCTGTAAAGACACAGACATGGGTGTTATGGGAAACAAGCATTGGCGCCTGTAAAGACACAGACATGGGTGTTATGGAAAACAAGCATTGGCACCTGTAAAGACACAGACATGGGTGTTATGGGAAACAAGCATTGGCTCCTGTAAAGACACAGACATGGGTGTTATGGGAAACAAGCATTGGCTCCTGTAAAGACACAGGCATGGGTGTTATGGGAAACAAGCATTGGCGCCTGTAAAGACACAGACGTGGGTGTTATGGGAAACAAGCATTGGCTCCTGTAAACACACAGACGTGGGTGTTATGGGAAACAAGCGTTGGCTCCTGTAAAGACACAGACATGGGTGTTATGGGAAACAAGCATTGGCGCCTGTAAACACACAGACATGGGTGTTATGGGAAGCAAACATTGGCTCCTGTAAAGACACAGACGTGGGTGTTATGGGAAGCAAGCATTGGCTCCTGTAAACACACAGACATGGGTGTAGACACTCACAGTCCAAGGACAGGCCTCACCCTTGCCTGTTGTGCTTTTGAGGAGCCTCAGATTCTGCTAGCTCAGCCCCCCTCAATGAAATACCAGCTTTTTTTATAGCTGCCAAGGTTTCAGATTTCTGTGTGTGACATTTTCATAATTTCACACACATAATTTCATTTATGAGTGACATTCAAGGACTATGAGTGACACTTTCTCATGAGCAAAATCAAGCAGGAAGATGAGGGAATCGTATAGATAGCAGAAATGACACCCATTTGAGTATAGCTGCTAATGTTTCAGATTGCTTATGTGTGACATTTTCATACATTCAGTGGATTTATGAGAGTCATTCAATGACTAAAATCATGCAATAAAGTCCATGGAAATAGACAAATATCAGAAATCTCACTCATTTGAGGAACAAGAAATTCGAACTCTGCAGCAGGTGCTTTAAAAGCTATTTTTAGATTTCTAAAAAAATCCGCACCCTCCACCACAAACGCAGCTTCAGGTGCGGCTGAACCACATGGAACAAAGGGATCTCTCTGACAAAAACTGCAACCCACTGAGCTATCCACATATATTACAGTTCAATTAAATACAGTATGCAGGTAGACTTTCTTTGCAGTAGGCATATTAACCCTCCGGGCTACTTAATGCTTAGAGTGAAAACTGAAACTGCCACTAGATAAAACTCTGACCTCTCTCCAGCGGATCATTAATCACCGGACTTCTCTCTGACATACCAAGTCTCACTGCGCTAGGAAAATAAAGGCTGCTGCTTCTTTGTGCCACGCTGTCAAGCAAGGATATTAAACACTTTGCTGTAATAAATCATAAAAGCTGCTAGTTTAGACAAAACTTCTACCTTAGATGGCCTTGCATTTACAGAAAACGTTAGTCTGCCATTTTCAAGGCGCTATGCCCCCTGCCATTCTCGTAACAAACATACCAAATGTCATCAGTAGATTAATACATTAATATCAGACTTACCTGAATTTCTTGGCAGCTGTCAGAATGATCCACGGAGAGGAGTTGCTGGCCTGGCACCACAGAGATATCTAGCCCCTGGGCAGGGCACAGCAACAGAACACGTCAAGGCCAGGAGGAAGTGAGGAGGTGCCAACCCTCGAACCCCGGCTTCCTCCTTCAACTCTGGGCCATGCAGCAGGAGATTTCCTGGGTGCCTTGGGGCCCGGTTGACAGGTAGGAAATTCAACGTCCTGCCACTTAATGCGCACCGACCAGACGTGACCGGTGAAAAGTCACAGAAAGCAGGTTTGACGGTGCTCGTTTAAAGAGCGTCTTGCTATAATAAAGAAAGCCTCTTATGCCACAAAAAACTGACCTTGTCGAAACCATTGACACACCAATACCAGTTACTACATACGCACTCACTGATTCATAGGTCTACACACACATCCACTCATTCACCCATACAATCACTCATACATTTTTATGTTTTTCATTAGGAAGATAGGTGTCTCTGCTGAGAGCAGTTAGAGACGAGTTTGCAGCGTCTCCTCAATATTATTATCTGGGCACCGACCCTCCCGCAAGGAGAAAGTACTGGAAGTGTTTGAATTCTCATTCTGCCGCCCTTGATAACATTCCTATATTGAAACAAGATGCTGCATTGACTTCCTACTACCTGTGCTGCGCTTTTTAAAATCAAACGAGCGCACTATACGAGGCACAGTCAATATTACCAGAGTATCGGCGTCGGTCACTATTTTTGAATAGTGGCTAATTTTTTAACAGTAGCCGCCCGCTCACTATTCGCGCCGTGATGACATTAATTATGTTGAGCGCTTGAATTTCTGTTACACACTGCAGCAGCTTATAGCCCTCGCCTCCCCGCCAGTACGGGAACCCGGGGGGGTGGCCGGTTATCTTATTGCGCAGACTGAGACAGTCAGCAGCGCACCGAGGAGTTGACTCTCAGATGGAGCCCCCCCGCCGCTTCTGACAGACCTACCTCACTTCCTCTTTCTTCAGGACCTTGACGAGGCACTAATTATTATGGTCACATCCGGATTTAATCCCTGGCCCCCATGGTGTGCCACAGCCAATAGCACCCACTGCTGAGGGCGGGCGGCCCCCCTCTTGATAATTGGCTTAGTGTGAGCCAATCTCAGTTGTGCTGTCTGAAAACCGCGCAGTGGCGGCACGACAGGCTGGCTCCCGGTCAGATTTGTTATATTGTAGCTCTCTCGGCCACTCCAGAGCTGAGAGTAGACATTTAACTATTAAATTACTGAACCTGGATGTAGCTACCAGCACGTCTGCGGAGAGCAGCAGAGCCGGCGGGCACGCGCTGGCACTCTGCCTAGCCAGAGTTTCAGAATGGCATGAACGCGTGACAATGCATTTCAGTGCGGTGATGCGGAACACCACACTGCAACAGAGGAATGCCTCCAGAGGGTGCCTGGCTTTGTATACGAGAATGGCTTCACATCTCTCTTCATGGCACGCAGCTGGGCCTAAGGACGAATGAACGAAGGGGAACCTTGTTAGTACCTAACGTGCATTAAAAGAGGTCCAGACTTTGACAGGGAAGCATGTATGTACTATTAGAAAGTTTATGAATGAGTGAAGTTGTCTGACAATGTATCCTACAGGGTGGCTACCCTTTCTTGATTTAGCCTCGATTAGTGACACTTTTTCTCGCACCTAGGACGTCCTCTCCTGGTACATGCCTCAGATATATTTGACTTAAGACTGATGCATAGGTGAGACCATAAATGGACCAGAATGGTAAGGACACTCAACCTATCGCCGTATGTGTTATGCAAAGCGAGAGACCTGCAGATGATGGTGTGTTGCATCAAATAACCTTTTAAGGCACAATATTAGGTATTATTTACTAACCCTACTAGGTGTAGTAATCACAGACAACTCAAACTTCATGGGGCATATTATCAAGGGCACCTTTTGCCGCTAAAGCAGCAATATTCTTATCGCCCTATTAACAAGGTGCGCTAACATGCATCAGCGCATGTTAGCAGCCGATTTTCTAATGCTACGCATCTTAACCATATACATCACTAATGAGATGCAAAGTACACGTTCCTTACAATTACTTCATTGAAAAACAACGCAAACACAACTTCGCTGTATTATCAACGCTGCCCCGTACCCGCGTAGCGATGAGAAAAGACGCGCTAAGCCCCCATTAACGCATGATCCTAACGCCTGTATAAAACCTGACTTACCATTATTGCCTATGGGCGGTGGATTGTATGGTTAAGTACACACCACCCTATTTTCAGGCTTTTCATTAGCACTGTGAAATCATCGCTGGATTTCACACCATAATGAGGATTATCGCAGTCTACCGCTAGATTGTATTTCACCTGTTAACAACGATGTATTTCAGCAATAGAGGGCGATAATGTAAAACACGCTAAGCGCGTTTTGCGATATTCATCTCAGTTTGTAGATAATATGCCCCCATATTTATTCATAATTCTGACGTTGTCGCTGCACACAGATCTCTTCACCTTTTTACAGGAGGAAGTTTTGTGTGGAAATACACGTGATAACACTGGGTGAAAGTTCATGCCGAGGAACTCATAATCAGGAGGGGCAGAAATTGCTTCGTCGGACTCAGAATTGTGCCCTTAATATGATTAATAAGAATCACTATTTCATAGTTAATTAAAAAGAGTCAAATCTTTAAAACACATACAGTTTATACATCTAAAACACAGAGGGGCATATGTACAAGCCCCTTGGCGATAGAGACTGTGCCTTGTGTACAAGGCAGCTTTAAGCCACTTAACGTGGCTTAACGCTGCCTTGTACATAAGGCGCACTTTCACGCTATGCTTAGCGCGAAAGGGGCATGCAGTGGGTGTTGTGGTGGGAGTTCCACTGCAACACCCATTGTATTTGACGCTGCGCTTGGAGTACAAGGATGGCGTGCAGTAAACACGGAAAAAGCAAAATGCGACGGTTGGTTTATGTACAGGAAGGTATGCCTACCTAAACATAAACAAACCTTTTTAAAAAATGCCATTTTGAAACTTTCATGCGTGCTGCACGAAGCAGCACACATGAAAGTTACAAAATGGAATTTTAGGATTGTTTATGTGCAGGAAGGAGCACCGTCCTGTACATAAACAAACCTCCCCTGCACATGGACACCCTTGCACTCTGGTGCCAGGGTGCCTGCATTGGCACTAAGTTGTGAAACTCAGCGCCATTGCAGGGGGAAACGCAAGGCTGCACCACATTCTTGTAAATATGGTGCAGCCTTGCATTTCCGAAGTGGGGGGGGCGTGTCGTTAAGCCCAGAAGGCTAACGACACGCTCCGCTACTTCGTCGTACGTATGGCCCACAATTCATATATACCAAGCATATGTAGGGTGGTTAAAACTTAAAAAGGAGATTCTATCTAAAAATATTAACTAAAGTGCAAGACTAAATATTATTTTATAAGGTAGCGGACGAGCTGCATTTCCGCGTTTGCAGGGTTCGCTAGTGAGGCACTTCTAGTGGCCACTGTTCATAAACTTTAGAAAGCACACTGTGATCTTCAAATCCCTTCCCTTAAAACAGTGGCCGATTTCGTCCTGACATAAGCGAATGTTCAGTTCTCAAAATATTTGGCTTAAGCCAAAATTACTTTTCCCACGCAAACCCAAGGCAGGAACACAATACGTGGGTCAGTGATGTCCTCTGCCTGTGTAAGTTTCCATCTTTGGAGTATTTCCCCCACATTGAATAGGGCCATTCTCAGCCTTAAAAACCTTAATTTATAGGATTCGCAGATAAGGTTGCAGGTTTAACTCACCATAGGTCGCTACTACAAACTGGTGGTGAGGCTTAGATTTTAGTGTGAGGATATCGTAGGTTTTTAAGGGTTTTGCGTAAAAGGCTTTTAAATGTCATATGAGATGTTCAGTGTCCAGGGGGAGGATACATGTAGGTCAGTCAGAGTCATCCAAACTACCTCTTCCGGGGCAATATGATTACTTTGACCATGCTCAACATTGTTGCAGCCAATAAGAATACCATACACAGTGACAGAGCCCCATTTCCAAGGCCCCATGCAAATTAAAAACTCACTTTCACCTTCATCATATTACAGACACAGGTACCGAGGCAAAGATGGCATCAGGGGGAGCCCTGCCTGTGCGTCATGCAGAGATGGCACAGTCAGTGCACCCATGTGCAAATCTTGCAATGAAGGAATAGTGGTCCCAGGGACATTGAAAGCATCTAATGGCAGGTATGGACAGTCCATTTACCCCTTGCCTAGCGAAAGGCAGACCGGTCGCTCTAAATATATATACATATATATATATTCACTGAAAAAACACAGGTTTCAGGGACGTTATAGTCAGAAATTAGCATTTTAAAAACCCTAGTAATTCACTGCAAAAAAACATATGTTACAGGGACGTTATAGTTAGTTGGACATTTCACTCGTACAACACCAGAGAAATTCACCAGTTATAGTTAAACTAACTATAACTCGCGCCCCCGCAATGCACTGCTGATGACATCACATATTACATCACTCATGACATGGTCAGGGACATCACTGATGACATCACTGATGGCATCTCAAATGGCATCACTGATGACATCATTGATGACATCATCCATGTGAAAATCTGATGCACCTTCTCACATTCTTACCTTTGACACACCCACTGTAAAAGACAGACTACCATTTTCGAAACCTTTGACACACCAATATCAGTTACTACATACGCACTGACTGATTCCTAAATCTACACACACATCCACTCATTCACCCATACAATCACTCATACATGCAGTCACTCATCAATACAACACTGTCATATGCACTCATACACCTATACAGACACTCATGCACTGCCACATATCCAGTTACTCACACACCTCGATAGTCATGCAAAGAATCAATCACACTCCCATTTATTCACCTATACAGTTATACACACCACCTCACTTATTCATAGATACTAACACACACTTACTCTCTCATATTATCACTGATACAAGTGCCCACTCATCCATAGAGCCACTCTCACAATCACTGACTCTCACGTATAGACATTTCTATACCCCTACTCTCACATACACTGCCTTTTAATTTTAATTTAATTTAACTTAATTTTATTTAATTTTAATTTAATTTAATTTATATCCATTTGTAGCGCGCTCGGATACTCGTGAGTGTCCCGGCGCGGTGCCAGAGGGGAACAAGGAAGAGCTAATAAACAAAGAAGTGAGTCTTGAGTTTCCTTTTGAACACAGCATGGTTCTGAATGGACCGCAAATCAAGCGGGAGGGCATTCCAGGCTGCACTTGCCTTCACCACAAAAGAGCTACCACCCACCCTCTGGAGCCTAAAGCACGGAACTCGAACCAATTGCAAAGACATAGAGCGGAGCACACGCAAAGGAAGGCCAAAGGAAAAGCGGCTCTGAAGATAAAAAGGGCCATGCCCATGGAGAGCGCGGTGGGCCAACACCAAAGATCTGAACTTGACCATGTCAACGACAGGAAAACATTGAAGGGAGCGCAGCTGGAGAGCCACACTGTTCCTTGTCATAATGCCCAATACCAATCTGGCCGCCGCGTTCTGGACCACCTGAAGTTTTTTAAACAGGTAGCCAGGGGCGCCAGCATAGAGGGCATTGGCGTAATCCAAGCGGGATAGGATCAGAGCACATGTGACAGTTTCTCTTGCTGCTTGTGGGAGGAGTGGAAAGAAATTCTTCAAAGTCTTGAGGAGGCCGAACAGCATCCGGCCAGTTTCTTAGCTTGTGTCAAAAAAAAGAGACTCTCATTGACCCACACTCCCAGGTTTTTTGCGGGCTGTCCCGAAGAGAGGGGAAGAGGAGCGTCAGGTGGCCACAGCTGCTCACGGAAGTCAGCGGGAAACTTGCCATAGAACAAAATCTCGGATTTTCGTTCATTGCACTTGAGTTGTGCATCGGCCAGCCATTTAAAGATGGAAGCTAAGCACTGTTGCGCCGCCGAGACGGAATCTGATGTTTTGTCCCAGGTAAACAGCAACTGCGTGTTGTCGGCATAGGCCAGCACCTTAGCCCCAAGTTCCTTTGCCAGATATATCAAAGGCGTGACATAAATGTTAAAGAGGAGCGGGCTAAGGGAGGAGCCGAGCGGGACACCAGTGGTAACCCGCTGAGGGGAGGAGGAGAAGGGAGGGAGCCAAATCTGCTCGACCCGCTCCTCCAAGAAAGACCTAAGCCAACCCCAGACGGCTCCCGATACGCCAATCTCTGCAAGAGGAGCTAAGAGAAGAGCATGTGGAACCGTATCGAATGCCGCCGAGAGGTCCTGCAAAATTAGTGCTGCCCTCCCGCCGGCGTCGAGGGACTCCCGGATAGCCTCAGCCACCTCTACTAAAACAGTCTCAGTGCTGTGGGAGGCCCGGAACCCTGATTGAGCTGGGCGCAAAATTTCCTCAGACTCCACATATTCAGTGAGTTGTCTATTGACCACCTTCTCACAGACCTTGGCAATAGCCAGGAGGAGGGAGATGGGCCGGTAATTCCCTGGATTGAGGGGATCCAGAGAAGATTTTTTAAGAAGAGGCAAGATCTTCGCCTGCTTCCACCCCTGAGGAACAGCCGCTGTCTGGAGAGACAGATTGACGATGCAGTTCACCTCTGTATGCACACTCTCTGCCACCGCTGCTAAAAGCCTGGCGGGGCAGGAGTCCGAGGAAGAGCCGGACTTGAGCCCCCTGAGGATTTTGAGAGATTCCAGGGGGACGACTGCGCTAAATGCTGACAGAGAACAGGTGGAGGTGGTAGGTTGCGCCGCCAAAGGCCCCTCACGGCAACCATTACCAGAAGGAAATGTAGCCTGAGTGGCCTGAATATTGTCTCTGAAACAGCAGGAGAGCGTATTACACCATGCGAAAGAAGACGAAATCACATTCGCTTGAGCCTGTGGTGACGTAAAATTCTGCAGTATGGCAAAACTTTCTTTGGCGTTGTTCCTGACGCAATCAATGCGAGCTGTAAAGAATTGGCCTTTAGCTATGGCGATGGCCTCACAGTAAGTTTTTTGCACTGCTCTGAGCTTCCTCTTGGCTATGAGGCAGTATCCACTCCTACGCCAAGCTCCCTCCGAAACCTTGCAGTCGTGCTTATCAGCTTTAAGAGTCAAATTAAACCAAGGTTTAGAGGGCGCGTCTCTAGCGGGTCTGATGGGCCGAAGGGAGGCTACAGAATCAACCGCCCTCGCCACCCAGCCAGTGAACTCCGGCATACACTCCTCCAATTCACCTGACAGAGCGGGCCTAAAGTGCTCCAAAGCCTGTTTAAATTCCAAAGGGTCAATTTTCCCAAAAGCTGTCTTCTAGTAGGAGTGCCCCTGTTTCGCTGCACTCGATACGGCCCAAGAAAAATAAGATATAAAATGGTCGGACCAAGCCACCGGGCAAGGATCCCTAATGGAAATAGGGAAGTTGGAGCCAATCGGGTCCAATATGTGGCCGGCCTGATGAGTAGGAAGGCGGACATGCTGGCTGAGTTGGGTCATATGTAATATGTACTGCAGGTCAGTCACCTCCTTGGTATCAGGTCGGTACAGATGGATATTGAAATTCCCCAGAATCATATAGTGCGAGAACCTTACCGCCCATGAGACGATAGCGTCCCCACAGTTCAAGAGAAATGAACCCGCAGGACCAGGGGGCCTATAGATCAAAGAGGCTTCCAGGGTAAAGTGGGCTGAGAGGCGGAGGCTAAAATCAAGCACCTCGCAGCCTGCCCATGAGGAGGTGTCCCCCAAGCGAAGTTCCCATGCATTTTTATATATAATGGCCACACCGCCACCTGGCAGTCGGCTCTAGTGATCTTATAGCCTGCAGGGATGGCGAAGGAGACAATGGGGTCAGAAAAGGGATCAAGCCACATCCCAGTTATGAGGGTGGCAGCAGGCGACATCATCCAGCGCTTTAAGGGTGGTTCCACAATAGCTTCTCCTCAGCTCAGCTCACAGAGGTTTTCGGGCAGAATGGCTGGCGCTGGACGCTTCCGGAGCGCTGACGGGCGCAGACGGGCTTGCCTTAGGCGCGCCCGCTGCGCGCGTCAGCTGCGCGTCCATTCATCGTGCATTAAAATACGCCCGAGTGCCAGAGAGCTAGAGCACCAACTGACAAAATGGCGTCTCTCAGCGGCACCATGGGACAACCAGGAAAGAGGACACCCCCTCGCCCTGATAGCCACAGAATATAGAGAGTGCAAAATGAGTCAAAGACTCTCAAAATGTTAAAGTGCGGGTGTGCGGGCAGGGCACAGGAAGACAGCAGCAATAATCAGTGAATCAATCGATCAGCAAAGGAGAATTAAAAACAATTTACTAAAATCAGAATATGCTAAAATACAAGTTAAAAAGCAAGGCGAGAGCCAAATGTGCAAGCAGGCTGTACAATCACGCTTTCAGTCATGGAGATCTAGGAGAGAGCCCCTCAGGCTCTCTTCTACATATGTTTCACATATGTAGTTACTCACACATGTACCACTGAGACATCCATTCACTCACCAACACACACAAACACACATTCACGCACCCATACAGCTGTTTCCACATGCACTCTTGAACCCATACACTCAGTGAATGAAGCACTCACACATCTATGCACAAAATCACACACCTACCACCCACCCACACACACACTCAGACAGCCATACAGAGGCTCAGGCAACCAATCAATAACCCATACAGACACTCATGGAGCTACTGACCAACCCATGCAGCTGCTTACACAACAACTGACAGACTGATACAGACATTCAGACAGTTTAGTCACTAACCCATGCATTCAGAAAGACACATTTAATCACTCACTTATACAGTCAGTCACGCACCTATTAAATCCTCCATCCAGACACGTATACACCCACTCATTCTTCAATACACCTTGGTACATATATAAAACATATTTAAACTTTACAGAAACACACAGTCAACGCATGATCAGGACTGATGAGTGATCTTCAAGGGCTGCTTGGCCAGCCTCCTGTCACCTCCTGTTCTCCTTGAGGAACAAAAAAGCTGCAAGAAGGCCAAGATTCTGATGAGTCCAGCTCACCAGTATCAACTGGATTTGCCCTGGACCCTGCTAGCGGGTTCTGGTAGATTGAGACCGAACCCCCCAAGTGGTATCGAACACATCCTGGACCCTAGGGTGCTAAAGATTGGACCTGCTCCCCATCACAATCTGCGAACAGTTGAAAACTTTTACTAAAAGAACCAGACAGCCGAGCGGCAGCTACTGATGTGACATCAATGGACAGATTCAGCTCCACTAAAAGAAGCTTGACTCCTACTCCATCCTGTTCCCATCCACACTCCACCGCTGGCACCAGAAACATATAAAATATTACAAAATTCTATCTAGAGTTTCCAACATCTTATTTTTGTAATTTTTGAGTCTAAACGCTCATCAAAATGTTCTCTATTTTCATACATTTTACTGGGATTTTTACTGTGGTGTGTTTTAAACAGTTTTCGTACTGATAAATGTTTGACACATTTCTCCAATCTTTCGCCTGCTTGATCCGTGCTCCAGCTGCTGGGGTTTGAGCTCAATGTAAAACTGAGCCTAACTGGACCTAGCAAAGAACTGTGGTATTATCACTAGGTGTGGACTTAAAACCCCCTACAATGTTTGACTTCCACTAGAACCAAAACAGACCTTTCATCAGTGGTTTAACAGGAGTGTTTTTCCATAATTCCAGACGTATTCATCCTGCCAGTTTCTACGGTCTTTAGGCCTAATTACGACTTTGGTGGTGCTGCACGGGCTCTCTGCGGATACAGCAGAGCGACAGCCACACAAGTACCACCCGCCTGATTACAAGTTTTTCTCGTACAGGCAGATGGTCTTTTTGCTCTTCCCACAGCGGTGCCCTGAAAAAGGGCACTGCAATGGGAACGGCAAACATTTTCCAGCATGGCAGAGCCAGTGACGTCCATGATGTGCTGGAACTGGGGGTATATAATATTAATAATAATAATAATAATCCACATTTGTAAAGCACGAAAAATCACCCGTTAGGGTCTCTAGGCGCTGGGGGCCGTCTGGAAGATTAAGCAAGCTATTGCCCAGAGTCACATGGTGCCAGGCTAATCTGCCACCGGTGTTGGGGATCGAACCGCGATCCCCAGATTCCTGCGTCAGTTGCCTGAGCCGCAGCGCCACACCTCTCCCAGGGGCACATGTTGTGCCCCTTGAATATATCCCAATGGCTGGGGAGGCATGAGGGCCCTGTAGGGCCCACTTTGTTCCTCCACTGCCAACCTTTTCACGACGGGCTCCATCGCCATGAAATGGCTGGCAGTGGAGGAACTCATAATTTGCTGAGTGGGACGGCGCCAGTCTTGCTCAGCATATTGCATTGAGCCTCAACTGCTCCACGCCAGGGAACGGTTGTTCCTTGGCACAGGCGGTGGTCCTCCTTTGCTGCGACTGCGTGCAGTCGTAATACGGTGGATGGAGCACTGCCACCACGAGTGCGGTGTTCTTATGACCGCTATAATCGTAATCTGGACCTAAGTATATATTCTGAATCCTTTTCTAAGTCAAGTCTAGATTGTGAGAAGTTAGCCTGGCATATGATGTCCACTAGTTCCAGTGGGCACCTTGCACCAGTCCAATCGACCCTTATTGATGGTGGTTGTAAAGTCAACCTTATAGACAAGCTATCCTAGTGGTAGCATGGACCAGCAGTCTTAGGCTAAAACTTCAGAGAGCATGTAAAGCAAGCTGTTTTACCAATTATAATCCCTTGATTACCAAATGAAAGCACATCACACAAGGTATATATCAAATATATATGTATTTATTCTAAACACAACCCCTCTGCACTCCTTATGAGGTCAGAGGTAAAAGTACAATACAAGTTACTTAATTAGCATATGATAACTTGCACAATATACGTTTTGCCGTAGGGGCCTCACGAACCATATACTAAAATAGTGGTATAAGAACCACATGAGAATTAGAAAGCAGGTCTGGGGCCTGTGGAATCGCTGGGGCTACACTAAACAACCAACGGTTAGGAAGTAGTAGGCCCATGTGAGACGCGAGCAGTGTCTAAACACAGCCGCGGGTTACCATTGACTTTCTATGGGAAACAAACAAGTTACCATTTTACAACTTAAGGATACTTCCGAATGGACTTGGATGGAACCCTTTTAAACTAGGACACTTTGAGAGTCAAGACCCATGGGAGCACTGGAGTACTCGAGTTACCTCACCCAATGAAGCGGGGTGCATAGGTGTCTTTTCGTGTCGGGTTTCGTTGTCGATTTCAATGGAGATCTGCAAAGAAGTGCCGCAGGCGACCAGAGGAAAAGTGTCCGGGTGGATCGGAGATGTGAAGAACCTGAAAGCAGAGGGGACAGAGTCTGGGTCACTAGCCAGTGACCGGGAAGGAACCAAGAAGGAACCAGGCGATATTGGGTCATTTCAGGTGAAAGAGGTGAAGTGTGTCTCTTCAACCACGAGGTCCAGGAGGCGTCGACGATGACCAAGAGCTGGATTCGAGCTGTCCCATAAAGGATCTAGATGACTGCGGTGTCAGTATCCAGATTGGACCCAACAAGCCTTGGCAAACGCAACCCACGCAGGATATCAAGATTGGCTTCGTTGCAGACCAGCAAGGTCTGTGGCACTTCTCCTTTGTAGGGAAGCTTGACACAGCCTGGAGCAACCAGGAAAGCAGTTTAAGTTTAAAGGAAAGTCTTCAGGGGGCTCACTAGCTAATGGACTAGGAACCGCAAAGACATGTCGAGCTGAAATGCAAAAGTGAGGCCCACGGGACACTTGGAGCGGGGCCTACAAAGACAATCAATCTATTGTGAGGCAGACACCCTGAGGTATTTTATAAGGACATTAAAAGCTGGAGACAATACCTTAAAATCCCAGCTAAAAGAAACCCTTTCTAGTCATGGTAACCCTTGGAACGCTCAGATTGTAAAGGCCATAACAGTGTTAGAGATTGACAACTTACCTCTTCTTTCAGACACCATTCCATACTCAGTCTGGAAAAAACTTATCAATAAGCAGGTCAAACTAATCTCCCATCGTATGGACCTTCAGGCTGTAAAAACATCTACCATTTTGCTCCCCTTGAACTCCTCGTATCTTCCCGGGAACCCGCATTCTTATCTCCAGGCAAATTTAAATGCAGCGGCTCGGAAGAACATAATGTTTATGCGACTTCTAGGCCTGCATTCGACGGCCTTTAACAGATGAGCCCCAACAAGTGAGGGGGGGGCTTGCAGATTGTGTAACTATCACTCCGAATCATGGCTGCACCTCCTGTGCTGCTGCCCTGCCTTGGCAGCCCCTAGAAGGTCTCTTTTAAAACCTTTGTATTTAAAATGGGGGATTAGGACATGCTGGGAGGCCTCTGCCTTGTGTTTTACGTCCACAGACACTCAAGTACTTGCAAGGTCTGGAAAATTTGTGAGACTTTTGGACAGTCTTTTTTTACCTTCCTTGGTTCCTGTGCTCCCACCCCTTCCCCCTCAAAAACTCATTACAGACTTGTTTTGCCCCCCGGTTTAGTATCCTCCTTTTTAATCTATTTTTTATTTTGGGCTTAGTACAGTAATATGTTTATCTTGGCAACTAAAATACTGTTTCCGTTATAAGTGTAATGGTCATTAAGCCTGGAGAGTTGTTTTTCAGCTCTGTCTTTTTAATACGACAAATGTAATAATGTTGATTTTTATAGCAATGGTTTTAAGTAACTGTGCTAAAGTAATAAAAAACTTCAAACTTCAAACTTCACTCGTGGAGTGTGGGCCTCTGAGCTTCAGTGCAAATGGTGCTCGGGTCTAGGGCTTCAAGCACCTCAATGCACAACTTCGAGCTATCTCGTGAAGTAAGTGCAGGTAGCAGAATGCAGGATGTCCAGAAGTTCCGGTCCCACATCTCTCGTGTCCGCCACGGGTCTCAGCTTTACTGTGAGCGAATGTCGGGATCTAAAATGTCTGGAAGTCCATGTCCTGTGTCATAGATTCTTCAGGATCTGGCGGGAGCCTCGAAAATGCAGACCGGCAAAGTTGCTGTTGGTGCCTGTTTGAACAGGGAGGTCACTCCTTGACCACAAGGGAGATGTATTCTGTCTTCAAGTCAAAATGGAATGTTGAAGGTCCAGGATATATGTTTCAGAGTTTCGTCCAGGGTAATCTGAAGTCCTAGGGACTGGGTTCCTATACTTATACTAAGTTTAGGGGCTGGACTACCTTTAAGGTCCCTCCTTTGGGTGGACCTGGGAAGTGGGTGGTTACACCCTTTTCCCTTTTTCCAGTTTCGCGCCAGAGCTGGGGCTGAGTGCCCCAGCAACCGGTTTGAACTGGGAAATCGATGGAACCCCTTGTGTGCCCCAGGCAGTGTCTGGAAAAGCATCTTTCCATTCAACCCACCCTGCCCCAATACACTAAAGCCTGTCTGGGGAGGTGGCAGCACCTCCTGGACAGGAAACCTATTGTTCAGGCCTCCCCTGCCAGAGTTTCACCCAGCAGCAGGAGGGCAGACTCGTGTCTGTGGCAGCAGCATCCATTTTGTAATGCTGAGGCTCTGTTTAACTTCAACCGGGTAAAGCAGTAACCAACATGTCTTTTCCCTCTAGAAGGGTGGAATGCTAACCCCGCAGCCAGGACTGGGCGGGGTGGGGGGGGGGGTAGTATTCCAAAGTGTTTGACACCTTACACGACATGTTTTGATAAAGCCAAACCAAAGTTAGCATTAACCGCAAGGATTATAATGCACTTAAGAGTATATGGTATGGCTATATCATAGAACAGCTATAAGGAGATGGATCCAAAAGCTGCAAAGGGGCTCAGCTCATGCTAGGGCACCCTCTCACACATAACCAAGTACTCTACCTTCATGATTGTTGAGGTTTGCCTTAGGAGTGGCTTATAGGTGTATATGTGTCTATATAGGTATATAGATATAGAGATACTATATCTAAGCAAGGGGTGATTACACCACCTTACCCAGGCTGTGTGAACAGACCTGTGGTGTCAGTTTGGAAGGGAAACCAGGGGTGGCACAATACGTGTAACAAAACACCAGCAGATTTAAAGCATATGTTATTTATGTGCCCTCATATTCGTGATCTTTAGAAACAAGTCTGGAATAAGATCAATACAATATTCCATACACAAATTCCCTTCTCCTTGGTAATGTATTTTTAGGTTGTTTATCTGAGGATTGCTTCTCACACTCACACAATTTCCATATTATTGATCTACTCCTTGCTTTCCAACAGATTACCGGGGCATGGAAAGATAACACTATTATCTCCTACCCTACTTGGTGGTATGGGGTTTGTTATAACCATAAATTAGATAGTTTAGATAGAGCATATGTTCATCCAATTTCACTTGCAATCACAAGAGATGTCTGATGGTCACCCATCATTCATTTCCTTAATGTATCAGCAAAGTTATCACAAGCTCATAATTCTCGAGGTGAAGAGCTTTCTAAACCTCCATGAGTTATATTATTTTATTTGCCATTTTACTTTGCTCTTCTTTCCTTGTTAATTCTTGTTAGTAATTATATAGTAGTTATGATATCATGACAAAATTGTATACTTTTCTTTTTCCCTCTCTCCCTTCCCACTCTGTTTGTTTCTCATATTGCTTTACCAGAATACATAGTTATTACACTATGTTGTGTTCATATGTTTTGTTGTAAATTCATTTGTATCACATCAATAAAAAAAATTCTTGAACTCAAAAACTGCACTCGGGCTGCAATGGCAGGCCTGGGACGGGTTTTGGGGGCCTACTTGAGTGTGTGGAACAATAAATGATACAGGCCCACGAGTAGCATTTAATTTACAGGCCCTGGGTATATGGTATACCACTCTACCAGGTACTTATAAGTAAAATAAATATGACAATTAGGTGTTAGCAAAATTTACAAACTGTGCCGTAACCCTTGATTAATCTCCTGCAGTATCAGGTGAGGCCAGAATGGCTTCATGTATGCTGACGTGAAGGTTATGCCTCAGTCAAACCCACCAGGGTAAATATCTACATCAGAGCCTTGGTCACAGTAAATATCATCAGAATTATGGCCTCTCGGTACAGAATGGCATAGTCTGCCAAAACCAGGATGAGCCTGTTACCTAGGGCTCTCTTGTGGTCCAGAGGTCTGCCAAATTTCAATACCCAGCCTCTCAAAGGGGGTGCCTATGACAGGAAAGGGAATCAGAGGAGCCTTCTGATTTCCCCTCACTCTCCACTGGCCTGGCAAGTAGAACGAGACCTGTAGAATGGTGTGAGGCCACTCTTATCTGGGACCAGAAGAAGTGGGTGACAAGCCCTGTCTTGCCCCGTAGGTCCTCCATGAGGTACATCATAAGCCAGACCCAGTAGAACGGCCCTGTACCACTGGGAGATTACCAGCACACGAGCTGCACTAGGCTCACGAACCTCAGGCTCACCATGCAGGAGATCATTGTCACAGTAAATAAGGTGATCCCCAGAAGTATTGATAGCTGCCTGGGCCTCGGCCTGCTGATCAAGTTAAAGTTTTTCTATTGGAATCAATCAATCAATCAATCAGAGTACTTGTAGAGCGCGCTACTTACCCCTGAGGGTCTCAAGGCGCTGAGGGGAGGGGGTGCCGCTACTGCTCGTAGAGACAAGTCTTGAGGAGCCCTCTGAAGGTGAGTAGGTCTTGGGTCTGCCATATTTGGGTGGGGAGGGTATTCCAGGTCTTGGCGGTGAGGTAGGAGAAGGATCTGCCGCCGGAGGTTGTTCGTTGGATGCGGGGACAGCGGCGAGGGAGAGGCTGGAGGAGCGGAGCTGGTGAGTGGGGGTGTAGAGGCTGAGTCTGCTGTTCAGGTAGGCTGGTCTGGCATTGTGGAGTGCTTTGTGTGCGTGGGTGAGGAGCTTGAAGGTGATCCTCTTGTCGACGGGGAGCCAGTTTAGGTCTCACTGGTGGGGGGTGATGTGGCTGCGGTAGGGACGTTGCTGATCAGTCGGGCGGATGCGTTTTAGATGCGTTGTAGTCGTCGTAGGTGTTTGGCTGGGATTCCTGCCTAGAGTGCATTGCCATAGTCCAGTCTGCTGCCGACAAGGGCCTGTGTCACCGTTCTTATTGTTTCGGTCGGGATCCACTTGTTGATCCTGTGGAGCATGCGGAGGGTGTTGTAGCAGGAGGAGGAGACGGCGCTGACCTGTTTAGACTTGGAGAGGGAGGAGTCGAGGATGAATCCTAGGTTGCGTGCATGGTCGGTGGGTGTCGGTGCTGTTCCCAGTGTGGTCGGCCACCAGGAGTCACACCAGGCTGAGGGGGTGGGTCCGAGGATGAGTACCTCCATCTTGTCCAAGTTCAGCTACAGACGGCTCTTCCTCATCCAGTCGGCGACGGCCTTCATTCCCTGGTGGAGGTTAGTTTTGGCGGTATGCGCGTCCTTGGTGAGGGAGAGGATGAGCTGGGTGTCGTTGGCATAGGAGATGTTGAGGTCGTGTTGGCGGGCTACTTGTGCGAGGGGGGCCATGTACAAGAACATTTCTATAGACATTTCAAACAGACAAATATGGTCTCCCGCATCTATTAACACCCAGAGTTCATTCCTACCTTTTTTTAGCTTCCCATACTAAGTTTAATTCTATAACTTCTGTTTTTGATCAAGTCGGTTGACTTATTAATATGAACCATGATGTGGACAGGTGGGAATCCAGGCAGCAATTAAAAACAAGTGGGACTCTTTTGCTGATGGGCGACAGGATAGGAGGAGATGACATTAAAGGTAATAATGAGGTTGGGAGTACCATTTCATATGGGGCTGATGATGTGGGTACTTTTATAATTCCTGGAAATCATGTTCTGGCCCAGGTTCTGGACAGAATGTTTACCCAGGTAATATAGAGGGGAGTATTTCATGTGCCTAGCCATTGGACCACTTCAAACTGGCTAACCCAGCAATACCCCAGGTATATGGATTAAGACATTTGTTGTCCTGGAATATTGCATCTTACAGAGGAAATCACGTGACCCAGAATGGCAGTCTTTTACACACGACTACCACATGTGCATCATACAGGAAACCTGACTATTAGAGCCCATCCACTGACAAGGATATTTCGCTTTTTATGTTATAGCTCTTCCCTTTAGCACCATACAGGTGTCTGAGAGTATTCTGACTTTCGTAGAAATTTCATTGAATTGTTCTCTTAAACATCTCCATATAAGTTCTTCCAAAATCCTTGGTCTACAAGTTAGAAGTCATAATGTTATAAACGTATACAATGTTTAAATCCATCCTCTGCCTCTGGGTAAAAAGTACCCTGCCCTTGTTCTGGAGGAGCTTCTGTCAAGCCTTTTGCCTAGACCAGCTATTATATTAGGCAGTGATTTTAATACTACCTGTGAACCTTTGTATTTTGTACTTCATGTCACGGATGATGAGGACAAGGTTTTGGGTAATCGCACATATTGACTCAGACTCCATTAAAATATCTTCATTGGGTGTTGTAGAACAGGCTTAATTTACCCTCTTGTTTGGTCTCTGTGCCCTTTACAGTCGATCTAAGTATTATATGGCTAGAGTGCACATCTTTGAGGAAGGGGAATATAAAATCAGGATTGACTATTTCCTGTTGCATTAGGTCATTTGGTGTGAGAAGTTGGCCTGGCATATGCTGTCCAGTAGTTATAGTGGGCACCTTGCACCAGTCCAAACAACCCCTTAGAGGTGATAGGTTAAAGACAACCTTTATTAAAAGCTATCATAGAGGTAGCTATGGAGAGCAGCCTTCAGGCTAAGACTTGAAGAAATGTAAAGCAGCTTGTTTTACCAGTCTATAATCTCTTGAATGGCTAAATGAAAGGAGATCCACACCAGGTATATATATAAAATATATGTTCTAAACACACCCTACTAGTCTCTTTATGAGGGTAGAGGTCAAAGCACATATGTTACACTTAATATATCACTGTAAATTAGCACAATATACGTTAGGTTCTAGGGGCGAACCAAACAATATATTAAGAAAGTGGTTTAAGAACCACGACTGGACTAGGCGCAAGGTCGAGAGCCTGTAGAATCACTGGGCCCACATGGAACCACCCAAGGTAGTGACACAGGGGACCCACAGGGATGCGTGCAATGTCTGAAATCAGCCGCAAGACGCCATTAGCTTCTATGGGGAAAGTCGCGGTTGGAAATTTAAAGATTAAGGACACCTAGGAGAGGACTTTGAGCAAACCCCTTTAGACTTCAGGGGTTCTAGGGGCAACACCCACGGGAGCACCGGAGTACTCGAGTTACCTCACCCAGGGAAGCCGGGTGCATAGGTGTCTTTTGGTGTCAGGAATCATCGTTGATGTCAATGGCGATCTGCTGAAAAGTGCTGCTGCCGTCGAGAAGAGAAGTGTCTGGTGTGATCCATGCATGGATCAAAGATGGGAGGAACTTTAAAGCAGAGGGGACAGAGTCTGGGTCACTTGCCAGTGACCAGGGGCACAATAGACAAATGGCCACCGATGTTGGGTGTATCAGGTTTGAAGAACTGAAGCTTGACTCTGAAGCCACGAGGACCAGGAGGCATCGTTGATGATCAGGAGCTGGATTCAAGCTGTCGCTGGAAGGATGTTGAGTGCTGCCGTGTCAGTGCCCGGATTGGACCCAACAAGCCTTGGCAACAGCAACCCATACAGGAAGCGAAAAGATGCTTCAGTGCAGACCAGCAAGGTCCAGGGGACTCACCAAGAGGTGGAGAGTCAGGGCACTTCTGGAGTAACCAGGGAAACCCAAGGAAAGTCAAAATTGCCATCTCAGAGACCCACCAGTCAACAGATCACAGATCACAAAGGTACTGTAGTAATCCAGGAAACAGCTTGAAATAAAATGGTTTATTCAACAGCACAGCATAGCTTCTATGTACAGCTGCATTAAGATTCAACTGTCCAGAAAGTGCAGAATTCTACATCAGGAAAACTCTGTTCAGAACATAGAATACAAGTAGGAACATAACATGTCGCATGCAGTTAAAGGAACAGTCTACAATGCTAAATGATAAATGCAACTAAATCAGAATGTAACACATCTCCCTCATTAAGAAAACAACATTAATGTGTATTATACAAAATCTTGTAAAGAAGTGGGTCTCCTTCTGACACGTGTATCATCTTTGACTCTTGAAGCTACAGAATCAGAGTAAGAATTGTCATTTGTTTCAGCACTATCTAAATCATCAAAAGACTGCAACAGAGCATCATTCTGCATAGGACATTTGGCAACTTTGCTCACGTTCCAAACTTTGCCATCTTGAGTAATGACAGAATTACTGAAAACTTTTTTAATTTGCATGGGTCTGCCATATTTACTCAAGCCTTTGCTGACCATGAAAGGTTTCAAGATTCTGACCCAATCACCAACCTCTAGCTTATGCTCTTTGGTTTTCCACCTTTTGTTATACCACAAAGCCGACTAACTTTGCTTGGAACTAACCTTGTTGGCAATCTTTTCAATGTCAACTACATCCTTTGTCAAATTTTTGCATTTCTCATTGAACCACCAGGGACAAATATTTGAAGCAGGATTTCTTCCTTTAAGAAGTTTGAAAGGACTAACCTCCGTGGTGGTATGAGGAGTTATGCGATAAGTCCAAAGTTTCTCTCTAAGCACATTTAACCAATTGCTTTTCTCCTTGATAGCATCAGTAACAAAACCCTTTAAAACTCGGTTAAAGCGCTCTACTTGTCCGTTCTCATGTGGTTCATAAAGGGATGTTCGAATGTGTTTGATATTGCAACCTTTTAAAAATGATTGCATCTCAGCTGAAACTAACTGTACACCATTGTCAGATACTAGAACAGAGGGAAACCCTTCTCTCGCAAAAACTTCTTTGAAAAAGGAAATAACTACTTCAGAAGTAACTTTAGAGACAAATTTCACTTCTGGCCACTTAGAGTGATAATCTATCATGACTAGTGCGAAACGTGAAGACTCTGGCAAAATATGGAAAGGTCCTGATATAGCAAACGCTATTTTATACCAGGGAAATTCCGGCCATTGCACGGCCATGAGGGGTGGAACATGTAATTTCATCATTTTGTCATTGACACAACACTCACTACACTCCCTCACTGTGCGGTCAACAAATCTGTCCATCCCTGGCCACCAAAAGTCTAATCTTATCAAACGCTTCATGGCAGAAATCCCAGGATGGGTTTTATGTGCTAGTTGGAGTATTAGTTCTTGTATACCAACTGGTGGAATACATTTACCAGATTTGAAAATCAGATCTCCTTCGCACCATAACTCATCTGCCACATTGTAAAATGGAAGTAAATCATCTTTGATATTGTATTTGCTGGGCCAACCCTCCAGGAGAAATTTTTTTAACCAAACAAATTTTTCATCATCCTTTTGACATTTCAACCGCAATTGTTCAGTGATGTCCCGATATTGAGGAGAAACAAAATCAGACAAACTTAACACAAAATCAACCTCTTTGAAACAATTGACTTGATCAACTGTACTTCCACAAGGCAAACGTGACAAGCAGTCAGCAGTAACGTTTTTTTTTCCAGCGATATATTCCACTGTAAAATTGTATTCTTGTAATCTTGATGCCAAGCGTGCAATTCTTGCCGCGGAGTTCCACCCTCCACCAACCGATAAAATATGTACAAGCGGCTTATGATCCGTTCTTAAAATGAACTTACTGCCCCAAATATAAATTCTATGATGTTCAATAGCCCAGACACAAGAGAGCAACTCTCGTTCAATGACAGCATACCTGCGCTCCGTTTCACTCAATGTCCTGGAAGAAAAAGCCACATTCCATTCTGTGGCACCATCAGTCTGAGACAGTACACACCCAAGACCATACAGGCTTGCATCAGTGGTAATGATACATTTCTTTCCCATCCTAAACGGTTTTAAAGTTGGCGAATTTACAATATCATTCTTAATGTCAGTAAATGCTCTTTCTTGTTCAGCTTCCCAAACAAATTCATTGTTTTGCCTTAATAACCTCCTCAGCGGTTCCATTTTAGTAGCAAAATTTGAAACAAATTTGCTGTAATACTCGCACATGCCCGAGAAAGACAGCAGTTGTTCTTTGTTGCTTGGAGAAGGGGCTTTAAGAATAGCCTCAACATTAGATTTTTTTGGAATCAAACCTTCCCCTGACAATGTATGACCCAAGTATTCTACAGATTTATTAAACAATTTGCATTTGTGTGCTTTGAGGGTAAGACCATATTTTTCCAGTCTATTACACACTTCGCTTAAGTGTGAGGCATGCTCAAGCTCATCTTTTGAAAATATTAGGATGTCGTCCTGGAAACATTTAACAAAGGAATCAAGGTCTCTAAAAATTTGAAACATAACCCGTTGAAAAACAGAGGCAGCAGATGCTAACCCAAATGGCATTCTTTTGTACTGGAAAAGACCCATGGGAGTGATGAAAGCTGTGTATTTTCTTGACTCCTCAGTGAGCTCAATTTGATGGTAGGCAGATCTGAGATCTAATGTGGAAAAAATCTGCGCACCATCAAATAAAGAAACAAGCTCGTTTATATTAGGAAGGGGATGACAATCTATAACTATATTGGAATTTAGTGCCCTTAAATCAATGCAGACTCTTAATTTTTGATCAGGCTTTCGTACTAAGACTATAGGCGAAACCCATTCTGATGACTCGATGGGTTCTATAATGTTATCTTTAAGTAAGTCATTCAACATTTCCTTTAACTCATCCCTAACATTGAGAGGAACACCTCTTAATTTTTGTTCCACAGGAAGTGCTCCTTCCTTCAACACTATCTTATGTGCAACATTTTTTAATTTACCTAACTGATCAGAGAAAACTTTATGACATTTTTTGCTCCAAAAGGAAATATCATGTTTCCTTACCTCACTGGGACAAATGGAATTTAACATATCTTGCTCACTACACAGAGAAATGGGCTCACTACACAGAGAAATGGGATCTTTAGCACGTGGATTTAACATAATACCCAGTTCCCATTGATCATGCCAACCCAGCACATTAATGCCCTTAACAACAATATACAGTTTGATATGAGCTAATCTTCCCCTAAAACTCAACGGGACCTTGAAAAATCCTTCAACATCAATTTTGTTCCCATTGAAACTTTCTGCTAAAATATCAGATTGTTGAAAAGTATCAATATCACATACCTCATGTAATTTTTCATTAAAGTATTCTCTGGTAATTATGGTCCACGGAGAACCAGAATCAACCATAAGTTCAATGGCAATAGTAAAAACATAAAAGATACATTTCGGTGATTTCTTACTGGTTAGCATAACACAGCCATTTTCAACAATAGAAACCACATAACCCCTGTCAAGATTTTGTTCTGCACATTCACTGCTACTGTTAATGGATGAAACTTTTGCGGGAGTAACATTGTGAGAGAATGGACGTGTTGGTCCTGTTCGTGCTTGACTGTTAAAACGTCTATCTCTACAGACATTGCTAAAGTGTCCTACTCTACCACAAACATTACATGTCTTATCAATAGCAGGGCAAGCCTGAAAAGATGCAATATGTGATTTGCTACCACATCTGTAACAAGAGACAAAGTTATTACTAAAATCTGCACTCTTATTATTGATACCATATTGATTTTTGGATCTCACTTGTGCAGGAATAACATTTTTGTTGTCAGTTTTGGGTTTAACCACACAAACCTCCTCTTCGGAGGTAGTTTTACTGGGATTAGAGTTTTGTTTGACCACAACGTTCATCCATTTTTCCGACAACTCAGTGGCAATAGTTTCCTCCAAATTGGGATCACCTATGCACCATAATTTATCCTGAATCTTTTTGTTCCTAACATGTACAATAATTTGGTCACGAATCATTTCATCAGACATAGCTCCAAAATTACAATGCAAAGTTAGAGCCCTTAAGGAAGTGAGAAAATCATCAAAAGATTCCTCTTGTTTTTGTGCTCTAGTGTAGAATTTGAAACGATTTAAAGCAATATTTGCTGTGGGTTTGAATCTTTTTTCCAATCTGTTGAGTGCCTCAGTATAAACATTCATGGTATCCCCACTACCCGTAGGAACTGACAACTGTGGCAAAGTTCTGAAAATTTCCTGTCCTTCAGAACCTAAACAATGTAAAAGAATACTTCTTTTCCTTTCCGCACCAATTCGTTCCCCATCAATAGCCCTCATATAATTGAAAAATTCTTCCTTCCATCTAGACCAAGGCATGGGAGGATCTCCCTTAATCTGTAAAAATTTAGCAGGAGGGTCAAACTGCATTGTACAAATGTATGTGAAGCAACAGTCAAATTAAAGTAGAATGTGAGAAAGTGATAAAATAATGAAGGAATAGTAAAAACAAAACGATGATAACCACAGTATGGAACAGTGTAGTAAACAATACTTGTGATGAATGCTTCCAACTGAATGAAACTTTAAACTAATACAACCTGAGTATATATATTTCTAAACACAATAGTAAGAAAATAATGCTCAGAATATGTGATCTACTTTCCTTTTTCGCTTTTTGGTGGTGGTTAAAGAAGAATGTCACAGTAATATATATTTAAGTTAATGTGCAGTCGTGCACATCGACGAAAACGAATTAAGTTAATCAAGAATGAAACTCACAGCCAAATAATGTGCTGTCGTGCACATCGACGTTGAGGAAAAACAAAAAAAAACCTACGTTTAGAAACTTAGTTGTGTGAATTTCATTGCCGTGCGCATCGGCATGGTTGAAGGTTGTCAAGGTTACCAATGATGCGCTGCCGTGCGCATCGGCGAGAAGAGATACACAAAATGAATTCAAAATGGCCGCTGCGTGATGACGTTGCACGTGAAACGTTAGCGGTCAGGAAGAAAACGTAATGATGCGTTGCGTCAGGTTGCCAGGGAGTCTGAGAATGACTCGAATGCTGGTTCCGTTACGTCAGGTTGCCAGGGAGTCTCCACAACGAAGTTGACTCGAATGTTGGCGTCGACGGCAAAAGGAAGGTGAGCGCGCAGGCACTCGCTGCACACACAACATTCAAAAGTAAGCAAGTAGAGATCGTAACATTCAAAGGTGAATGGGGTAAAATAGTCACCTTTAGTGATGTTGATGAAGTCCAGAACCAGGGTGGAAGGGAGTGTGACAGCGTCAACCACACGCACAGGTTAAAACTTAAAAGTAATAGTACGACGGTGATCCAGCAGAGGCAACTTGAGAGACGCTAGTCTTGTGAAATCACTTGAAATTGAAGTGAAAAGGTCTCAAATCACGCAGGAAACTTCCAAAAGGAAAACACTTCAAGTGTAAATGATGTAGAAAGTCTTTCTTTCCACCAATTTGAAATAGAACAAACATGGAAAGCAATCCAAAAGGTATAAAAATGCAAAATGGGTCCAAAACTCCGCTCCTGTGCTGTAAATGGCTGGAGTAAGGTTGTCCTTGTCGCCAAATTTTGTAGTAATCCAGGAAACAGCTTGAAATAAAATGGTTTATTCAACAGCACAGCATAGCTTCTATGTACAGCTGCATTAAGATTCAACTGTCCAGAAAGTGCAGAATGCTACATCAGGAAAACTCTGTTCAGAACATAGAATACAAGTAGGAACATAACTTGTCGCATGCAGTTAAAGGAACAGTCTACAATGCTAAATGATAAATGCAACTAAATAAGAATGTAACAGGTACCTCAAGCGAAAACAGAAAGGGCCGGCTCACAGAACACTCATGGAGTTTAGGCCAGCAATCTTCAGTGGAAAAGGGGTTCGGGGTCTGGGCTACTAGTATCCAAATGAGCAGCCTCAAGGAACGTCAAGAAGCTAATGCAGTAGCAAATGTGCATGGTGCCCAGGGGTTCCGGTTCCACAGTACCCACAAGGGCTACGGGTCTCAGCTCAGGTTCGGCCTCTGGGAAGTCTGGAAACCCACCTCCTGTGTTGGAAATACTTTGGAGTCAGGCAGCAGCTTCGAAGATGCACCCCGGCATATTCGTCTTTGTTGCCTGCCAAGCAGGGGAGTAACTCCTTTACTCCAAGGGATATTCTTCAGTCATCTAGTTATGTAGATCATCGAAGTTCCAGGATTTCTGTAGCAGAGTTTCATTCATGTGTAATATAAAGTCATGTAGTCAGGGGGTCCTTTCTTATACACACGGAAGGCGCTCAGTTTTTATCCCTATGTCTGTGACATGTAATGAATGGGTTCAGTGCTCCTCCCTATGTCTGTGACATGTAAAGAACAAGTTCAGTGTTTCTCCCTATGTCTGTGACATGTAAAGAATGGGTTCAGTGTTCCTCCCTATGTCTGTGACATGTAAAGAATGGGTTCAGTGCTTCTCCCTAGGTCTGTGACATGTAAAGAACAAGTTCAGTGTTTCTCCCTATGTCTGTGACATGTAAAGAATGAGTTCAGTGTTTCTCCCTATGTCTGTGACATGTAAATAATGGGTTCAGTGTTTCTCCCTATGTCTGTGACATGTAAAGAATGGGTTCAGTGTTTCTCCCTATGTCTGTGACATGTAATGAATGAGTTCAGTGCTCCTCCCTATGTCTGTGACATGTAAAGAATGGGTTCTGTGCTCCTCCCTATGTCTGTGACATGTAAAGAATGGGTTCAGTGCTTCTCCCCCTATCTGTGACATGTAAAGAACAAGTTCAGTGTTTCTCCCTATGTCTGTGACATGTAAATAACGGGTTCAGTGTTTCTCCCTATGTCTGTGACATGTAAATAATGGGTTCAGTGTTCCTCCCCATGTCTGTGAAATATAAACAATGGGTATAGAGATCTTTCCCATTTCATGTAAGGACTGGGTTCAGTGTTCCTCTCCATGTCTGTGACATGTAAAGAGTGGGTCCAGTGCTCCTCCCCATGTCTGTGACGGGTAAAGAATGTGTTCAGTTTTCCTACCATATCTGTGACATGTAATGAATGGGTTCAGTGCTCCTCCCTATGTCTGTGACATGTAAAGAATGGGTTCAGTGCTCCTCCCTATGTCTGTGACATGTAAAGAATGGGTTCAGTGTTTCTCCTCATGTCTGTGACATGTAAAGAATGGATTCAGTGTTTCTCCCTATGTCTGTGACATGTAAAGAACAAGTTCAGTGCTCCTCCCCATGTCTATGAAATATAAACAATGGGTTTAGAGATCTTTCCCATTTCATGTAAGCACTGGGTTCAGTGTTCCTCTCCATGTCTGTGACATGTAAAGAGTGGGTTCAGTGCTCCTCCCCATGTCTGTGATGGGTAAAGAATGTGTTCAGTTTTCCTACCATATCTGTGACATGTAATGAATGGGTACAGTGCTCCTCCCTATGTCTGTGACATGTAAAGAATGGGTTCAGTGCTTCTCCCTATGTCTGTGACATGTAAATAACGGGTTCGGTGTTTCTCCCTATGTCTGTGAAATGTAAAGAATGGGTTCAGTGTTTCTCCCTATGTCTGTGACATGTAATGAATGGGTTCAGTGCTCCTCCCTATGTCTGTGACATGTAAAGAATGGGTTCAGTGCTCCTCCCCATGTCTGTGAAATATAAACAATGGGTTTAGAGATCTTTCCCATTTCATGTAAGGACTGGGTTCGGTGTTCCTCTCCATGTCTGTGACATGTAAAGAGTGGGTTCAGTGTTCCTCTCCATGTCTGTGACATGTAAAGAGTGGGTTCAGTGCTCCTCCCCATGTCTGTGACGGGTAAAGAATGTGTTCAGTTTTCCTATCATATCTGTGACATGTAATGAATGGGTTCAGTGCTCCTCCCTATGTCTGTGACATGTAAAGAATGGGTTCAGTGTTTCTCCCTATGTCTGTGACATGTAAATAACGGGTTCAGTGTTTCTCCCTATGTCTGTGACATGTAAAGAATGGGTTCAGTGCTCCTCCCTATGTCTGTGACATGTAAAGAATGGGTTCAGTGTTTCTCCTCATGTCTGTGACATGTAAAGAATGGATTCAGTGTTTCTCCCTATGTCTGTGACATGTAAAGAACAAGTTCAGTGCTCCTCCCCATGTCTATGAAATATAAACAATGGGTTTAGAGATCTTTCCCATTTCATGTAAGGACTGGGTTCAGTGTTCCTCTCCATGTCTGTGACATGTAAAGAGTGGGTTCAGTGCTCATCCCCATGTCTGTGATGGGTAAAGAATGTGTTCAGTTTTCCTACCATACCTGTGACATGTAATGAATGGGTTCAGGACTCCTCCCTATGTCTGTGACATGTAAATAACGGGTTCAGTGTTTCTCCCTATGTCTGTGACATGTAAATAATGGGTTCAGTGTTTCTCCCTAGGTCTGTGAAATATAAACAATGGGTTTAGAGACATTTCCCATTTCATGTAAGGACTGGGTTCAGTGTTCCTCTCCATGTCTGTGACATGTAAAGAGTGAGTTCAGTGCTCCTCCCCATGTCTGTGATGGGTAAAGAATGTGTTCAGTTTTCCTACCATATCTGTGACATGTAATGAATGGGTTCAGTGCTCCTCCCCATGTCTGTGACATGTAAAGAATGGGTTCAGTGTTTCTCCCTATGTCTGTGACATGTAAATAACGGGTTCAGTGTTTCTCCCTATGTCTGTGACATGTAAAGAATGGGTTCAGTGCTCCTCCCTATATCTGTGACATGTAAATAACGGGTTCAGTGTTTCTCCCTATGTCTGTGACATGTAAAGAATGGGTTCAGTGCTCCTCCCTATGTCTGTGACATGTAAAGAATGGGTTCAGTTTTTATCCCTATGTCTGTGACATGTAATGAATGGGTTCAGTGCTCCTCCCTATGTCTGTGACATGTAAAGAACAAGTTCAGTGTTTCTCCCTATGTCTGTGACATGTAAAGAATGGGTTCAGTGTTCCTCCCTATGTCTGTGACATGTAAAGAATGGGTTCAGTGCTTCTCCCTATGTCTGTGACATGTAAAGAACAAGTTCAGTGTTTCTCCCTATGTCTGTGACATGTAAAGAATGAGTTCAGTGTTTCTCCCTATGTCTGTGACATGTAAATAATGGGTTCAGTGTTTCTCCCTATGTCTGTGACATGTAAATAATGGGTTCAGTGTTTCTCCCTATGTCTGTGACATGTAATGAATGAGTTCAGTGCTCCTCCCTATGTCTGTGACATGTAAAGAATGGGTTCTGTGCTCCTCCCTATGTCTGTGACATGTAAAGAATGGGTTCAGTGCTTCTCCCCCTATCTGTGACATGTAAAGAACAAGTTCAGTGTTTCTCCCTATGTCTGACATGTAAATAACGGGTTCAGTGTTTCTCCCTATGTCTGTGACATGTAAATAATGGGTTCAGTGTTCCTCCCCATGTCTGTGAAATATAAACAATGGGTATAGAGATCTTTCCCATTTCATGTAAGGACTGGGTTCAGTGTTCCTCTCCATGTCTGTGACATGTAAAGAGTGGGTTCAGTGCTCCTTCCCATGTCTGTGACGGGTAAAGAATGTGTTCAGTTTTCCTACCATATCTGTGACATGTAATGAATGGGTTCAGTGCTCCTCCCTATGTCTGTGACATGTAAAGAATGGGTTCAGTGCTCCTCCCTATGTCTGTGACATGTAAAGAATGGGTTCAGTGTTTCTCCTCATGTCTGTGACATGTAAAGAATGGATTCAGTGTTTCTCCCTATGTCTGTGACATGTAAAGAACAAGTTCAGTGCTCCTCCCCATGTCTATGAAATATAAACAATGGGTTTAGAGATCTTTCCCATTTCATGTAAGGACTGGGTTCAGTGTTCCTCTCCATGTCTGTGACATGTAAAGAGTGGGTTCAGTGCTCCTCCCCATGTCTGTGATGGGTAAAGAATGGGTTCAGTTTTCCTACCATATCTGTGACATGTAATGAATGGGTACAGTGCTCCTCCCTATGTCTGTGACATGTAAAGAATGGGTTCAGTGCTTCTCCCTATGTCTGTGACATGTAAATAACGGGTTCGGTGTTTCTCCCTATGTCTGTGAAATGTAAAGAATGGGTTCAGTGTTTCTCCCTATGTCTGTGACATGTAATGAATGGGTTCAGTGCTCCTCCCTATGTCTGTGACATGTAAAGAATGGGTTCAGTGCTCCTCCCCATGTCTGTGATGGGTAAAGAATGTGTTCAGTTTTCCTACCATATCTGTGACATGTAATGAATGGGTACAGTGCTCCTCCCTATGTCTGTGGCATGTAAAGAATGGGTTCAGTGTTGTTCCTCATGTCTGTGACATGTAAAGAATGGGTTCAGTGTTTCTCCCTATGTCTGTGACATGTAAAGAATGGGTTCAGTGTTTCTCCCTATGTCTGTGACATGTAAAGAATGGGTTCAGTGCTCCTCCCTATGTCTGTGACATGTAAAGAGTGGGTTCAGTGCTCCTCCCCATGTCTGTGATGGGTAAAGAATGTGTTCAGTTTTCCTACCATATCTGTGACATGTAATGAATGGGTACAGTGCTCCTCCCTATGTCTGTGACATGTAAATAACGGGTTCAGTGTTTCTCCCTATGTCTGTGACATGTAAAGAATGGGTTCAGTGTTTCTCCCTATGTCTGTGACATGTAATGAATGGGTTCAGTGCTCCTCCCTATGTTTGTGACATGTAAAGAATGGGTTCAGTGCTCCTCCCTATGTCTGTGACATGTAAATACCGGGTTCAGTGTTTCTCCCTATGTCTGTGACATGTAAAGAATGGGTTCAGTGCTCCTCCCTATGTCTGTGACATGTAAAGAATGGGTTCAGTGTTTCTCCCTATGTCTGTGACATGTAATGAATGGGTTCAGTGCTCCTCCCTATGTCTGTGACATGTAAATAACGGGTTCAGTGTTTCTCCCTATGTCGGTGACATGTAAGGAACGGGTTCAGTGCTGGAGACCAGGAAAGGATGGGGTCTGGTCCTATATCACAGAGTGATAGGGTTGCTCTATGCCAACACCCAGGAGTCATCACGGAGTAGCATGACATGTAAGCAACGGCACCCCATTATTCCCTCGGGTGGGTGCAAACATGAGTGACAGGCGGCTTTCCTGGTGACGCTCTGCCCTCAAAGTTATGAGTTACACTCCTGGGCTGGGGGTCCATGGTTTTTATGGGAGGTAAATTAGCCAACTACAATGTAAGCACCAATGGGGTTGTCCCACTGTGTCATTTGACTCATCAGGTGGTTGGGCAGGGTAGGTTACTCAGTGGTGCCCACCATTCTATTACCCATAAATGACCCCACCAGCTGGCATCTTTCACTGCCTGAACTGAAACTGCAGCAAAGCATTTGTTGTCTGAGTTATTTCATTGATCATGTTCTCTGGTGGCCGCTGACGGAACTGCCGCCTCCAGGCTCCAGCAGTGAATACATTTCACACAAACAAGCATTTATACCTGCTAAGACCTGGGATTTCAGATGTCACAGACGTGAATGGTTTTAAGGGTCAGACAGTTCAAGTACAGGGCCTCGCACTTGGCTGCTGCTGTAAAAAAAGTATTTATAGCTTCACTTCAGATGAGCATCTTCCAGACACTGATGTAAAAGACTTAAGAGTATTTACAGAAAGGTGACAACTGGAAGTGATAGTCCGTATTTCAATTAATATATCTGTATTTCAATGAATGATATGTATTTCAATGAATGATATGTATTTCAATGAATATATCTGTATTTCAATGAATATATGAGCATATCGGTCAGTTTTGCAATTAAACTGGGCAGCTTATCTATTTATTTATTTATTTAACTCATGTATTTGCAGTTTTTTAAATCCACAGAGTGGTACACAGGAAAGTAAACAGAGGAAAATACCATGGAGTTTTAAACACCAGATCAGTGACAATGAGGCATAGATCATGTGTCAAAGCTGAAGGGGACAGAGCTGTATCCTCAGCACTTCTTGAGTGGGGGGCAGGGGGGAGTCATCTAGACAGTCACCTTGAGGTTTGTCTTAAGCTTTCTAGAGTGTTCATAGGACGTTGCTCTTTCTGGTCCCTACACGCCGGGAAAGAACGTGCATGTGCGTGATCCAAAGGATCAGAATCAGCTTCCGGCCTGGCCATTGTAATGCCAGCCACGCGCATTGCTCGCATTCTGGTTGTCTGTTTGTACCATACGTTATCTTAACAGCATCCATCTAACATTTTCTAGCTTTACAATTGCACCAAAATACGTTCTTATTAATGTCATTCTTTTTTGAAGGCCCTTGGATTTCTATCCATGGGCTGTGTTTGGATGCGTATCATTGGAAGAGATTTGTAAAGTATCAGATTTTAAATTAGTTATGCCACTGATGGCCGTACCAACCACATATTCCTAAACATAATGGGGTGCATTGTAGTGGCGGTTTGTGACTTTTGAAAGTAGTAAGGCGTAGAAGTTGGGGCTGAGTGTTACATCGGAACCAAGCAAAGCAAGCAAGCCTGGTCAACAAAAGGGGATTTGGGGGTTGTCCCCTCTGTGAAAATGTTTAAAAAGAGTGCACTTTAATACAAAATTATTTGACATGCAATTAGACATGGGGTCACAAAATTAAAAAAGTTCTGGCAACTGCCTCCTTAAACTGACCGACTTGCGTGCACAGCTGTACCTTTTATAATGTGTGTATGTAATTGTGATTGTGTGTACATGTAGTGTGTATGAAGCATGATCTGCTGTACTGTACCTGCTATGTGTGTATAAAGCGTGTGCTGTTGTTGCCTGACTGTACATGTCAAATGTAAGTGAGCGAGAGAGCGAGTGAAGCTTTTTCTGATATTGATGTGTGTGTGTGTGTTACTGTCTGTTTGTGAAAGCACATGTATGTGCAGCACTGCTTCTGCCAGAGGGTGCCTGCCAGTCATGTGTGTGTGTGTGTGTGTGTGTGTGTGTGTGTGTGTGAAGCTTGTGCTACTGTTGCCTGACCAGCTGCTGTTCCGTGTGGGAGAGCAGAATGAAATGGTAAAGCTTCTGCTTGTTAGCATAATAAGCGAATATCGAGAACAGTGTTTACACTACACCATGGCACTACACAAACACTAAAACTGCTGGCCGCTGACACGGCTTGCTGCTTTACTCACCAAAACACGGGGTGTGCAGCAGCGCCTACTAGTGCCTAGAGAACCTGCTCTCCGGCGCCTCGGTGACGCTGTCGAGTAGTGAACCGCCCTCCTCATATCGGACTCTCGCAGGGCTGACTCTACCTGATTATCTGCTCTGAGGGGTTGGAGGAAGTGGGTTCCCAAAGGCCACAATTAAGAGGCAGCCACATCCCTCCTCTCAGCGAGCCCTATGTCATTGCTGCGCAGTTTGGCTTTTTAAACCGGCTTTCTTGGGGAGAGAGAGGCCCTTCATTACCAGGTCTTAAATCCTTGTGTCAACTGATAAGGGGGAGGCGTGAGGGAGCCAAGCCCAGGAGCTGTGTGCTCTGCCCATCGAGGGCTCTGCTGCTGCCTGGCACCGCGGAACAACTTTGAGGGAAGATCTAAGAACCTACAGCCTACCAAACAAGCATTATAAAATGCAATAGATCTAGCCTTTAATTAACTTAAAGCTACTTGCTTTGCTATACAATACCATTAGCAAAGCAAATGGCTTTAACTTAAGAAAAGGCGAAACCTATTGCATTTTCAATGCTTGTTATCGTATTGCCTCAACGAATGGACTGCCACCAACCGCCTTCGCATTAGTTAAGAACCTTGGAGTTGTAAGTCTAGCTCAGCTAAGATGACAGTAGCCTTCCTGAGTGACCTTTAATTTGGGATTTAGTGACTACCTGCCCTGCCCGGGGTAAGGTCCATTTATCGGTGCAGCTTTTCAATGCAGAGGGCTTTACTTTGGATTTTCTTTTAGCCCTTTTAGTTCCCGAGTATCACAAGTCAGCATCTAAAATGGTGTAACCCAGCTAGAAGCTATGGCCACACCTTGCCCTGCAGAGCCATTGGAAGCCCTTGGGCGGAGGGGGCTTCACCAGGCCTAGTGTGGCGTCTTCTGATTGATTATAGCATACATCTGCATAGCATAGTAATAGGAAACTTCAGAAAAACTTCAATCAAACCACCTGTAGCACATTATACAAAGGGCATTTTCAATGGACACAAAACAGCCAGAGATTCATTTTCTACAAACCGCTGAAGACTGTAATCAGAAGCCTGCAAACAATCACACACAGCACCCGCCTTACCCCGAAACACCAGCACGCCCGCTCTTACGTTTGAACAACTTAGATGGACTGGGTAATTCATCCCAAGCCTTTCCAGCTATTGTGGCCTCAATCGATGCACTCTATGCATACAGAACAGCCTCAATGTACATTGATCGCACAATATATCCATAGCCCAGTGTTCCCCAAAAGCATCAGTTTTACAATGGTGGCAATAAACAACAACTGCACATTGATTTCCAAAGACAGCATCAAATACTGCTCACCCAAATAATCCCTTTGCTTAAACAAGGCCATTATGGATTGCGCCACAAAATAGATATAACACATCGGTTTAAAAATATTTTTCTATCACAAGTTATATTTAAAACAAGCATTTGCAATGCAATAGGTCTCGCATTAGGAAAGTTTGAGCTAGTGGTATTGTAAATGACATTTTTTTTATTTATGTGTTGGTTTTGAAAATAGTGAAATTAATAGCTTTGTCATTTACAATGCCAATAGTTTAAACTTTCGCAAACGTGACACTTATAGCATTTGTAATGCAATATTTGTTGTATTTACATGACTTAGATGTATTAATATTACAAATAACAATGGCTTTTATTTTTTTAAATAATTAATACTTAAATAACAGGTATTGTAATTTATAATGGCGATACCGTAAACTTGTGTAAATAACTTTTGGGAAGATTATGTTCAGTGTATTTTATTGTGATGAAAATCCAAGAACAGAAGTGAAATATTAACATCTTTTTGTGACATTTGTAATAAAGCTTGAAGCATTGAGAGAACATATTAGAACCAGTTGTTATTGAATGGTTGCACAGAGTGATGCTGTGGCGTTCAGTGGTGCTGAGTGATGCTGTTGCCTTCAGTGGTGCTGAGTGATGCTGTGGCCTTCAGTGGTGCTGAGTGATGCTGTGGCGTTCAGTTGGGCTGAGTGATGCTGTGGCATTCAGTGGTGCTGAGTGATGCTGTGGCATTCAGTGGTGCTGAGTGATGCTGTGGCGTTGAGTGGTGCTGAGTGATGCTGTGGCGTTGAGTGATGCTGTGGCATTAAGTGATGCTGTGGCATTGAGTAATGCTGTGGCATTCAGTGATGCTTTGGCGTTGAGGGATGCTGTGCACTGAGTTGTGCTGTGGCGTTGAGTGGGGCTGTTGAGTGGTGCTGTGGCATTGGGTGGTGCTGTGGCATTGAGTGGTGCTGTGGCATTGAGGGGTGCTGTGGCATTCAGTGGTGCTGAGTGATTCTGTGGCGCTGAGTGATGCTGTGGCATTGAGTGATGCTGTGGCGTTGGGTGGTGCTGTGGTGTTGAGTGGTGCTGTGGTGTTGAGTGGTTCTGTGGCGATGAGTGGTGCTGTGGCATTGAGGGGTGCTGTGGCATTCAGTGGTGCTGAGTGATTCTGTGGCGCTGAGTGATGCTGTGGCATTGAGTGATGCTGTGGCGTTGAGTGATGCTGTGGCGTTGAGTGATGTTGTGGCAGGATGGATCCCACTGATTTCAGAAAAGGTCAAAGGGTGCGTAATATCACATCTGCCACCACCAGCAGTTTGGTGAATGGGGGACAATAATTGTAAGGTCACAGTGAAGCTTTTATTGTGGAAGTGGAAAGTGCACCTGCCCCTGAGAGCCAGCTACGAGACGGGACAGTAGTGTGTGCCAGCAGTAGCACCACCCTCCTTCGCTTGTGAACTGGGAAACTCTTATCACATGTAAAATCAGAGCAGAACCGTGGAACATACACAGGCGCGGGACTGGAAGCTTCCATCCAGGAACAGCGGGTCAGGGGTCAGGCACTGCAGACACACTCTGGGTATCGGTCAGCATCTCACCTGGAAGGACGATGTGTCCTCTTCTGCAACAGAAAGGGGCAGGTAGAGGGAGGGAGAGCAGGGGCGGGAGAAGCGAGAAATGAAATAGGAGCAGAGAAAACAGATAAGGGAAGGCAGTGTGGACAGAGGAGAAACAAATGCACAAATAAAGTGAGGGAAAGGATAGAAAGAGAGTAGAGTGACAAGATAGAGAAACAGGGACGAGGGGAGACGTTTAGAGAAATATGAGGTTGAGAGAGGATGAGAGGGACAAAGGGAGGTAGAAAAAAAATGAAAGGAACAGAAGGGAGGAGGGGCCAATCGAGAATGAAGGTGGGGAAACAGGGCACGAGGAAGTAGGAGAGAGGGAGAGATATAGAGGCGAGAGAGCGAGCAGGCACAGAGAGGGGAAGGGGCAGAGAAAACGTGTGTTACTTAAGTAAATAAAGCTGATTAAATATCATTTCACAGCGCCTAATCACAAACCTTTAACCCGGATTAGCATATGGCAGCAGGTCAGCACTAAAAGAAAAGGGTGAAAAGTAGCCGGCAGAGGAAAGGCAGCGCTGGGAGGGGGGCTGGGTAACCATGCCAGCATCCCGATTCACGAGCAGATGGTCCTGTTTATGACCTGCGGAGCGCGTGAAGTGGATGGTGGCAAATGGACTCAAAGCGGCTGGTCGCTTTGATGTTCTTGGCTTGCTTTGTGGGATGGCGGGAGTTTCAGATCCTCAACAGAGTCAGCAAGTTTCCAAGTACTAAGTGCAAATGTAGTCCTTAGTACCAGGTTATGGTCCTGTCCAGATTTTCATTCTGCTCCTCTAGTGCACGATGAAACATAACCAAACTAGGGCACAAATTAGAAAAGCAAGACTGCGTTATTCAACATGCACAGGGATATGGACTTGAATATTAAGCAGGCCTCCCAGGTGCACTTTAGAAATGGGGCTGGAGAGCTGTGCAGTCTGGCTGCAGTCCAATATCTATCTATCTTATTTAATATCTGTAACCCTGCTGAAATAACCAGTGATAGGAGCAGAAAAGCACCACTGTTAGTCTGGTACTATAGTAGCTCCTGTTGTGATTGGGATTCTGAAACTGGGGGATCAGGCATGTCAAAAATGAAACAACTGTGAAACAAACTATACTTATAAAAGCAGGACAAATGTATTTGTAAAAGAGTCTGCTAGCAACAAATTGATACTTGCGGTGTGAGTTCAGAGTACTTGGGTCACTGTGAAGCGTGTAGTCAAATATATGATGACATGCTAGCGAAAAAGCACCAAAACTCAGGTAAAAAAGACAAAAAAACACACAGGACACATCAATACAATGATCGACCATGGTTTCAAAGAACAAACTCTATATTTTGTTAAGACTTTTGTGAATCTGCCTAATAGGTTGTCATCTTGTCGGGGTGCATTTGTATCCATGTCTACTGTCATAAGGGTGGGGGCTGTAAGCACCCGATCATCGATGGTTCGGCATGCTCCCAGGCTTCCAGGAACCTGAGACAGGCCTTGGGTGTTAAGGCCCGAGATAGGATGGCGCTCAAAGGTCACGAAGAGCATATAAGGCTGCTCTAGCAACTCGCGAGTCGGCCCTGAAGATGGAGGCCTGGAGTACACTGAGTAATAGCTCAAAGTTCTGGTGCATTATTAACAGCCCATTTCTATCTGGAAATAATGCTAAATTACTGGAAGCCCATATCACTGAGGACAATTGAGTACATCATTTCGAGGGTATCTTCCAGTCGGATACCCCGCCAACTGAGGGGCAGGAAAGGGTGGAAGGCAAGTCGGAACTTATTTTTACCACCCAAGAGGTAAGAGCTGGTATTCTGGGTCTGTTTAAAAACAAGGCCCCCGTGCCAGATGGGATCCCGCCATATCTCTACATCACCCACGTAGAAACCTGGGTGCCTGTCCTCACAGCTGTTATCAATGCTGCAGTCCAGGTTGCCGCCCAGATTCTTGGGCTTTATCGATTATAGTCCCGGTATTTTAAAAAGGGATATCGGTACAGTACCTATTGTTATAGGTTCATGTCTCTTCTGGACTCTGTGGTGAAGGTGATGGGCCACATGGTACTTGACACACTTGTATCTTGGGTTGATGAAAACAACTTTTTATCCGATATCCGAAAAAGCTTTCGCCCAGGTAGTTCCACCGTGGAACAGTGTTTTAAACCTGTACATGGTTCTCAACAAATACATTGTGGCTCGTTCCAGCCCCATATACCTAGCCTTCATGGACCAGTCCTCAGCATTCGACTGTGTCAATAGGTCCAAGCTGTGGCAGCTGATGTCCTCCATTGGCATAGACAGTAACATCATTTTATTTCTGCTGGATCTTCACCGTGATTCAACCGCGGTTGTCTGCTATTCAAAGGATCTGAAAGTGTCCAGTCAGCTTGACATCAAGAAAGGGGTGTGTCAGGGGTGCATTTTAGCACCCTTTCTTTTTAACCTCTATATTAACTCCTTAGAGAAGACCCTTTTGGCCACAAATGCTGATTGTCCTCAGGTTGGCAAGCGTAGCCTGCCAGTCCTCCTATACGCAGACGATGCAGTCCTTGGGCGAAGGCAGCTAGGGGCCTAAAACTTCTTCTGAATTCTTTTGCCCTTTTTATGAATGACTTGAACCTTTTGTTAAATCATTCAAGTCGTTCATTATGCAGGTGGGACCTCGTAAAGTTAAGCAGTTCACTTTTAAATTCGGACTTTCGTCAATACCGAAGACCAATGTTTTCTCCTATTTGGGAGTTGTGTTTGACGATTCCTTGAGTTGGTGCCCTTTGTTTACTTGGAAGAAAGGTGATCTAGTGAAAGCTTTTTCAGCTGTTTTTAACTTTGCCAGCAGAGTGGGAGGGAAGCCAGTAGGGGCTCTTTTGAATACATATGAAGACAAATATATCTCAAAGGTTAGTTATGGGAGTGAGATATGGGGCCACATTGGGGTAGGGGCAGTGCAAAATGCTGAAAACTCTTTCCTGCGATGGGCCCTTTCTGTCCCACAAAGCACCCCGTTTTATGTTGTGCACGTAGAGTTGGGGATGCCTTTCCTCTCAGATTTACTGGTTTTCCATCCCCTAGCTTTGTGGCTTAATATTTGGGCTAATTAAGAAAATACACTTAGCAAAGACATCCTACGGGAATGCCTTTCACTTGACCATGTCTCAAGCATCCGATGGCTCCAGTATATAAGAGTTGGCCTCTCCAGGGTAGGTAGGAACTATTTGCTAACCCTGAGCGCATATGTAAGAGAGACCTTTCTCTGGTCAAAGAATGTTTTTTAAAGAATGAGCTGCTGTGATAGAAAGGGAAATTAGCTGTGTAAGCCTAGTGTGCATAAGTACATTGGGCCACATGCATCAACCTATTTAGGAAGTGCAAACGGTGCGAATCGGTAAATTCGGCGATTCCTAAATAAGTTTTTGGGATGCATCATACATTTTTGTGAAAATCGCTATTTTTAGTGATTTCCAAAAATGCGATTGCTTTTAAGGAATCGCAAATTTGCGATTCCTTAAAAGCAATGCATGATTGTTTTTCAAATAGCGAATTAGCAATTAGGGGGTGCAAATTACCACGAGGTTGAACCTCGTGGTAATTTTCGAAAAGTTATGAAAATGCTCAAAATTGCATTTTTTAAACTTTCATGTTACAGACACACATGTCCTTAGGACATGTGTGTGTGAAACATGCACTTTAAAATACATTTCAGGAGTGCAGGGGGGGGTCCTTTGGACCCCCCTCTGCACCCTTGCAATGCATCAAACAAATGGGATTCGCCAAAAAAAAGTGCAAAACGGCATTGATTCCTATGGGCCTCTAGGCCCATAGGAATCAATGTGATGCCATTCCTTAATTGCGATTCGCAATTAAGGAATCGCAAATACCGAAAATTAAGAAATCCTAAAAACTTTTAGGATTTCTTGATGCATAGGATTTTGCAATTCCTAAATTGCGATTCCTTAATTTTCGCAATTTAGGAAATGCAAAATCCTACATTGATGCATGTGGCCCATTGTGTTCAAAACGGTACCAACCATCGAACCTTATTTCCTAGGGCTTAAAAGCATCCATGATCTTTTTCTATTCACCCAGTTTCGGCTCAACTTCTTCCATTACCTCTTGGCACACCCTTGCGGCTCTCACAGAGGCCTCGTGCCTCATGCCCTGTGGCTGCAACAGTGAGTCTCCTCAGGACATGATGCACTTTTTTAATGTTTTGTAATTTTAATGCTGTCTTTCATAAAGTTATTTATTATTCCCATTCTCAAAAAAGCGGGGTTTAGGAGGGTGAGACCAGCTCTTAACTTTTTACAACTGCTCTAATGACACTGTTTTGCATACGCTTAACTTTTTACGGGTCACTGTTCAGGTCAAGCTGCGATTAACTTCTGTACTGTAATTCATGAATTTTTATCTTGTGTTCTGATTAACTTGGACATATTAAATTGTCAATCTGTAACTTGGAAAATGTTTTATCATTTTATGTATGACTTTTATGGTTTTCTTTTATAAAACCGAATAAAGTTTGTTGCTAATAATCACTAGGGGATTCATTTACAGGGTAGCATGGTATCCCTCACAATAACTTCAGGAGTCACAGTCCACACAATGTATATGCGTTGTTCCCCCTACTTCCAAGTTTACATGTATCCCCAATCACCTGCCCAAACCTCTCCCTGCTGATGCCAATGTGGTACTCCGTCAACCCGCAGACCATATCTTTGGCCCCTTTGAAAGTGCCCATACAATAAAAATGCTGCAGTTGTAAATACATATCAACTACCATTTGTTGTGTTTGAAACATTTTATTGAATAATAAAACCTAATAAACATAAGCTGATTATTAAAGCAAAACAGAACATCAGTTGCCATACACATAAGAGACGATAGTTGTACATAAAAATCAACATAATGTAACACAGCAAAGTTATGTAAAGCACATTTCCTAATTTCGGGCAATCTTTAAAGTTCAACAATAGAAACGTTCATAAAGAACAGGAAAGGAAACAAAGAAGGTGGGATACAGTGATTTCATTAATGTAATGCTTCCTACATATAGAAAAACAAATACTAATTATTTTCCTTAAACAATAAAGTCCTCACATTAAAATACTAAGAGAAATATATTGAACATTGAACATTTCATATGTAATTAGAATTAAATTTGAATATTTTAACCTCCTCAGCATTATTTGACTCATGATTACAACCTGAAGGCTTTCTGGAAAGGAACCGCCTCATGGGGTTCAAAATCACATCTTTTCCAACAATAGGATTCAAATGATAAACTTGAATTTCAATTCAATTTATTGATTTAGGCCATTTTGGAGATCAACAATTTGAAATATATACAAAATCCATACACTTTAGTAAAATTGTCTCCTAAACTTGAATTCCATCCACTTTTTGATTAAACACTTCCCATTCCAGCAAGCATCACAAGACCATTTGTTGTTATCTTCCCAATTAGTGATAATTTTTCGGATGGCAACAACAATAAATATGTTTAGAATTTTACCTTCGAAAGGAAAATCATGCCATTTCTGAATCATGGTGCACAATAAAATGGAGGAACAGAAGGGCATCGTTTGGTGTAGCATTCATTAAAGTTTGACCAGGCTTGAAACTAGAATTCCTGATTTTTTGGGACATTTAAATGTCATATTTTTGAAAGAGTTCTAACAGACCCAGCACGAGCTCCGCAAAAAATAGAAGATGACTGAATTGTACTTAGAAAAAATGTGCTGATAAGTAATCTATTGATGTAAAATACAGTGGTCAGGCAATGCATGTGGATCTAATCTATTCAGATTTTAACTCCATAGTTTGTTCAATAAATTAACTGAGCATAATACTTGAAGGTCCATCTCTCAGATAAGTTCTATTACAGTTTTAGTTGCGATAACACTAATAGAGATCATTGATAAATAGATTTTAAAAGCCATGGGTGGAATTGATCCTTGGTCTAAATCTAGATTGTTGTCTGCAATAGAAACCAGTACAAACAGATCAAATCTCAAAGCATTGAATATGTTTATTATAGTGGTTTAGAGTACACCCAGAAGACACACATTGTTCCTGAAACTCAGAAAATGTATCCAAAGATTATGATCACATCCTATTTTATGTCCAGAAACTGCTTTAGCTGCTTTCCTGTACAAGTGACACCATTTGCAAATATATTTAACAAAACATTAACGCTGGATGTCAGAAATTCTGTCTTTAAGTATTGTGTAAGAGTTATGCGTGATGGTTTTTATTTGATCTGAAGCAACACTAACACTAAATAGGTACATGCACCGGTTATTATTCAACTAACATTATTAGCAAACTTAATTTGGAGGGAATTGAGAGAAATTGCCTCATGTTTTATTGTTAAAAAAATCTACTGGTTTACTAATTCACAGAGTTTGCAAATGCTAAACCCCTTTTTGAAATGTACTAAGCCCATTTAACAATTCAGAATTTGGAAGGGGAATGTTAATAGTTTCCCTTCTGAATATTTAATACATTGTTAAGGTATGTATTGAGCTTTGAAACCATGTGTGGGCTGAAAAACAGTAACAGGAGGTAGTAAGCCAAGGGGACATTTGTGAATGTGAAAGTAAAATGGGGTGTATTAAAAATGCCTTTATTTAAAAGCTAATCACAGACAAAGTAGTGTGCTGACTCTACAAGCAACCACTTTTCACCAAATGGATTATTAGTACATGAACCTCAGTATTTCCTATATTGTTGAAATTTCGTACCTAATATTTTTGTAATGTGTAAATATTTGTTCCTGATAGTTCAGAATTTCAATATTGTCATGAAATGTACCTATTCTTTTTGTCAAACATATTGAAATATCGTTATCCCAATTTTGGGGCATTCTAAAAAGTGTTTTCACTCTCTAACTTGAAGCTTCCTAAGAAAAATACTGACGCCAGTTCCTGGTTTCTCCTAGATCATTTAGCTTTCTCACTAAAACAAGCACAATATTGATTTGAGAGAGGTGAATATTGTAGTCATACACACTGGGGTTAGTTTAGAAAAGACCAATTCCTTAATCTTTCGAAATAATACTTGGAAAAGTTTATGTTCAATAATTTCAGATACCTTACTGATAAAGATATCAGATAAAGATCCCCAAACTTCTTATTGTGGTATCAAAAATATGCTAGAATTAACTTTCTAGTTATATTTGCGATGATGAACTTTCTGTTATTTTAACACATTTTGTCAGTGCACAGAGTATTTTCCCTACATAGATCACATTTCATGCAATGGTCTGTGCTTGAACGTACAATGAAGGGGTAAAAATGCATTTCTACCACAATCAAGAAACCCTTGGGTCTCTGAGGATTACTGTTGCAAATGAAGACCTAGCTAAGATGAAATATCCCTTCAAAAGGACAATTTCCCTCACCCACCATAGTTGGCATGCTTCTTTATTGGGAATCTCCTTGCACCATGAAACAACCCCCTCACTGAGAGGGAGGAGTTCAGGCATATTTTGTTATAGAGAAAGGTATACTAAATACAACAATAATGAGCTCAGGGTAGTGGGGGTAGCAGAGTGAAAGTTAAAACTTGCTAAAGGGTATGTGGTTTCCATTATTTGTACAACCCTGGGCCAGGATTAAAAATAGGACACTGTGGGAGAAATATATATGCACTGTTAGAGTCAATAAGAGGTCAACATGTTTCAGCCTATTAACCCTCCAAATAGGTGTTTGCGGCATTCTTCAGGACTTAATCAAAAGTTCTGCCGCTCAATGTACTCAATCAATAACAAGCATTGTCATAGCCAATAGGTCTCGCCTTTGGGTCCTTATAAGTGTTTAGCCATGCATATTCAGTAACAATGTGAAATAATTACTATTAAAAAAAGAAGACTATAAAGTAACTAAGCTAGACGTGACTTTATAACTGGTTAATCAAACGTTTCTGGAGGTTTAGTATATATAAACAACTCCTTTTTTCTATGGTGTGTGATATTAAGTTGATGCTTTAAATTTTGGTGAGAGTACACAACGTCCAAAAATTCAATACTGCTTTTATATTAATATACCTTAGAAAGCTTGAAGTGAAAGACAATTCTAAGTGGCATTTGTTATGAGTAGGCGCTAATGACTATTTCCGGATGACAATGTAATTAGCATTTTTTTGTATAAGATGTGTTAAAAGTATGGGTAGGGAAAATGGCTATTTTGGCCAAAGGCTGCCCTTTCTATATGCATGCTAGTTTTAATTTGTAAACAGAATCACAATTTGTCATGTGGTGCACTGTAATGTTAGATGAATCTGTTTTACCCTTCTGATAAGCAAGGGATGACGATGAACCGTTTTTTCCTCCCTGGTTTTAAATGGATTCAGGTTGGAACAGAAGAGGTGTTGGTTGACTTTACCTCAGAAAATGGTTGTTTCCCGCATGCTGCTTTCATGCGACTTATATCCCTTCAGAGGAAGAGGCGGTTGCATGCCTGCATATATGGCCAGATCAGTACTTGGCTGTTTCGGTTCTCCAGTGGGGCTAGAATAGAAGCTGTTAAGGGCAGGGGCGTAGCTTCCCATTGGTACAGCAGGTGCAGTGGCACCAAGTCCCAGATGCCATAAAGGCCCACTGAACCCTGATAACTGCTGTTTTTCACAGTTCAAACAGAGGCCTGAGGGGCCCACAGAACAATGATTATTGCTGTTTTCCACAGTCCAAATAAACAGCAGAGGTCACATTTCCTTTCGTGCCTTGGGGCCCAGGACACACTGGCTAGGCCACTGGTTAAGGATGCAGTGGGGAAGAAGTGGTGAGACAGGTGGATATTTAAACAGCTCGACAATGACTTCATGCCTGGGTACTAAAGTATTCATTACAATTAAAGAATTAAGCAGGAATGGATATCATAATATAGGAAGGCCTATGTACAAATGCAGCTCGATTAGCGGCTGCCTTTAACTTCTCACTTATCACCTCTCCTAATTTACAGTTTTATATTAGATGCAGACATAAATCGTGACCTATGAATATGTTTATCTATCTTTAGGTTCAAATGACCCATCTTTTCCATATGCAAGTATCAGACAGGTCGGGAACACCCAATGGCGTTGAACTTGATAAAGCCACATTAATCACTGGTCTTGAAATACAAATGGCAGCATTAGGCACGTAGTGGTGTATTCTACGTAATCTCATTATGTTCAGGGTACGGGAGAGTATTTAGGGCATAAAGCACTTTGACAAAAACATTTCCGCCACCATAGAAATACAATCTTCCTTGTCCTACCCTAGTATACAAGTAATACCACATTCTTTGTATACCTGAATTAAATAGGCACACAAAATAGCACCGTATTTAAAGGCCCAGTTCAGAATTACATGGAAGGTGCACTGTCCCAGACTACACAACGGTGCAGTTTTCAGTGGGTGCTATCATCCCACACAGGGGGAGCACACCAGATTATGCTGGAAAAAACATGTGGTGCCCCAACGTAGGCGCAGTTGTAAACCACCAGTCTGCTTACATAGTAAAGCGTTGGGCAGCTATTAAGTGAGGTGGCACGTTTCCCCTGCAGGTGGTTGGGGTCTGTCACCATCTTGTCAGGTGGGGGGTATACAATCAGTGTGCCCCCTGACTGCTTGTTTGCCTTTTCGCCCGTGCCAATAATACAGTGCAGTCCTTGGAGGAGTAGTCAATTTGTATTCATGAAACACACTTGTGTTTCTCGGATGTGTAATCCCCAGATGATCCCTGAACTGTTCCCCAATGGGCTATTTGTACGTCGTATTGAATTGTATGGTCTTATGAGGACTGTTAATAATAATAAAAAAGATTTAGTGAGTGTTTATTGCCCTCTATGTCACTCTACTTCTAAGTACCTAACATAGCTTGTAAAGTGCTTACTGTCATCTGCTCACTTACATTATGCTTATTATGCTTAATATAAATAGTGAACAATTTAGGCGTTTGTGTCGGCCTACAACGTGGACCTGATACAAATAGCAGTACCTACAAGGTGGATGGTACAATTCAACAAGAGTCTAAGATACTCCAGCACAGATGACTTTGCATCAACATTACGGGGCATCAGTCTTGATGGCAAGCCAACTTAAAACTTATCAGTATTGTATACATTATTATCAGAGACTATACTTGCCTCTTGGATACAACTTTACAACGGAATTTTATCAATTTGTGTACAGTTGTGTGTATACAATAAAACAACCTCCCCACCATAATTGATCTGTCTATTCATCTTTTTGGGATCTGGAGTAGCATGCTACTCGCCGAAAAGCACTTCAGCACTTCATCAGGGGTAGCAAGCGCTATATAAATGCAAAACCTTCCCTCTTCTATCCCCCCACAATCTTTTTTAACCCAACAGACCAACATGTCCAGCTCTCATATACATTTTATATTTCCCTGTACTAATTCACCACTAATCATTTTTGGATCCTAGAGTAGTGTGCTACTCGCCGAAAAAGCGCTTCAAAGTTCGTATGGGGTAGTAAGTGTTATGTAAATCTAAATACATTAAAATTACTGTTTACATCGGGCTGTACTAACACGAGGATAGAAGTAGAGTGGGGATTAGAGTTTATCTTCCCAGAACAAAGCATACTACAGAAAGTGTGTGAACAGTCTATATGTTGTGCGCCTGGCAAAAAAAAACACAGCAGCGGTGGGAAGAAGGTAGGTAATCTGATGGTCAGACCTATGTGGAAAGAAGCAATCACTTTGGGCAGAGAAGAGGGCTTACACGGAGGACTACTTTGTTCGGATGGACAGCAAGAAAGGGCGGTCTGGAAGATAAGCCTGAAGCTCACTCATCCTGCAATCAGAGGTGATGGCAAGCAAAAAAGCAGTCTTCTAAGGAGGCGAAGAGGACAATTATATAGGCGCTCAAAGGGAGCACACATAAGATAAGTGAGGTCAACTCCCACTAGGGCATTACGAAAGGAGAAGGAGGAAAGAGATGAGTAATGCACTTCAGAAATCTGTTAACAATAGGATCGAAGGCCATGCTCAAGAGCTCGGGGTACCAGACTTGGGACTGATCGCGTTTGATCTTCTTCAGCAATCTTGGCAGAAGTGGTACAGGAGGCCGCAACTCCACTCGCAACGAAAAGGGTCGCCGAGCAAGAGCTGCTTTGGAAACTCTAACACGCAGAACTGCTGACATTGAGCGTTCTCTTCGGTGGCGAATAGATCTAACCAAGGCTCTCCCCACTACTGAAAGAGACCTAGCAGGACCTTCGAGTGAAGATGCCATTTGTGATCCATCATGCACTGGCGGCTGAGTTTGTCCGTCCTTGCGTTCAGTGAACCTGTTAAGTGTTGAACCACCCGAGATATGCCCTGATGTTCCAGCCATGTCCAAAGGCGAAGAGCCTCTTGACATACAGTCCACGACCCCACCCTGCCCTGTTTGTTGCAGTACCACATGGCGGTGGTGTTGTCCGTGAACACCTGCACCACTCTTCCTTTGACAGAAAGAAGAAATGTCTTCAGTGCAAGACGAATCGCCCAGAGCTCCAGAGGATTGATGTGGTGCCTGGACTCCGCCAGAGACCAGAGGTCTTTGATCTGCACCATTCCCATATGGATGCCCCAACCCAGGAGTGACGCATCCGTCACTACTGTGAACTCAGGTTGGGGAAGGTAGAGGGATCTGCTGTTGACTCAATCCTGGTTCGTGAACAACCACTGCAACTGACTTGCAGTCACCTCCGAAATCTGAACGTCATCGGAAAGATTCCCCTGGTGCTGAGCCCACTAAAGTTTAAGTTTAAGTTTAAAATATTTATCAAGCGCAACGTACACCTGGGCGGTTTCTTGGCGCTAAAATAGCAGGCAGCCAGCTGGGCAAGAACAGTCGCTAAGAAGTCGACTGGAAAGGCAGGAAGGGCTTACGAAAGAAGAGACTGATAAAATAAAAAGGTCTTCAAGGCTTTGCGAAAACTGGAATACTGGGTGAGGGACCTAAGATGGAAGGGGAGAGAATTCCAGAACATGGGGGCGAGAGTGGAAAATTTTGAGCCACCCTGTTTTTTTTTCCGGTAGCGGGGTACTGCTAAAAGAAGTTTGTTATAATCTATGAATAATGTCTCCCTATGTATGTCCCTGCCATCTAGATGATGTCCATTAGAGTGCTTCAGTGCTGTGATGTAATATAGAATGTTCAGTGCTGTGGAGAGACTAATGACAGTTTAGATGGGGCTGAGCTACCTGCTGGGTGCTCCTGGTGGTACTTGTCTGGACCAACTTACTACATTTTGATGGCGACGATTTGAACTTACCCTCTGCGTGCTAAACTGGATTTTCAGCGTCACAGCTACCTCTTTAGGATTTCAACTCAATACTTCAAACAAGATTCAAACAACAAAAAGGCAAGTGGTTTAATTCAATTTTCTACCTTATTCAAAGAAGGCTCTGGCACCTAGCCCCACCAGTGACCATTTCACCGGTCGCCCCCAACGTCCTTATGCCACCCTTCTCTGCCACTCTTTTAAACATTTAATCACCTTTCAAAAGCCAGTTTCAGTCAATTTACACTGCAGCTCTTCTTCCTGCCTGCTCCTGCCTGCTCCTGAGCGACAAGGATTTTTACAGTTTCATCCTTTCCTCACTCCCTACTTTGCTGCCTTCCAACTACCTTTCTAATAACGCTGGCAGCACCTCAAGCTTTCACCACGGTTCTTCAGACCTGACAACCTTGTTCTATTATGCTATATGGTTATTGCCTTTCAGCAAAATTAGCACGTTTTTCTAACTGCTATAAATCTAATGAAAGCTACACAAGAACAATCTAAAATAACATTAATCTACGTCCAATGTCCAGCGTAGCCAGGTCACAAAATGAATTTGGAAGCATGCAACTACGATCCATGGCGTTGAGGTTAATTGACATTGATTTAAGGGGCAGTACGTTTTTCACACAGGATTGGTGTGATATCACAAATGTTTTAACGGAGTCTCGAGCAAGACAAATTTACATTTTTTTTCAAGTCAAATTCAATGTTTTATCTCAAGATGTTCGGATGTGTCGCACTTTACAACTGCCACTTAAAAAAAAAAAAAATTCAAAAACTTTGCTCGCGCTTACCTCAGAGCAGTTCTAACGTCTCGTGCAGACTCTAGATACTTCTTCTTCTTCTGTCGACAGTGTGACGCATTGACTGCAACGCTGCCTTCAAGCGTTTTGCCGCACGCTGCTGCTTTGAGCCATCCTGTATAACATCGAGTACGTGCCACCATTTTTCTGATGTTGACTTTCAGTGTAAATATACTGTCTTATCAGATAAATCACGACACGCAGTATACGTACCGGAGATCTACCTAAATCGCTATGAAGCTCATATGAAGCTTAAGAAGCAATAAGTGGTTGACAACTCGATGTATCAAAACAAGTTTTTTGTTTCGATGGCGATTAAATGACTGTTCATAAGTAAAGAAATATTAATTTAATAGATGTTTCATTTACGTTTGAAAAAAGGAAAAATTGCCACAGCTCACTTTGATGCTTCAAGGTATTTTTTGTGTATCGACATAGTCAGAGGCACACTTCATGATCTTCAAGGGTCATTGATTTAAGTTCTATTAATGTCGTACATATTAATGGGCAACATTACGTTCAAGTCTTGTTTACATATTGTCTTGTTTACATACTGTCACTTCAAGACATATATTTTTATTTGGCTAAAGATTGTTGGAAAGTTAATCCGAGTATCTATTCTTTTCTGTGTTATGCAGGTTCGTTATATACTCTGTACACACTACGCTATACAACACTGCCATCTAGTGGCTTTATTTCTAGTACAGATTTATGTCAAAAATGCTTAACAGTTTAGTCTCTCCACCTACCACCAAATAAGAGTCAAAGACTACCATAATGTCTATGTTGCTCACTTACTAGTGTTATTGTGGAAGCCTGTATTAAGACTTTATTTAGACTTTATCGCTTAAAATTTAACAATTTTTACAAGGGTCTACATATAAGTACATTTTAACCCAATTTTCAATTTACGTGCATGTATTCAAATTTTCAATTATCTATATATGTACATATTTACAATGTTTCCTAGTTAGGGAAGTACATTTCAATTCAATTTTCAAGTTACATGCATGTATTGAAGTTTTCAATTATCTATGTATGTGCATATTTACGATGTTTCCTAGTTAAGGAAATACATTTCAACTCAATTTTCAAGTTACGTGCATGTATTGAAATTTTCAATTATCTATGTAGAGCATATTTACAATGTTTCCTAGTTGGGAAGGTATTTATCAATTCTATTTTCAAGTTACATGCATGTGTTCTAAAAATTCCCTTTGAGAATTTTTATTTCAATTTCAATTTAGACGCCACAAAAGGAAAACTTCTCAACATTCAAGTTATATGTATTGCTGTGAAACACTTAGAGTAATCTAATTTTCAATAATCACGCAATATCTCGAAGTTTCCTAATTATCAATGTTTATTCAATTGTGACGTTTGTGAGGTTTTTGCTTAATATTACCTCATTTGTTGTCAATATTCAACCTTTAGGTTGTCGATATGGATCTATTCCTGTCAATATTTCAATGTTTTGATTCAATTTACATTTGCTCAAGGTTTATATTATTCTTATGTTGACACTGTTTATTAAATAGTATAAGAAGTCACTATCTGTTCCTTCTTATGCTTTCATTCAGTTTTCTATACTTTTTCTTGACATCTTTCTCCTTACATGCTCTTCGTTTAGTTAGTTATGTGAGGGGTTGTTGTTGAGCTGTTCTTTCCTTTTTACTCTTTTATGAGGAAGATAAGGAGAGAATATAGTATATTCATCTAAAGAAATATAAGGAAATGTATGAGAATGTCTATTTCAACTCCACATACTTTATTGTGCTTTCCGACACATTTGCCTGGCCAGTATTTGAGTCAGGGAGTATCGATAGGTATGTATACTTTTCTCTTACAAACTTATGTTTTAAAAATTTCAGTTCGCTTTCAGAGAAAAGGAGATATGTTATAATCTATGAATAATGTCTCCCTATGTATGTCCCTGCCATCTAGATGATGTCCATTAGAGTGCTTCAGTGCTGTGATGTAATATAGAATGTTCAGTGCTGTGGAGAGACTAATGACAGTTTAGATGGGGCTGAGCTACCTGCTGGGTGCTCCTGGTGGGGCTAGACTTTACTAGATCTTGACTAATTTAATATCTTAATAAATATCACTTAAAACATACCTGCTTGCCTGGACTAATTTGCAACAAAGTTGTGCCGAGGAGCGGAGGTCTCTGCCCGGGACATAGGCCTTGATGGCAGAGGATATGAAAAGGGGGGCCAGGCCAGTCCTGGCCTGGAACGCCATGCAGCCTAATTTGAACAAGGCGCGTTCCCGCACAGGGAGCCAGTGGAGGGTTTTCAGAAGGGGGGAGGTATGGTGGAATTTGGGAAGACCAAAGGCCAGGCGGGCAGCCTGGTTCTGCACTAGTTGCAGTTTACGCAGGCTGTACTGAGGGATGCCGTTGAACAAGATGTTCCCGTAGTCCAGGCGGGACAGGACCAGTGCGGACATAATTAGTTTGAGTGCAGAGAAAGAAAAGAAGCGAGAGATGGAGCGGATAGTACGGAGAGTAAGAAAGCAGGAAGAAACCACCGAACCAATCTGGGAGTGCAAAGTAAGTTTATCATTTAGCTTGATGCCAAGAGTCTTAACAGAGGAAGCAGGGGTGGGAGGAGAACCAAAGGAGGGGGGCCAAAAGAGAGAATTCCAGGGACTGGAGCAACCACCCGTCACTACAAGTTCCGTTTTATCGGGATTGAGTTTCAGGTGGTTGGAGTTCATCCAGTCCCTGATGAAAGATAGGATAGATTGAAAATTAGAGATAGAATCAGGAGTAGAAGACAGATTGAAAATGAGCTGGAGGTCATCGGCATAGTTATATACCGTGACCTCCAGCTGCTGTAGAGCAAAGATAAGAGGAGCGATGTAAAGATTAAACAGTAAAGGAGAGAGAGAAGAGCCCTGAGGAACGCCGCACTGGACCTGGCAGGGGGTAGCTGAAAACTCCCCGAGGTGGACCGCCTGGGTCCGGTCCCTCAAAAAGGATGAAAGCCAGATAAGGGCTGAGCCTCCTATGCCCGCCGCCTTGACACGGGAAAGCAAGATGGAATGATCCACCGTGTCAAAAGCGGCGGACAAGTCAAGGAGGACCGGCACCTGAGATCTGCCCATGTCCATGCCCTCTCTGAGGGTGTCTAATACTGACACCACCACTGACTCTGTCGAGTGCTTGGGCCGAAACCCAGCCTGACACGGAGCCAGCCTCCCATTCTCCTCAGCAAAGGAGCTGAGCACAGATGTAACATGTCGCTCAAGCACCTTTGCCAGAAAGGGGAGGAGGGAGATGGGGCGATAGTTGGCCATCACAGAGGGGTCGGCTCCTGGCTTTTTCAAAATGGGGACGATGGAAGCAGCTTTTAGCGATGGAATGACAACCCCTCGAGCCAATGAGTCGTTAAGGAAGCCCAGAGGAGGCAGGGAACAGACAGTATAAACCTGCCGTAAGATGTGTGCCGGGCATATGTCGGAAGGGGAACCGGATTTAATTTTGGGAAGGAGGGACAGGAAAAGTTCTTCAGAAAGAGGAGGAAAGGAATTGAGCAAGGCTTGGGCGGGGGGAGGCAGGGGGTCAACAAAAAAAGAAGATGGGGGGGGGATGTTGGATTTGATTGTCGAAATTTTTTCGACAAAGTAAAGATTCAGTGAATCACAGAGTTTCAGATCCCACTGCAGAGCACGTATAGGCAATCTGGCATGATGCACCAGCAGGATGCAGGAGGCCCAGCAGCCTCAGGGTCATTCTCACCGAACACCGGGATGGAGGCTGAATCATCGGTATCATATGTAAATGTACAGGAATTTATATAGCGCAAATCACCGAGCGGTTTCTAAGCGCTTGCTTAGGGAACCCGTCCTGGTATTCCCCTGTGAGATAACCCTGGCAGGGTATCCGCAAGGTGAAAGCCAGGCATCCCGCCGCGAGGGGCCGTTGTGGAGATTAAGCAAGCTATTGCCCAGAGTCGCAGAGTGTGAACCCGTGAATCGAGTAGGCACCGGAGCGAGAATTGTCGAGTCCATGGACATTTTAGGACTCAAGACCCCGCCGAGCCGGGAATTGAACCCTGGTCCCGGGCTGACCTCTGCTCTCAGGTCTGCCTCCTCTAACCAGTGAGCCACACTTCTCCACCATAGCCCCAATATACTGGACTTGCTACTAGGGAGGATAGACCCAAAACTGTGCTGTGTCCAGAACCGCTCCGATGAAAAGGAGCTTATCGGATGGAATCAGGTGTGACTTCAGCACGTTAACTGAGAACCCCAGCAAATGCAGGAAGTCCGTCGTAGTCTGGATGTGGAAGCCTTCAACAGCCAGTCGTCGAGAAAGGGGAAGACTGGAACCCCTGACCTGCGCAGATGAGCTGCGACCACCGCCATCACTTTCGTGAACACCCGGGGGAGGGGCTGGTAAGGTCAAAGGGGAGCGTGGTAAACTGAAAATGCGTGTGGCCCACCGTGAACCGTAGGTATTGCCGGTGGGCAGGCAAGACAGGGATGTGAAAGTAAGTGTCCTGCAAGTCCAACGCTACCATCAAATCTCCAGGGTCGAAGGCAGATAAGACCTGAGCCAAGGTTAACAACTTGAACTTCTCCTTTCGGAGAAAGCGGTTGATGTCCCTGAGGACTAAGCTAGGATGCAGGCCTTTGTCCTTCTTGGGTACCAAGAAGTAGTGGGAGTAGCAACACCGACCTACTTCTGGCACAGGGACGCATTTGACAAAGAGATCCATAACTTCCTGGAAGAGAAGGGCCAAATGATCCTCCGACATGGGATGAAATCACCACACACTGCATGACCCTTACGCACTCCGCTGCTTGCGGAACTCCGCGTAGACCGCCAGAGTTTTTTTGTCACTTTGCGGAGTTCCTCACTGAGGAACTCCGCATAAGCTTAATCTTATCATGAAAAAACTAGATATAAGGCATATGTTAAGAAACAAGGGTGAGTAGAAACCTTTGGGCAATTAGTTGATTTTTGCAAGCACTAACACTTCTCTGTGTCAAGTAAAGACCTTGAGAGTTGTGTAACTTTCAGATACTCAAATTGTGGATTCTGTTGCAATGAAAAAAATTTCCAGGCCTGAAATTTCTTTGGAGGTTGCATGCAGGCAGCCTAAGATATCCTGCAAGAGTTTCTTGATGAATTCTATTGCAACTACAATATCTGCTCTCTCATGTAAAGTCAGGTTGTTAGAAGCTTTTCTGCAACTCAAGATACACCTTACTTTTCACCTGGTGTGGATGCATTGCTCATGTTTAGTGATATCTCCTTTCTGAGTATAACGTTTCTGGCTTTCCCCTCCTGTATATGGCTTTAGTCCAGTGTGAATTCTCTCATGTGAAATGACATTGTATTCAAGACTAAACCTTATCTGACATTCAGAATACACATAAGTCTTTTTTCCCCCGTGTGAGTTCGTTCATGTCAAGTGAGAAGTAATTTGTAGCCAAAACATTGCTTGCATTTCGAGCACTCATAAGGTTTTTCCCCAGAGTGAGATCGCTCATAAAGCATAACACTGTCTTTCAGATTCAACCTTTTATGGCATAAGGATTTTCTCTAGTGTGGAGCTTTGCATGGTGAAATAGCGTTTTTTCTGCAGCTTTTCTGGCATTCAGAGCACTCTTAAGGTTTTTCATCAGTATGGAGTCGCTTATGGTTAGTGAGGCTGTGCCTATCAAATAGAAATTTCTGGCATTCACAGAAATTGGTAATGTTTGTCCCCCGTGTGCGTCTGCTCATGTAGAGTGAGATTGAGTTTAAAATGTATGCTTTTCTGGCATTCGGAGAACTGATTATTTTGATGGTGTGTTTTCTTATGGCGCTAGTAACCATCTCTACCTCTGAATCTTTCCTGACATTTAGAGCACTGATACATTTTTTTCTCTTGTGTGGATTTTCACATGACCAGTGAGATGAGATTTTTGGCTGAAACATTTTTGGCATTCAGAGCACTGATAAGGCTTTTCTCCAGTGTGGATTCTTATATGCATAGTGAGACTGCTTTTTACACTGAAACATTTCTGGCATTCAGAGCACTGAAAAGGTTTTTCCCCAGTGTGGATTCTTGTATGTTGAGTGAGTCTTATTTTGTCACTGAAACATTTCTGGCATTCAGAGCACTGATAAGGTTTTTCCCCAGTGTGGATTCTTATATGCTTAGTGAGACTGCATTTGTTTATGAAACATTTCTGACATTCAGAGCACTGATACGGTTTTTCCCCTGTGTGGATTCTTATATGCACCGTGAGAGAGCGTTTTTCACTGAAACATTTCTGGCATTCAGAGCACTGATAACGGTTTTCCCCAGTGTGGATTTGTATGTGCCGTGTGAGACTACTTTTTGTACTGAAACATTGCTGGCATTCAGAGCACTGATAAGGTTTTTCCACAGAGTGGGTAAATGCATGTTGATATAGAGTCGCTTTGAAACTAAACCTTTTCTGGCATTCAGTGCATTGATAAGGTTTTTCCCCAGTGTGGAATCTCAAATGTGCAGTTAGAATAGATTTACGGTTGAAATGTTTTGGGCATTCAGAGCACTGATAAGGTTTTTCCCCAGTGTGGAATCTCAAATGTGCAGTTAGAAGTGATTTAAGTTTGAAATGTTTTGGGCATTCAGAACACTGATAAGGGTTTTCCCCAGTGTGGATTCTTGTATGTTCAGTGAGTGTGCTTTTGTAACTGAAACATTTCTGGCATTCAGAGCACTTAAAAGGTTTATACCCAGTGTGGGTTCTTATATGCCGAGTGAGACTGCTTTGGACACTGAAACATTTCTGGCATTCAGAGCACTGAAAAGATTTTTCCCCAATGTGGGTTCTTATATGCAAAGTGAGACTCCTTTGGTCACTGAAAGATTTCTGGCATTCAGAGCACTGATAAGGTTTTTCCACAGAGTGGGTTAATGCATGTCGAAATAGGCTTGGTTTGTTACAAAAACTTTCCTGGCATTCAGAGCACTGATAAGGGTTTTCCTCAGAGTGGATTCTCATATGTTCAGTGAGTTTAGATTTACGGCAGAAACTTTTTTGGCATTCATCGCACTGGTAAGGTTTTTCCGCAGAGTGGGTTAAAGCATGTTCATATAGAGTCGCTTTGACACTAAACCTTTTCTGGCATTCAGAGCACTGATAAGGTTTTTCCCCAGTGTGGATTCTCATATGCTCAGTGAGATAAGATTTACGCCTGAAATGTTTTTGGCATACTTTGCACGGAGAGTGGTTTTCCCCAGTGTGGATTCTCATATGCTCAGTGAGATAAGATTTACGCTTGAAACTTTTTTGGCATACTTTGCACTGAGAGTGGATTCCCCCAGTGTGCATTATGTCAAATTCTGTGAGATAAGATTTATGGCTGTGTCTATTTTGGCACATGTAACTTTTCCCCCCAAATTAGGTTATTTTGCTTTGATTGAGGCGGTTTTGAACACTGAATTTGTTCTCACAGCCAGTGTTTTTATAAGGTGTATTCCTAGAGTTAATATCTCTACATTTAGTTTTCTCTTGCTTATATGCCACGGTAAGAGGGAACCCGATTTTAGAGTCAGGCTTGTTTAGATAATGTTCAGCATTTATCTCTAAAAGAAATTGTGTGTATTCTTCTTAACACTTCAATTGAGCAAACTATGTCTGGAAGCAGCTCTGTAACACCTGTTGAAATGTTTCTAGCAGATAATAGTCTTTAGGTTATGGCCTCTCCGGCATCAACTTATTTTGTGACTGAAGACTTTCTCAAATTTATTTGTATAGGTTCTTAATAATGCAGTGATAAGGTGTTAGTCTGATATTTAATAATTAAGCTGATAAGTACCTTTTTGCACTGATGTAATGGCAGTAACTGAGGGCGTTAGAACGTGCACAGTACTATTGTGGATCACGAGTCTCAGAACATCAGTTCCTTTTACCCTTTCTATGTTTGGTGTAAGGTTAAGATTTGTAGTTCTGAAGACGAAGATTTATTTACATTAGCTATAGCGCAACTGTGCTCATTTAATCCATTTTTATATTTAACAGTTTTACATATTACTCACGCACAGCAGATAATGTTGAGGCGATTTACATAGAATTACAGAACAGTACACAATAAAAAGGAAACAATCTTAGATTGTTATGAACACAATAAAGTGGTGACTTTTTAAGGTTTTCGCAAGAGTGAGCAGAGTGGGTCGTGGTTTTCTACCCAGAGGCAGATAGTCTCAAACTTGCGTAACTGGTTAAAAACGGTGTTGAACAAAGGTGATTTTCCAATATTTCGGTTGTTAACGTGTCAGCTTCGGAGTCTTCTTTCAGCGTCTTTTCTTTGATGGTCTTCAGAAGAAACCTTTTGTTATAACTTTCTTTTATGCAGTGTGTGCTTCCTCTCTGGAATTACATGATGTTTTAGATGAACGTTATTCTGTGCACAGATATGGCTTTGTTCTGGGTTAATGAAATACTAAATTAGAGATATCACTTACAGTATAGTACTTTACTCAGCTCCCACTTCCTCGCCACACCTAGATTTTGGAAATTGTTTAAACGTAGAAGGCAGGATGACCTTCAGTTTTTCAAAATAATCCTTCTTATGGCACTGACTTCAGTTGCCTGGTGCTAAATCTTGCTTTCTTCGTCAGTACTTTCAATCACCTATAGTATTAAAATTAAATAGTTAATACATGAAAATTTCCAAAAATATAATTTACAAGCCATATCAATGCAGAGTTGCAGAATTTTGAAAATGTTGAGCTGTTTTTCAGACAGAGCAGAGTGTCGAATGGTAGCCTGAGAGTACTTGGATGTAGGAGTGAGGATTTATAGAATTGTCAACATTTTATTAAGCTCACAAAGGATACATGTACCCTATGGAGTTGCAACATAGAATCCCAAAGGCAGATATGAAAGTCATATGGACTGGCACCAAACAGATATTAAAAACATATACACTATTAATTAATTTGTAATGCATATTTCTGGGAAGGGAATGACTCCTCCACGGACAACAGGCATTTTCCCCTGCCCTGAGTTACCACCTACTTGTATCTGGTATCCTGACTTTTGAGTTTGGCCTCTGCCGCACGCAAATCTATTGTGTATTGCGAGGACTATGCCTAGACATATCCCTCAACTATAGTCCAGAGTATGAATCAAGGGCAATGAAATTAAGGCGTACTTTCATGTGTTCATTTTATTCCATCTGATTATCCTTTGTTAGGTTTTTCGGCACCTGGATGTACCGGGTGCAGAAAAACAGGACACCATTTTTTTCCAGACAGGAAAATTAGACTGAATTTTTCTGCCACCCCAGTATTGTGCAACTTCTAACAAGGGACTATGAGAGGTCTTGGACCGGTCCTGTGACCTTGAGGGTCACACCAAGTGTGCCCTTATTTAAGCTAGAGGACTGGCATGGGTTTACCAGATAGAGCGGTGGTGGCAATGCACCCTGTTGTAAGGATCAATAGCCTGATGAGATCTTTGCATCATGGTCAGTGTAGTGGCTTCCTACTGACACACCCATGTAATGTTCCATTTCTATACCTGTGCCCAGATTTTGCGATAACATCAAGTGCATGTTTAGGGTGTTGGTGTGCGTAGCATAAATGCAATGTGAGAGTGCGACAGAGTAAACCGCATCTCCTGCCTGCCAGTTGTGTATACAAGTGGGACCATCTATCCCTTTTTATACCCTAGTTCAAAGTCCTCTGTTACCAAGGAATAAAATGCTCTACAAAGTATTCAGGTGCCTGCTGTGACACCAGGGATGGTGTCAGCCTGACAGTTTATCTAAGTTGAAGGGACATCACCTGCAGGCTGAATTACTTAATGGAGAAGCTGTGTACCTGTCCTGAAGAGCCTAGAAGTCAGTCTGCCTAGAAGCCTGGCTGTCTGGTAAGAAAGGGAAGGGAGGACAAGGCTGTCCTGGAAGAGGCAAGGTTCGACATATCCTCGTTATCTGTAAGGCAGGCCGGAAAGCCATCCAGCAGGACCAGCTAGTCTGAGGGACTCCCCCCCCCCAGCCCCGCCAAGACTCTCCCAACAGTTCAAGCCAAAAAATAAAACTCTACGACAAAGTGATTGTTGAGGCCCAGTTGGACGATTGTGTGCTGCCAACAGGCCCATTCAAGGTTGCATTTGCCAAATTCCTAACACAACAGGGTCTAAATCTACTGGCTTCCTGGAGAGCATGTGTTGGGCCTTTAGCTGCTGAATTTCTGACTACTCTGTGTCAGAGGCCCATGAGGGACTACAACTACGCCAGTGTCAAACACCCGGTCTGAGCTTACGCCTGTGGTCCAGCCGGCCACAGTGTGGGCTCAATTGCTGACAGTCAGGCCTCCAGAGGGCTTGCACTTACCGACAGGCCAGGTGTGACTGCTACCTTGGGACTGCTGATTTTCAGGCAAAGGCAAAGAAAAGACAGAGTGGGTGCCCTACTGTATGCAGCCTTACATCCAGGACAAAAGCTCTCCACAAAAGCCTGCTGGTGGGTCACTGCTCTCTCGAGTGTTCGGGTGTGCCATTCAAGTGCCGGGAAACAGGAAAGAGACCCATACAAGACTGACTCATCCTGTGGAAGGATAAGGCACTTACGACAGAGCATATACGCATTGGGGTGACTGGAGTGACAGAACTGCACCTATACTATATTCATGATACTCCTAAATTCCCCTAGAGGGGAAGAGGGTATCAGAACCGGACACACCTGTCTACAGCACATGGTAGTCTGGCATGCCTGCACCATCCTTTCACCCATAAAGTTGATTTTAGATCTGTTACGCACATAGCAGGGGGAATCTCAGACCATTCGCTGGTGGAGGTGCAACTGGATGGTCCGGTTATGGACTTCATCCTACCCCCAAGGGTTGATCCGTGATATTTAAAAGACAAGACGTTCAAAGCTTGTATGAGAGATAGAGCAGAATTCTATTTTAAGGAGAACGGGCGGCCTGTTGAATCAGCTTGCATGCTATAGGGTGAATTTAAGGCAGTGATTCGAGGCCAGACACAAGCCTTGATTGGGAGAATGTCGAAGGAACGTAAATTGAAGTGCGAAGCTCAGGACAAGGAATGTGCTTTCCTGGAGGTTCGGTTGGGAAGTGGGGAATCAGTTTCTCTCCCATTACACCATCAACTGAAGCAGCACACATTAAGAGCAGTAATGGAAAATAGCTGGCACTCATACGCTGACTACCCAGCATTGTCTATATGATGTCGGTGATAAAGCCAATGAGTTGCTTGCATGGTTAGAGAGACAAGACAAAGGACGGAACTGGATCCTTGAGGACACTGACAACAAGGGGACAGAAATACTGGGAGAGACTTCCTGAAAGACCTGACCCTGTCAATGCTAACGAATGAGGATCGAGACGCACTAGACCAAGACCTGACAGTAGACTAAATCAATAAGACAATAGGAACCTTGAAAACAGGGCAAGCGACGGGGCCTGATGAGCTCCCATTAGAATTATATAAAAGCATGATGGATAAAATCAGGGAATACCTCCAGAGTAGGTTTCAGACTGCCTGTAAATAAGGGTGTCTCCCAGAGCACCAAAGAAGGTCTGAGGTGGCGGTCATCCCAACAAGCAGTAAAAATGCAATAGGTCTCGGATTTATTTGAGTTAGAGCTAATGGCATTGTAAATGGCAATGTCTTTTAGCCATGTGTTATGGAGTGTATGCATGTAACCTGGTGACCCGATTTGAGGAGCTGATTGCACAGACCCGATATCACTGTTTTTGCTTGTTTCTAGAGAATCAAACTGTAGAGCACACTGACCACATTGGGAAGGGTTCTAATCTAGGCAGGGGGGGGGGGGAAGGGTAAGAGGAAGTTGTGAATAGGGAAGGGGGATGGGTGGGGTGTCATGGGAGTTTAATTGCGTTCAAGAAAGTTTTTGCGACAAGCGATGGGCAACGTCACAGTGTCCATACAAGTGGAGGTTGGGACCTCCCGATCCTCATGACTGACAAAAAACGAGTTCCATGGGTTGGGCACTGTGAGACGTCGTACATCGTTATTATACAGTTTGGGGCCATGGCAGGAAGTTGAGTTAGGGTACTGTTGATTTGGTTTCCAAGGACATAAAGAAAGTGTTTTCTAAAATGATTGGATATGTTTCACGCAGGTATGGATTAATATCGTGCTACTGATATGTTGCTATGTAGCGCTGCCGGCCTCCGGGTTGTGGATTCACAGCTGTGTATTCTATGTGATGTGAAATAAAGGTTTTTGAAACTTAAAAAAAAAATGGTGGCATGCTGTACTCACTCACACTCTGCCGCACTCACTCCCACTCTGCCCTCAACACGCTGCCCTCAACACGCTGCCCTCAACACGCTGCCCTCAACATGCTGCCCTCAACATGCTGCCCTCAACACGCTGTCCTCAACACGCTCCCCTCTGCAAGCCCTTAACACTCTGCCCTCTGCACGCCCTCAACACTCTGCACTCACACACACTCTTCACGCCCTCAACATGCTGCCCTCAACACGCTGCCCTCAACACGCTGCCCTCAACACGCTGCCCTCAACAAGCTGCCCTCAACACGCTGCCCTCAACACTCTGCACTCACACACACTCTGCACACCCTTAACACGCTGCCCTTAACACGCTGCCCTCAACACGCTGCCGTCAACATGCTGCCCTCAATACTCTGCCCTCTGCATGCCCTCAACACCCTGCCCTCTGCACGCCCTCAACACTCTGCCCTCTGCACGCTGCCCTCTGCGCGCCCTCAACATGCTGCCCTCTGCATGCCCTCAACACGCTGCCCTCTGCACGCCCTCAACAGTCTGCCCTCACACACACTCTGCACGCCCTCAACACGCTGCCCTCAACACGCTGCACTCACACACACTCTGCACGCCCTTAACATGCTGCCCTCAACACGCTGCCCTCAACATGCAGCCCTCAACATGATGCCCTCAATACGCTGCCCTCAACACTCTGCCCTCAACACTCTGCCCTCAACACTCTGCCCTCAACACTCTGCCCTCAACACTCTGCCCTCTGCACGCCCCCAACACTCTGCCCTCTGCACGCCCTCAACACTCTGCCCTCTGCATGCCCTCAACACGCTGCCCTCTGCACGCCCTCAACATGCTGCCCTCTGCATGCCCTCAACACGCTGCACTCTGCACGCCCTCAACACGCTGCCCTCTGCACGCCCTCAACACTCTGCCCTCAACACTCTGCCCTCAACACTCTGCCCTAAATACTCTGCCCTCACACACACTCTGAGCGCCCTCAACACGCTGCCCTCAACATGCTGCCCTCAACACGCTGCCCTCAACACTCTGCCCTCAAGACTCTGCCCTCAAGACTCTGCCCTCAACACTCTCTGCACTCAACACTCTCTGCCCTCAACACTTTCTGACCCTGCCCCAGCTCAGCGCCCCTCTGTGTCTGCAAGAACCATGTCCTAGAAGCTGACTGACCCTGCCCCAGCCCAGCGCCCCTCTGTGTCGCAAGAACCATGCCCTGGGAGCAGACTGACCCTGCCTAAGCCCAGCGTAGACACAGAGAAGAGGCTGACAGGGAGAGCTCCGTGCTCTAAATACATATTTGGAATTTTTGCAGTTTGCCAACTCCAGCTGGAAAGCAAGCGCCGGCTCCAAGTGCTCTTGTTATTCAGTTCATAGACAGCTAAGCGGCCCAATTTGCTGACATAAATCATGGGCATGAAATGTATCCAGTCTCTCAATTAAAAGTTTTAAATATAATTTAAATATAATATACGAGTCTATCTCTCAGCACCCCTGCCTACTTGATCTCATAACAGATATTAGTATGCCCGATACGAGAGCAACTCGCAACAAAAAACAGAAGCCGCAAAGAAAAAGAGAAAGAAACATAATCGTAAACCGCCGGCGAGTGGTGCATGCGCGCGCGCCACTGCCACCATATGTCTTGAATTATCTCCGCCGTGAAGGCTGAGATAATTGAAGATATATGGCCTTCTGATGCACGTAACAGACACCAATAGGCCATAGGCGGAGCTACTCGACCGCCTATGGCCTATTGCGTGTTGTGTTTCTAAAGCACACGCACACAAAGGCCAATAGCAATGCACGTAGCATAAAAAAACACAAAAAACCACGAGCAGCCTGGAATTCGTTAGGTACGTTTTCGGAAGCCCTGAGAAAAGGACTCTTAGGCCAGTGGGACGGTAGGCCCGAGCCCTAAAAAGGACGAACCAGCAACTCAGTGTGGGTCTTATAGGCCTATCTCCCCGCTTAATATTGAGACTAAGGTCCTTGCGAACGCCCTGGCGATCTGCCTGCGGACAGTATTGCAACAGTGGTTCATCCTGATCAATCAAGCTTTATGCCACACCAGGGAACGCGCTTAAATCTCCGACACCTTAATGGAGTACCATATGCAATAGGGGATTCCTTTGCTGAAACAATGGCGCTGCTGTTAAGCTCTTGTATGTGGCCCCTGTAGCGTGCATGCGTGTCAATAATACAGTCTACCGAGTCTTTGCCGTCCGACAGGGATGTTCCTTGTCTCCTATGATCTTCACACATGTTTGGGTTCACCAGGACCTCTCATATGGGGTATTCCAGTTGATCAGGAGTGGGATGTGAGAATCTCCGTCTACTCAGGACGTTTTGTTATATGACACGTAGCCAGCCTTCTCGAGTGAATGAATCCTACACATTTTTCACATACTTGGAGATTATTCAGGATATAATATTAACTGGAAGAAGTCCTTAATATTCCTGCTGGTGGCAGGGACCCTGCGGCTGCACTCTAGGTGCACAGTTAGGGTGGCACTACATAGCTTTAAATATTTGGTTGTGTTCATTACAAGAGAGCACAGGCAGGAACATACTCCCGTAATTAGATCTTCGCTGGGATGCCCCACACTTGCGGGCGCTCCCGCTCTCCTTACTGGGCTGGGTGGCCCTATTTAAAGTGATGACCCTCCAGGGTCTCCTGTACATTGTGCAAAAAATGTCCTTTAAGATCCCACCAGACATTTTTTTTCAAAAGATAGTCTGAGAACTTCGCCTCCTGTTGTGGGATGGTGGCACGTCACACTGAGTAAGTTGCAGAGGGGAGTTTATTAAGGTGGACTGGCGGTCCGGAGCATTCACAAGTATTACTGGGTCACGCAGCTGGTGGCAGTCAACAACTGGGTTGTTGCGGACTGTGAGGATCCTTCTTACCGGGTAGATAGATTGGCCATGGGCAAGAGAGGTTACCCCACCCCGGTGCTGTATCGAAAAAAGTATGAGTGCTCCCTAACTACTCATACCTAAACATTGGTAAAGGTGTGGAAAGAGGCTACCAAGTGTTTAGGCTGAGAAGGTAAGCTGACTAAAATTACTCCACTGTATGATGGTGATCTCGTAAGTGCAGCGGGAGGATTGCAGGGCTTCAAAAATGGGGATTGATTAGCTTAGAGCGGCCGGGCGATGTGTGAGGCGACAGGCACTTGTGTCCTTCACGATCCTACAACAAAAGTATGAATTAGGTGACTAAAAACGGTTCAATCAATCATATCAATCATAGGCATTTATACCGCGCACTACTCACCCGGAGGGTCTCAAGGCGCTATGGGGGGGGGGTCCGCTCCTGCTCGAACAGCCAGGTCTTGAGCTTCTTCCTGAAGGAGAGGTGGTCTTGGGTCAGGCGTAGGTCGGTCGGGAGGGAGTTCCAAGTCTTGGCGGCCAGGTGGGAGAAGGACCTTCCTCCTGTTGTCGCTCTGCGGATGCGGGGGACGGCTGCGAGGGCATGATTGGTCGAGCGGAGATGGCGTTTGGGAGCGTAGAAGTTGAGGCGGCTGTTGAGGTAGGTCGGGCCTTGGTTGTGTAGGGCTTTGTGTGCGTGGGTGAGGAGCCGGAAGGTGATTCTTTTGTTGATCGGGAGCCAGTGCAGGTCTCTCAGGTGTCTGGAGATGTGGCTTCGTCTGGGACGTCGAGGATGAGTCTCGCCGAGGCGTTCTGGATCCGCTGGAGTCTTTTCTGGAGCTTGGCGGTGGTTCCGGCGTGGAGGGCGTTGCCGTAGTCCAGTCGGCTGGTGACGAGGGCCTGGGTGACCGTCTTCCTGGTCTCGGTGGGGATCCAACGGAAGATCTTACGTAGCATGCGCAGGATGTTGAAACAGGACGAGGAGGTGGCGTTGACTTGTCTGGTCATGGAGAGGGAGGAGTCCAGGATGAAGCCCAGGTTGCGTGCGTGGTCTGTCGGTTTGGGTGTGTTGCCCAGGGCGGGGGGCCACCAGGAGTCGTCCCAGGCGGAGGGTGAGGAGCCCAGGATGAGGACTTCCGTCTTGTCTGTGTTCAGTTTCAGGCGGCTGGTCGTCATCCACTCGGCCACGTCTTTCATCCCTTCGTGTAGGTTGGCTCTGGCGGTGGCGGGGTCGTTGGTCAGGGAGAGGATCAGCTGGGTGTCATCGGCGTAGGAGATGATGTTCAGGTTGTGTTGGCATGCGATGGCTGCAAGGGGGCTCATGTAGACATTGAAGAGGGTGGGGCTGAGCGAGGAGCCTTGGGGAACGCCGCAGATGACTTCCGTGGCTTCTGATCTGAATGGGGGCAGGCGAACTCTCTGTGTCCTTCCGGCGAGGAAGGAGGTGATCGATTCCGACGTTGCTGAGGCGCTGCACTAGGGTGCGGTGGCAGACAGTGTTGAATGCCGCGGAGAGGTCCAGTAGGATGAGGGCCGCTGTTTCTCCGTTGTCCAGCAGGTTTCGGATGTCGTCGGTGGCAGCGATGAGGGCGGTCTCGGTGCTGTGGTTGGCCCGGAAGCCTGACTGAGATGGGTCGAGGGATCCAGTCGTCTCGAGGAAGGCTGCCAGTTGCTTGTTGACGGTCTTCTCGATGACTTTGGCTGGAAATGGGAGGAGCGAGATGGGGCGGTAGTTCTTGAGTTCGGTGGGGTCCGCCGTTGGTTTCTTTAGTAGAGCGCTGAGTTTGGCGTGCTTCCAGCTCTCAAGGAAGGTGGCGTGTCGAAGGAGGTGTTGATGATGTCCCGCAGGTGGGGTGCGATGACAGCGTCGGCCTTGTTGAAGACGTGGTGAGGGCAGGGGTCGGTTGGAGATCCGGAGTGGATGGAGTTCATCGTGCGGATGGTGTCTTCGAGGTTGATCGGTGTCCAGGCGTTGAGGGTGGTGGTGGGGGGCGTTGGTGCGGTCGTGGGGAGCGTTGTTTGTGTGCTGAAGCTGTTGTGCATGTTAGCGATCTTGTTGTGGAAGTAGGAGGCGAGGGAGTTGCAGAGGTCTTGCGACGGGGTGATGTCGTTGATTCCGGCGTTGGGGTTGGAGAGCTCTCTCACGATGTTGAAGAGTTCCTTGCTGTTGTGTGCGTTGTTGTCCAGCCGGTCCTTGAATGCTGTTTTCTTGGTGGCGTGGATCAATTGATGGTGCTTTCGGGTGGCGAGCTTGAGGGTGGCCATGTTGTCCGGTGTTGGGTCTCTTCTCCAGGCTTTCTCTAGGGCACGGCAGTTCTTCTTGGAGCTCTTGAGTTCGTCGGTGAACCACGGGGCCTTCTTGCTTCCGAGTCTGCTGGGCGGGGTCCTCAGAGGGGCGAGTTGGTCCGCGCAGGTGCAGATCCATTTCGTGAGGTTGTCGGCGGCTTGGCTGGGGTTCGCTGAGCTGGCGGGAGGGTGCTGGCTCAGGGATGCGGCGAGTTGGTCGGCTGTGATCTTGTTCCAGCTTCTTCGTGCAGCCTGTTGCTGGTGGTGGTGGACCGTGGTTCTTCTGAAGGTGAAGTGGATGCAGCTGTAGTCCGTCCAGTGGAGTCCAGTGGCGTGGCTGAAGGTGATGTCTTTGCTGGACGAGAAGACGGCGTCGAGTGTGTGTCCGGCGAGGTGGGTGGGGGTGGTCACCAGCTGCTTGAGTCCGAGGGTGGCGAGGTTGTCAAGCAGGGTGGTGGTGTTGTGGTCGTTGTTGTTCTCCAGGTGGAAGTTGATGTCCCCGAGGAGGATGTAGTCGGCGGAGGGGAGGGCGTGCGGGCTGATGAAGTCGGCGATGTCTTCGCTGAATTGAGTGCGTGGTCCCGGGGGTCGGTAGATCAGGGTGCCCCTGAGGGTGGTCTTGGGGTCGGTGTGGATCTGGAAGTGCAGGTGTTCGGCGGTTGTCAGGGTGTCGTCGGTGTTGGTCGAGATGCGGATGCTGTTCCTGTGGATGATGGCGATACCTCCTCCAGTCTGTTTGTCGCGGTCTCTCCGGAAGATCTTGTAGCCCTCTGGGATGGCGATGGCGATGTCGGGCGCTGAGGAGGCGTTCATCCAGGTTTCCGTGAGGAAGGCGACGTCAGGAGCTGTGGTGTCGAGGAGGTTCCAGAGTTGGACGGCGTGTCTGTGGACGGAGCGGGTGTTGAGCAGGATGCACTTGAGGTGGTTGCTGCTGGTGTTCGGCTGGGTGGGCGCTGATGCAGTGCAGGTCCGGATGCAGGTGAACTTGCAGGGCTGGCAGGTGAAGGGTCCGTGGGTGCATCTCGGGGTGGCTCGGTAGCATCCAGGGGTTCGGCCGGTGTTGAGTGCGTTGAGGGTGGCAGCGTCGTACGTCCGGCGGGTGGGCTGGGGTCTGCGGGGGCCAGGGGTCATGGAACTGGGCGCGGTCCAGGAGCGGACGGGCGTAGACGGGCTTACCTTTGGCGCACCTTCGGCGCTCAATCGGTGCTCCCGCTGCGCGCGTCCGCTGCGCGGTCGCTCTGGGGGCGTCATAAGAGGGGAGCCGGGAGGGAGGGTCTGCGGGGAGGCGGGGAACGCGGGAACCAATCAGCAGGCGGGGGGGGCGGGGTCTCGTGGGAAACCGGCGGGAAAAGCCTGAGGGCTCGGCGGCGGCCCTGCGGTGGCTTGGGCGGCGCTGGGGCGGCTCTGCGGCGGCCCTGCGGCGGCTGGGGCGACGTGCAGTGCGAGGCTCAGGCAGCAGCTAAGGAGGAGCAGGCGGGGGTGTGGGGGCGACCAGGCCAACTGTTCTGACATTTGCAGGTGGCCACGCTCTGCAAAGTCACATTCGGGAAGGGGGGCAGTTGCCTGATGCATCCCTACTGGAGGACCAGCTGCTAACTAATCCCCTGACCGAAAAAGCAATCTCAACCATCTATAGGAAGTTGATCTACAATTCTCTGGATGCCTTGGGGACGCGGAGAGCTGTGTGGGAGAGGGATCTAGGCAAGCTTGGCGATGGCGATTGGGTTGAGGCCATTCAGGGTGTCAGGGAGTTGGCAATTAGAAGTAATTTTTGTCTAATTTAACTAAATATACTGATACTGCCAATTCTATTAAAGGGCAGCTTGAACTCAGAGCTCAACAACAGACTCGATTGAATAAATGACCAGCACACTGCTTATCTTGCCAAGACACAGGTACTTTGTAAATCTCTTTTTATTCAACTAGTGCTCAATCGATAGTGTTGACACCGAAAATACGGTGCACATTAGTGAGAGTGATTAGACCAAAAACACAAAGTCTGCAAATATAGAGTGAGTAACATAGCTTGGCTTGTCCTGACACTCCCTGGCCAAATCCCACTACATAAAACTAGATTGCCCTTTATCGAAGGCAGGTAGTCCTCCCAAGGTTCTGGAGGTCGCTGGGCTGCAAGACGACTTGACTTTTGGTTCTGGATCATCCAGGGATGCAGACAGGCCAGTAGGACTGGGACCAAGACAATAGTTCTCTACAGATCCTCACCAGCAGAGAAGGCTGCAGTGCCCGGCTCATCTTAGGTCGTCAAGAACTGAAATTCAGGGTCTGGGGATGCCACCTAAAATCTTGATTTAAGGGTGTTACAAGGGAGTGACAGGTAGAGTCTAATGGGCCCCTTTCCTGGGGTGTCTATACCCTCTATCATGCCCACCTCCTGTGGGAAGGGGACACAGTCCTAGCCCTGATTGGATAAGTCCCATCATCTTCCCATCTTCAGCACCTGAGGGGTGGAGTTGACAGAGGGTGCGGTGGCGCACCTCCTGCTCTATCTAAGGTTTCCCACCTGTCCTTGCGCCTAAAAGGGGGTGAGGCCAGGATGATCGCTTGCTCCCTCTAACAGAAGAGGCTGGGGTTGCATTACCAGGGTGGCAAGGCCTTTGAAAATCCCTGCCACAGATGGCTCTGCCTGACCAGGGAGAGGTGTGAATATCTCCACCCAGGAAAGGCATTGTTATCAACCTCAAAATGCACAGGCACTCTCTCCATGAGGACAGAACACTGTCTGGTGGTAGCAGGCTGGCTCAGGCCAGTCGGTGACCACACTAAGGATTGGTAGATCTTAGGGGACCCCTCTAAGGGGGATGTATGACGTTACCACGCATACTTTTACAACGCATACCTTTACAACGAAACTATAACAACGCAAGTACCTTTACAACGCATGCCTTTACAACGCATGCCTTTACAACGCAGAGGGTCGTGGACCTTGGTCAGCGGACTCGATAATTCTCGCTTCGGTGCTTACTCTAATCAGGGGTTCCACTCGGCAACTCTGGGCATTAGCTTGCCTAATCTCCACAACGGCCCCACCAATTCCGGGGAGGCCTGGCTCCACCTTGGGGACTCCCAGCAAGGGACCATCCCACAGGGAAAGCCAGGACGAGTTCCCCAGAGTTATACAGCGCCGGGACGCCCCGTTGCTGGGGCAGCTGTGCGCTTTACAAGTATACTACCTTTACATTTACATTTACAACGCAATGCCATTACAACGCAAAAAAAGGTAAGTATATAATATAGTGTACTTTAATTTTTTTTAATTATTCAAATTTTAATTTACTATTCTAACTCCTGGGGGGAGTAATAGTAGGGTAAGTGCTGGATAGTGTAGGGGTAAAATTTACTATTCTAACTCCAGGGGGGTGTAATAGTAGGGGAAGTGCTGGATAGTGTAGGGGCAAAATTTACTATTCTAACTCCAGGGGGGTGTAATAGTAGGGTAAGTGCTGGATAGTGTAGGGGAATAATTTACTATTCTAACTTCGGGGGGGTCTAATAGTAGGGTAAGTGCTGGATAGTGTAGGGGTAAAATTTACTATTCTAACTCCAGGGGGGTGTAATAGTAGGGTAAGTGCTGGATAGTGTAGGGGTATAATTTACTATTCTAACTCCAGGGGGGTGTAATAGTAGGGTAAGTGCTGGATAGTGTAGGGGTAAAATGTACTATTCTAACTCCAGGGGGGTGTAATAGTAGGGTAAGTGCTGGATAGTGTAGGGGTAACATTTACTATTCTAACTCCAGGGGGGTGTAATAGTAGGGTAAGTGCTGGATAGTGTAAGGGTAAAATGTACTAATTACTTTTTTAATAATTAATATTAAATTAATATTTTATTTAATTATTATGAAAATTTAATTATTTCTTTAAATAAATGTACACTATATTATATACTTACCTATACTTACCTATATTTGCGTTGTAATGGCATTGCGTTGTAAAACCATCTGCGTTGTAAAGGTACTTGCATTGTAATGGTTTAGTTGTAACGGCATTGCGTTGTAAAAGTTGCGTTGTAATGGTTGTATACCCTCTAAGGGGCACCCTGTGTGCAATTTTTAATAAATCGGACACTGCAATCAATGCAGTTTTAATATGCTCAGATGTTTGGTATCAAATATCCCATATTTCAGAGAAACCTTCATGAGGCTGGGGAACTCGTAATGACAAGTGTCCAGCCAATGTGCTTACTATAGAGCTTGCCTGGTCACTTGCAATATTCAGGAATCGACAAGGACATTGCAGTAGATATCCCTAAAGCAGCATGCACTATAAGGCCTGCTAGAGGGGTGTCTTACCTATATCTATGGGCATCGCATACAGGGATGTGTGGCACGTCGACTCTTCAGTTTTGTCTGCACCAAGACACACAGCTGCAGTGGCAGTATGTATGTATGTATGTATGTATGTATGTATGTATGTATGTATGTTTGCATGTGTGTATGTGCGTGGTGAGGGGTCCCTTAGGGTGGCATAATTTGTGCTGCAGCCTTTAGAGACCCTCTTAAACAAGGCCTTTGGTACCAGAGGTAATCTTTTACTAGGCACTTATATGTGAGCTAATGGGGTGCCAACCGTGGAAACGACAGGTACACTTAAGGGAAGGAGATCGGGCTCAGGGGACCTGGTTGGCAGGGACCCTGTCCACTTCCAGTAAATACTATATCATTTTCCGGTTAAAAAGTGAAGGCTAACCATGTCCAAAACAGGCCCTTTCCTACATTAAGACATTTTTCCTAGGACAGCGAAACCTCTACAGCAGGTCTTGCTCACAGTCCTTATACTGTGACTGCCACTACTGGATATTAATCTTGAATTTTTAAAGCAGGGCCAGGATGTGGACAGGAGCCAATGAACAGGAGGGCAACTCACCAGATAATAGAAGTCTTCTGTCTTCACACTCACTTAGAGAGAACAATAACATCCCATGTATTGCAGGACAAAGAGGCCACAACCCTCAGTGAAACACTCACCTTTCAGAGGAGATTCGTTAATAAGAATAAAATGAACATAACAGGTCCCTGGGGACCCCACAGATACACCGTTACTACCAGTACCATAAATGCTTGGGGTCCCGCAGGTAAACCTAACAGTGCTACAAAGTCTTAGGGGCCCTACAGGTAAACCTTTCCTAACCCAGTGCTACAAATGCTATGTGCTCAGTGCAGCAGGACTGGGCGCTCTAGGGCAGCAATTAAGTTGCTTGGCATTCATCTACCCTTAGCTAAGCCACGTGATAAAGGCAGTAGATCAGGATGATTCTCCTCGATCAGAAGTAGCTCTCACTATCGAAAAGGTGAAGACCCTGGTATAACACAAACGCAGACTTGCGGTTAGGCTCTACCACGACATGTAGTAAACTATTAATTTATGTATCTGTAGGATTAGATTGCATTGCAAGTTAATTCTTATGTCAATATTTTCCGCACACAACATACAACATAGATTCCTCACGTGCATACCCTGATGAAGGAGAACCCCCAAAATGAATTGGGGCAGACTGAACTAGAATTTTTACTTGGGGAACAGTGATTTTGAAAGTGATTCTATGAGAATAAATATGCTTAAACTGGAATACAGGTGGATTTGCTCCCAAGGGAAGGAGACATAGATGCACTTTTGCGGGTACAAGCTGTGGAGCAGGAGACACAGACCAGATCTAGTCTAGAGCTATACAAACAACTGTAGCCAAATACATCTCCCTTCTGGAACGCGATGAGTGGATTACATAAATACTACAATAATGAATGAAAAGTACATGGCATGCATAGACAAGGTTTGCTATGTAACCTCTGGACTCCTGTAAACCTAAACAAACACCAGTAATCAGACACTAGGGACATCACCTGAAGCTCCTAAGATTTTCCTTTTGTTTGGTATCTTGTTTTTGGGAGGTGTGTTTTAGGATAAGCTATGTTGGGTGTGTGTGGGGTGTGTCAGGTAGCCCCTGTGGTAGACAATGGGATAGAGGATAAGGAGTGCCATGCCATCCCTTCATATATTTCTCCCCTCCTATATTCACAGTCCCCTTTTACCAGTTGTCCGATTTGCTGTTATCAAGAAGTGGAGAGAGGGGAATCGGCAGGCGGCCCCTTTAAGCCGGAGCTGAGGACGGACATCAGAGGATACACACTTGAAGAAGGCGGGGCGGAGAGCGCGTCAGGTTGCTCAGTAGTTAGTCCAGCTACACGTGGCATGGGAACGCGAGGCGGAAAAACCAGCGGGGAAGACCGGAAAGACAGAGAAGGACTAACAGCCTTACGAGAGAGACAACCAGAGCCCAGGGGAGGTCACAGCTTGTCGGCGAGCAGAACACCCGAACCTGGCGGAGGAGGGAAAGCCGAAGCAGAAGACCAGACCTCACTGAAGGTCGCGGAGTCACCACGCCACGGCCCCGGAAGGACATGGCTCTTCCAGGTGCGTGGGCGTCTTCGGGGCTTTTGGAAAGGGGCTGAGTCAGAGAGGGACGGGAGGGGAGGCTGAGGGGTGAAAGGGACCAAAGGAAAAGGAAATAAGTGAGATGGAAATAAAGACAAGAGCAGAAATCATCGGCTACTCTTTTTGTTTTGGTTGCTCCAACCTCTACACCCTCCCTTGACATTTATGCATGGCTATTATTTATCCCTCACATCCTCCCTTGGCTAAACCATAAAGCAAAAACACTTACCTGGGTCTTTTCCTTCTGTCCGAGGGACGACGGCGGCCGAGGCTCACCTAAGGGACTGATGTGGAAGACCCTGTGGGAAAGAACAATATAACAGAGACAATCAATCATTGTGATTTCCTGTAATACTAATAAAAAGTACATACCAAGAAATTATTCAATGCAGTGTGCTCCTTCTTGACCGACTCTTCTACAACGGGGAGCTACATACTTTCCCTACAGGGATTGGGAGACAGAAACACAAAGACCAACAGACACACACAGACACACACACACGGGAAAGCATAGTAGGAAAACGCTATATACAGTTTTTATACGCTTGCATATGTACATTGTTTTAGAAAGATGGTGGAACAATTTATTCTGTTCAATGTGCTTATTTTGCTAATTACTTTTATCTGCTTCTATTATCATTGCAGTTCGGGTTGGACTGTTCCCATGAGGCACAGGGTCAAGACTGATTTGCATATGGCCATGTCTGAACTGGGGTGGCATGGTGAGCAAAATAATGATGGATTTACCCAGATCTCTTGACTGAGGGTGAATGTTTTGATTTGTTCTACATTCCGTCCATCAATTGTGTGTCTTTTGCATTATTATAATTGTAGCACATAAATTCTATACAAGAATTACGATGGTTAAATTAATAATGAAAATGCTAATGTTATGTTATTTTAATTTGATATCGCACACGAATTACCCCTAAGCAGAAACTACTTTAAGGAGAAATTTAGGATTGGTACGTAGAACCACTCAATTTTTGTGAAGTTGAAAGAAAGGCTCTTGTATAGGTAATGCCTGAAGTTCATCAACTCTCCTTAGTGAATTTATCGTTCTGAGGAAAGCAACTTTCCATGATAGGAATTGTAACGGACATTTGTGCATTGGTTCAAAATGCGGGCCCATTAGCCTTGTAAGGGCTATGTTTAAATTCCACTCTGGAGCAGGGGGAATACTTGGCGATATAACCCTATTTAATCCTTCCATGAAGGCTTTAATCACTGGTACTCTGAAGAGAGATAGGTGTTGTCCATTTTGCAAGTATGCAGCTACGACTCCCAGGTGTAAACAAATGGATGTGTAAGTTAATCTGCATTGCTGTAAATGCAATGGATAACAAATGATGTTCTTCACAAACAACAAGAGCAATTTGACTGTGACCTGGTTCGATAGGAAACACCTGATTTCAGAGTGGGAAGGATGACATAAAATCACGTAGTACGTAACAATTAAGACCGATATAATTGCTAACAAGATGCGGGTTGTAGCAGTGCAGAACATCGGACTAAAATGTCAAGAAGTTTACACGGTCAATTCAGCAAGAGTGGGCAGTTTGCCAAGTAGGATGGTGTGACAATCGTTTCAGCATATGTCACGGTAAGCCTAATATGATTGAAGTGGACTTAAGGGCAGGTAGAAGTGAGGGTTGTTGCGATGACGAAATTGAGCCTCACAGATACAGGGCAGTGTATTATGAAGCAGGGTTTTGTTAAAGATAGGCAATGGCTATTGAGGGCATAAGAATAACGCCTAGGAACAGGTAACAGCTTGGGGTGGTGAGATGACGCAAGGTAGCGCCACATGTATGGGGCAGCATATTGCAAAGTATGATTGTTGTTTGGCAAGAGGGCTAGCTACGGAGGGGTATAAGTTCAACGCTGAGTGCAACTTGATAACTATCAAAATGTGGAGTGCTATTCTGTTTGCAGTACGTTTCATGGACATTTTTTGTTTGTGTACAAAACATATTAAGAATGTATATATTTTAAAGACATGTGTGTAAAGTACGTTGATGGTAATGCACATGAATTTGCTTGCTTTTTAGATGCCCCTGACGAAGGGAAATCTCCCGAAATGCATTGGGCTTTTTAATAACAATAAAAAAAACGTGACATATGGCAACCACCTCTCCTTTGTTTTTGGGAACGTTTCAGCTTGGAAGTAGAATGAATAAAATGGATTGAAGCAAATGAAAAATGGTTAAAAAGAAATTGAGCAAAAAAGGATTAAGCGAAGTAAAAAGAAGAAAGCATTAATTGATTGGATTCATTCATTCACGTGGCTGTGCAGCCTACATGGGATCAGAAACTTGGTTCCTGTTCTGTCTTTTATCTGCACCTCCTGGACTCCTCACATTCCTATCGAGAGAAGATCCTGCCTCCTCCTCATTAGTGTTGTTTCAGTAACTGCTTCTATCACGTGTTCATGTTTCATTGACTTGTATTAGGAGAAAAGTGCATAAAAATACATTGTGTAGCATTAGCATTATATACTCCAACTTGCTTTAGGGTGGATGCTCTCGTCCATTGCAAAGACAATTGTCACTTGTTAGTTTGCTTGGCCTTTTGCTATTTTTGCATTAAATGTATGATAGATGTGTTGTGTTTTATTTTACATAGCACAAGAGATGCTGAGGAAAATGACAGTCCAGTATACACATTCTTCATATAAATCAACTCACAGTATACTGTTTTGGAGGTTCAGTCCTAAAGACATTATCTCTAACTGAACGCAGGCACCCTAGGAAGCATGTGCTTTTCAAACCAGTCGCCCTCTGATGCGGCGTCCTTGCTATTGGACAAGTCAATATGTCCTGAATTTTAGGAGGGTTACCGTATCTAGTGCACTCTGTTAGACAGCGCTCACCTGTGGTAGCAAGATGTTAATAGGCACCTTATCACCTATGCACGATGCAGGGCATTGAGTTACAGAGCTCCTCACGCTGTGGAGAAGATTAGGTCACATTTACTCGTTTTTCCATATTTGGTCCTGATGAAGTGCCACCTGATTGCTCCATGACTACACAAGGCATGAAAAACGTTGACCTGAAGTATAGACCCCAGCTTACCAGCAGGTCCATTGGTGTAAGCTTGAGGAGTCGTCCCCATGTAAATGTGATGGTTTTTCAACCCAGGATAATGCGCATTTTTTGTTCTTCTGTTCTTTCTATTGTGAACCTCGCACTCGATATTTAAAACCAATCCTGAAGGAGATGGGTTTCATGCAGTACAAGCTTGCATTGTTATACTTACAGATGATGAATTCCCCTTTAATTATGTATTGCACTGCTAGTTTTTTGGCCGCATCTGTCAGATGTAAGAGATCAAGGTTAAGATTGGAATTACAATTGAGGACAGATACCTAAATTCATGTCTACTGTACTGGTGAGCGCAAATTGTAATGAAGTTTATGGAAATAATGCCCTTTTAACTTGTTTTTTAATTCCACTTAATGTTTAATACTGTATTAATTGATTTTAAGATATTTTGAATGTGTGATATATGGTGTAGAATACTTTTATGATTTTAATTAATCGAATAAAGTGGACTTTGACTGACTGACTGACTGACTGACTGACTACTCACATGACTTGAGTTGTTGAGTCTTCCATGCTCTTGTCTCCTCCTCACATAGAGTGTTCGGTGCTCCTGTTCTTCTAACACAAGTGCGTGCACTGGCGTGGGTGTAACTAAGTGCGTCAGCGCGCTGCTTGCAGAGCAGACTGCTCGCTGCTATTCATCCCGCGCCAGGCAACAGTATTTAAGGGTGTGTGGTAAAACAATATTATCTACGTTTGAGCACTCTGGGCTTCATATTCCACCGGTGAATGACAGTATAATAGCGTTGTGTGATGGAACGTCGGTTTTGCAATGCTGTTGCTAAGTGCCTAATTACCTACAGGTAATGACATCGCTTGAAGTGTTTGCCTTATAAATAAGTTCCTTTCGTCGACAAAGAGGGTGTACTTAGCCTGAAGAGGTGAAAACACTTCCAAAAATAAGCCCTCTGTACACATATTGTGTTGTGAAACAGCAAGGCATTTGCCATTTATCCAACGAGCGGGTACTTATAGCAATAGTTACACAGCGGATGCCTCAACTGGTTTTTGTCACGTGGTCAAGACCGTTTGTACAACTCGGAGGATTTAAACAAGGAAATTACTGGGTCAACATTGGTGTCTTCTGTCCCACTTAGGACGTTCCGGAAACATAAAGGACCGATCGTGCCATAAATTAAATTCATATCTCCCGCAAGTGCAAAATGTTCATTATTCATAAAGCACAGAATTGTGATGCGCCCAAAGTTACTCGCATCCGACATCGTGTACTTTACACAGCTTAAGAGTAACTTATGCACTTGTGAGTACACTATGCACGGGCGAGTGAGAGAGAGTAGGGAAAAGCAGGTGGGCATTCAGAGGCGAAACCCGAGAGTGGCGAGGCTGGCAGTGCAGACTAGAGGAACACCCACAGGGCTGGTTCGAAGAGTTGGTGTCCCCGGCTGAAAGAGAATGCACGAAGCCCCTCTTTGATTTGCATACACTGACACATTGAGGGGCTGTTTGCATCTCATCAGATGACCCTGCTCCAGGAGCTGCTTGGTGCAGACCTCTCCTGTGCTGCAGTCATAACCAAATCTCAGTGTCAAAAGCAGTAACTCTGCTATCTGCTAAAAATAAACATCTTTCATCTGCATGATACAAGTTTACTTCCCTGTAGACACATTAGCCCTCTATACTACTTTATGACTTAAAGCGTGACTAGACAAAACACAGACCTTGAAGTTTGCATGCAGTTCCTTGAGGCTGGTTTATAGCTCACTGTGTTATAATTGAAGGATTGCAATTTATGACCTGCAAGTCATAAAAAAAATCTCGGTGTCAAAAGCAGTAACTCTGCTATCTGCTAAAAATAAAAATCTTTCATATGCATGATACACGTTTGCTTCGCTGTAGACACATTAGCCCTCTATACTACTTTATGATGAGGTAAAGTGTGACTAGACAAAACACTGATCTCAGCAGCAATAGCCGCCAGAGTTACCTTACCATTATTATTATTATTATTATTATTATTCCATGAGATTCCATGAGATTTAGATGGCACACAAAGCTCTCAGCCGCAGGTGGCTTGATCTCAAAAGATATTTTAAAAAGCAGCCTTTGCAACCCATTAAGCCACAGCATATTTACTGTCACATTTCTACTTGTTTCCTATTTCTTTGTGGAAGACTTTTAAAAGCAAGTGTATTCGAGGACTGTCAAACTGCTTTTCATGACTCATCCCCTCATTACTTAACCCTCTGTTTGTTGCCACATCTGGACCCCCAGTTTACCGGTTCCCGAAGTAAAGTTTTTCCAATTACAGCACTGAACACTAATCTTATTTCTGTCAGTTTTTGTGAACGCGACTCGAATGTACTGGAGCGCTCTAGGTGAGAACCAGTTACACGGCACAACCTAGTACGCCAGGCAAATGTTGACTCGTTTCACTGAATACATCTGTCTGAGCTGCGTGTATGTTCAACAGACCCCACAAGCCACTGTTCCTTCCCAGTGCGAGTGAAACCGCTCCTCGCAAAGCATTACAGTAAATTAATGCACAACGCGTTTTCAATGTAGAACACAGACCAGACAGTGAAAAACCTTAAAATTCACGTGTCACTAGACACTGTAATAACACGGAGCTGCGGTAAAGCGATATTATTCAGGCGGATTCTAAGATTTAAAAAATATATATTATTTTACCTCACTGCTGATGAATGGGCACGAGCTTTTACATAACACATGCTTAACGGAAGGTAGTCCTTGCAGTGAATTGTTTCAGAAAGCAAACAAGAATGGGCTGCCACCAATTCTTTAGAGATATTTATTTACATGAAAAGGAAAACCAACGCTGCAAGACATTCTGCCACGAGGCTCGGGTTATGCAGCACTAGAAGAAAGTTACACTGAGTGTGTCTGGTGCTGTATTACATCTCCAGCATTCACAAACTCGGTGATTAATAGCGCGGCTCCTCCGAGACCGGCACTTACAGACCAATAGAAAATAAGGAAACCCTCTCCCTCCTCCCACCCGGACCTCTGTGCACCCCCTCCCCGCGTTCCCACCACTAATAACATAGCCGTATATTACCTGCCCCACCTCACTCAGCACGGCAGCCCCCTGTCCTCAGTCGTCACGCCAAGAATGCGGCAGCCGCAGCCTGGAAATTCCCATTGTCCGCTCGCTGAAGCCATTCGCACAAAAAACGAGGCGCGCGACGCGATCCGATTCTTTGGACAGGAGCAGCAGTGAAAGATGATCTGAATCTGGTCAGAGGGACCCTGTGGCCCTGCCTACCGTAAGGTTCAGCCTCTAAGTGACGTCAGGCGGGCACACGCACTTCCGCGCAGGCGCAGAGTGTTCTTGGCCGCTTCTCTGCTTGCTGATGGCATACAAGAGGCGTTGGAAGGGACGAGAATAGCCCAAGGGACCCGGTGAGTGGGGTCGGGGGCTGTGTGTGGGGTGGGAGGAGGGGTGCATGTGTGTGTGCGTGTGCGTGTGTGTGCTGTGTCTGTGTGCTGACTTGCTGGGAATCTGAGGCAGGGGATGTGCACGGCGCCGGGCTGGGCGTGCGCGCCCACAAGGTGAAGTCGACGCTCGTTCCCGGCCCCTGTCTCAGATTCCCAGGAGACGGGTGACAATAGTTGTCGAGCTAGACATGCTTCGCATGTGTTCTAGCTCGACCTAAAAAAATAGTTTTATATGTCACTACGTGCAAAAACCATAAATCGATAACAATATGACGTTGCAGAATTATGAACATACTTTAAACTGGCATCATGAGAAGGATACCGCTTCCGCTCGTTTGAACGATATACTTAACATGTTTGTTCTTATCTTTTAAAATTCTTTTTTAATCATTTTATAGGGATATAATATTTGTATTATGACATTGTTATGGTTTTAAATAACTTAAACAATAAAGATTACTTACTTTAAAGACCTGGCCAAGCCTCATTCGTCTGCTGCCGGGGCCCTGGCCGATGATAAAGTGCCTCCAGGCCGGAACGTGGACGGCGTGCTCAATGCTTAGTGGTGCCGGGAGATGTAGTTCCTCACCCCTGTCAGTCACAGGTTTGTGGCAGGCAAGCAAACAAAGATTAACGGGCTCCCGTTTCAGTGCAAGACAAATTGCCCGAAGCTCTAGAAGGTTGACTTGGAGCCCGGACTCCGCTGGAGTCCAGTGCCTCTGATCTCCGCCTCTCCCATGCAGCCACCCCACCCCAGAAGTGATGCATCTGACACCATTGTGAACTCTGGTTGGGGAAGGGAGGGGGGCCTGCCGTTGACCCAATTGTGGTTCGTTAGCCACCACTGCAATTGGCGTGCAGAGCCCTCCGTGATCTGGATACAATCGGAAAGATTCCCCTGATGTTTTGCCCACTGGAACTTCAGATCCCACTAGAGAGGCCGCATATGCCACCTGGCATAATCTACCAGCAGGATGCAGGAGGTCATAAGGATCATTCTGACTGAAACCTAGGATAGAGGCTTAAAGATCGGAATCATAGCCCGAATATCCCGGACTCGCTGTTTGGAAGGATAAGCCCGAAACTGCGTTGTATCAAGAACCGCTCCGATGAAAAGGAGCTTCTGAGAGGGAATCAGGTGTGACTTTGGCACGTTGATAGTGAACCACAGCGAATGCAGGAGGTCCGCTGTAGTCTGGAGGAGGGAGACGACAGCCTGGGGCGAGCCCGCCTTCAACAGCCAGTCGTTGAGATACGGGAAGACGTGAACCCCTGATCGGCGCAGATGAGCTACAACCACCGCCATCACTTTCATGAGCATCTGAGGGGCGCTGGTAGGGCCCCAAAGGGGAGCACGCTAAACTGAAAATGCTCATGGCCAATTAGTGAACCGTAGGTAATGCCTGTGGGCTGGCAGGTCGGGAATGTAGAAATAGGTGTCATGCAAGTCCAGCGCTACCATCCAGTCTCCAGGGTCGAGGGCAGACAGAACCTGAGCCAATGTCAACATCTTGACATTGGCTCAGGAGGAAGTGGTTGACGTCCCTCAAGTCTAAGATAGGACGCAGGCATTTGTCCTTCTTGGGTACCAGAAAGTAGTGGGAGTAGCAACCACAACCTACTTCTGGCACAGGGACGCGTTTGATGGCTCTCTTGGCCAGAGAGCAGCAACTTCCTGGCAGAGAAGGGCCAAGTGATACTCCGACATGTGATGGAATTGAGGTGGCATTGATGGAGGAGTAGTCTCGAAGGGGAGGAGGTAGCCCCTTTGGACTATCTGCAAAACTCACCTATTTGACAGGAGGTTCTGCCAGTGGGGGAGGTGATGGCGAATCCTGCCGCCCATTGGCCCAGGAGGGTCGAACTATGAAGGTTTAGAAGCTGCTGCAGAGGGGGTACTGGTGGACTGGCCCGCACGTTGGCCCCTGACCACGACGCTGCGTCCCACGTCCCTGGCCACGCAGAGGCTGAACAGTATACGCAGGCCTGTGGCTCTGGGCGGAACGTGTTGGGACATCCCTTCCATAGCCACAAAAAGAGCTAAAAAGCAGACTGCGCTGGGCGAGAGTTAGTAGCAAGGCTTAAGGATCATTCTTAGCCCTAGAATCCTTAAAAAGCTTGAGCGCGTTGTCTGCTTTGTCACCACACAAACGACAGCCATCAAAGGGTCTGTCCAAAACAGTTGATTGGACATTGCCCGAAAAGCCAGTAGACCTTAGCCAGGCAAAGCGTCTCAGTGCTCATGACGTTGAAATCGTCCTGCCTAGTGAGTCGGCGGTGTCCAGCCCACATCGTATGTGAACTTTGTTGCACCTCTCCCCTCAGCAGCTGCAAGGGAGAGCACGGCCCGTGACTCTTCCGGGCACTGAGGCAGTACCTGCGGGACAGTGTCCCACACATAGTGGGTATAACGGCCCAAGAGACATGCAGTGTTCACAGACCTCTGTCCTAAGCTGGCGAAAGAAAACATCTTCTTCCCATGATGGTCCAGCTTCTTGGATTCCCTATCAGGTGGAGCAGTAGGGAATGCACCATTGGAAGTAGAGGCTTGGACCACCAAGCTCTCAGGAGTAGGGTTTTGGGAGACGAAAATGGGGTTGCCCGGGGCAGGGCGGTGGGGTGGGGCAATCGTCCTATCCACAGTAGCCCCTGTGCTGGGCTTGGACCAAGGGCCCAGAAGGATGTCTGTGAGGGCCATATTGAACGGCAGCAGGAGCTCCGAAGAGGCTGCTGATGGTTGATGGACCTTGGTCAGGAGGTTAGTACTGATTGCCACCATAGGAAGCTCAAGGTTTAAGGCCTCAGCCACCCTACGCCACACCACTGCGTATGATGCAGCCTTCTCTGTAGCCAGAGTAGGGGGAGAAAGCAGTCCAAGGTCTGGAGAAGTGTCCAGAGCACTGGCCACACCAAACTCCTCTCTCCAGTCTGGTATGCTAGAGGGTCCACAGACCCCTCCTAGTCCTCAACTTCCTCTGGTTGCCATTCAGGGTGATAGTAAACACCAGGGTAGAACAAGGGTACAAAAGTACCGGGTGGTTCGGGTATCAGCGTCCGTCCTGCTCCGTGTCCATGTCGAGCGGGAGGCCGGGGTAGACAACGGTTGGGGACACAACCTGCAGTGGAAGGGGTGGAGGTGTCGTCAATGGATTAGACGCCGGAGGTGGTGTCGTAATGTCGACCAGCCCCAATCCAGATCCAGGAGTTGATCCATGGGAGCACTGCGGAGCCGAAGCCGCCAGCATCGAAGGCCAAGAACCCCCAGCCGAGTCTGCAGGGTCCGAAGGCGCACTGGCCCAGTAGGGGCACAAGCAGCCCCAATGCTTACTCCTTTTGTCGGTTTAGACTCCATCAGAAAAAGCAGAGAAGTTTTTGGATGTTTATTTTAGATACGGTTAAACATGGTCTAAACCAGGAAATTCCATGGGAACAGGCCATGTGATACAATACCAGTTAAATTACCATGGTAAATCTATCACTGACCGAAGGCCGAGTGCCCATGGCATGGAAAAAGGCATCAGTAAGACCTATTAGGAAGAATACTACAATCCCTTGGACGGATTTGTCTAATCTCAGACCGATATCCCTACTTCCATTCATGGGAAAGCTCACTGAAAGACATGTAAACAAGCACCTTTCGAGCTATATATCGAACAGGCCGGCAGTCTAGACCATTCGCAATTTGGCTTTAGGCCGAAGCATAGTACTGAGTCGGCACTGTCAATAACGGATGATCTACACATGTACCAGGACAGGGGTCATTCGGTAGTCCTGGTACTGTTAGATCTGTCGGCAGCGTTCGACACTATATCTCATAATATTCTGCTCGAATGGCTTGCTAAGATCGGTCTTGTGAGTACAGCACTGGCCTGGCTAAGAAGTTTCCTATCTAACCGGACTCAATCGGGTAAAATGGGCACATTTCGCTCGGTGGAAACTGAGATTACCAAGGGGGTGCCACAGGGCTCTTGTTTGAGCCCAACTCTTTTTAACATCTACGTGGCCTCCCTGGCTAAAATCTTTAGAGATTTCGGTTTCATCCCAGTATCATACGCGGATGATACCCAGCTCCTGTTTCCTTTTAAAACTCTTACCGACGAAGTGAAAACATCTTTTTCCAATGGCATGAAGGCGGTAGCAAATTGGATGACTTCTAACTGCCTCCAATGCAACGTAGGCAAAACGGAGGTTGTATTCTTTGGGGAAGCGCAAATATCCTGTGGACCCCGGACTGGTGGCCGCAAGACCTTGGCCCGGTCCCAGACCCTAAATTGGTTGTGAAAAATCTAGGAGTGCGCTTGGATCATGAACTCTCTTTTAAGCAACATTGTAACATCATTGTGGGTTCCTGCTTCCATGTCATCGGCTTGTTGCGAAAGGTCTTTCCCCTGCTACCGGACTTCACCAGGAAAACCTTGGTGCAAGCTCTGATACTTAGTCGTTTCGACTATTGTAACGGCCTCCTGTTATCGGCCAATGATGGAGTACTAGCCAAACTCCAGATGATTCAAAACACTGCGGCCAGGCTGGTATTAAATGCCCCCCCTAGAACACCGTCTAACCCTCTCTTGGAGAAATTGCATTGGCTCTCAGTCCGTAACAAGGTAAAATTTAAGACCTGCTGTTTAATACACAAGAGCCTAAATGGACTGGGGCCATCGCACTGGAGAGATAAATTCATTCCATGCAAACCGGTTAGGTCCCTTAGGTCCAGTAACCAGCTTCTCCTGAGAGTGCCAGCTGTGAGAAAGGCCAGACAGGGTGGCAAGGCCCTATCTGTAGTCGGTCCGATTTTATGGAACAAGTTTCCCCTTGAGCTGAGGCAATGTTCTGAACATCTGAGCTTCAGAAAGAAGCTCAAAACATTCTTGTTTCAGAACTAATCTGCTATCCACTGACTGCTTGACCATGCTTCTGGTATTTTGGGCGCAGAGATACTCCGGAAGGAGTCGATTCAAGCGCGTTATAAACCTGCAAATAAATAAATAAATAAATAAATAAAACCATCCATGGCGTTTGTTCCAAATTCTATTTTTTGCAATTCCTATGTACTATATACACCTCAGCAAAATACATCTATTAGTGGCACATGTTTCATCTTCCACCTTATTTTCTTCAGTCTTACTATTATCTTTCATATTTTATTCCTTTATTTATTTATTTTTCTTAGCTTTATATATGTAGCAGTTACATACCTGCGCGTCGCAATTAATCATCATATACTGTCCTTATCATCGCTTGCCGCGGAGTTCCCTGTTAGTACACCGCCTAGTCAATTCGGATTAGGTCGGCAACACTACACCACCCAGTCAATTTGGATTAGCTCGGCCACACTGTATAAATACATGTGTAGCACGCTATGACTACATTGCTATTCACTTTCCTGATTGCAATACTGTTTCAACAAACAGATGCACGAATACTGCTTCATATAAGGAGTGACATTGCTCTTTATATTATGAAAATTGATTCATTTTAGCTGTGTCACAGACAGTATAAGGTGGTAATATTGCGTAAAGTTAGGCATTGTGCTTCACATATATGTTTTTTACATCGTTCCAATAAAGTTTTGTCAAGGTACACAGACGATTGGCCATCTTTTACCATGTGATACACCCGCTGCAGGTCAAAACACCTTAACCGGATCACGCCAGGTTTAGTTTCCGATAGCAACCAAAAAAATGCCAATACTGATACCATTCAAACTCAAGCAATTATCCCACACATCAGATGACCTAAACACTCTGGTTGAAAATAGTAGAATTCTCTTTTTCTTTTTCAAGTACACTTTTTTACTTATTAGTTATTATTTTCTCTTGATTTGTATTGTTTACATTTATAAACAATGATTCATTAACAAAAAGATAACTAATAAGTAAAAAAGAGTATATGAAAAAGAAAAAGAAAATTCAACTTTTTTCATCCAGCGTGTTTAGGTCATCTGGCGTGTGGGAAAATTGCTTGAGTTTGAATGGTATCAGTATTGGCATTTTTTTTGGTTGCTATTGGTATATTGGTCCGAACCTTACTGAATAAGAGCCAAACCCTTTCTTGTTTTTCAGGTTTAGTTTCCGGGCATATTCGCAGAAAGAAGGAACCTCATATCCGGAGGCTCCAAATGACTAAAAGGTAAGTTCGAGCCATGGACACGCCCTAGCTTTAATCAAGTCCGCATAGCTTTTCACAGTACCCTAATTAAGTTTGCATAGCTCCTGCTGGCGCATCGTTATCTCGTGACATTATAAAACACATTTAACTTAACATATGTGGCTATTTTGTAACTCTTATTATTCTTCTGCCTATATTTTTACCCGGTCATAGTACAAGGCACGAGTGAAGTACAATTGTGCATTCTTTCTCCTCTGCAAATTACACACCTGTGTAACGAAACCCGCTAGTTTAAGCCTCCATTTTGTAGGCATTTCAAAGGCTTGATTTCGAAGTATATTATATAAGCTGTACTGTAATTTCATTTTCGCCTTATAGTTACTTCATTTATATTGCAGTAATCCTTGAAATCACAAAACAGAATTGTACTGACCCCTTTCATCTGCACCGCATTGCATCAAAGTAAGTGCTGTGCCGTTCTACATTAATCCCTAATACTAGTATTGACTAGCTATTTATTATCGATCTTCAGTAGGTCTCATTGCTATTACATTTTCGCTAAATACAAACATGCTTTAAGTTTCAACTAACCAGGACAATCCTGTGTATCTTTATTCTTTAGCTTTGAAAATATAGCAGTGACATCCAGTACCTATCAGACATCACTGTGCTATCTTGTTTTTCTGGCGTCGCCTGATTCCTCTCTCTATTGCCCATCAGGCATACAGGTATAAATAGAAAATAGTTTTCGGATTTGTAATTAAGGACCCATTCTCTATCACATTTGTCCATTTACATATGTTTAATAATTTTTAGTACACCATTATTGAAACACCACGAGGACTTACATATTTCATCCGCTTACAATGTACTGACGGCGTCTTTTTGCCCTTGGCAACTGAGGTAAATATTAGTTAGATACCTAGAATCGCTGTCAATCAAAAACGTTATTAAATGTGAGCAACTATCAATATGCGTCTTCTACCTTCATCGTTTAGATTATACATGAAGTATCGCACTGTCTTCATTTACCGTTCAACACGACGGTTCTCCAAACCCCATCAATAGTAGGTATACTATTTCTGACACCATGAGTTAAGCATGTGACTTTGATACAAATAGGGGTCACCATTGTATACATACACAAATGTTCTGGGTGCCTTTTCCTTTCTTCCCCCCCCCTTTTTTTAATCATTCACATAGGGTTCCCTTCACTATCTTTATATATTGCCTTTTTCACATCTAATTTTATTCCATTAACCTTACTATTCACTTCTAAAGTAATTATCTTGAGTCATATCTTTCCATTTTCACTTTTACTCTCATTCTTCTCCCTTATTTCATCCAATGCAAATGTCTTCTTTGTATACTTATCGCTCATTGTATTCGTGAAAGAACCTCCCTCATTCATAAAGACAATGTTTACTTCACAGATTCATCAATTGTTTGTACTGTGGCCCTCTTCCTGGCGAAGTCACCCCTGTTGCGCCGACACAGACGTAGAATTCCACCAGTCATTTGAATTTGTGCCACTCAGTCTCCAATTGATCTTGTTTTTTATATATTGTGTCAATCTATCAGTGTTGAGCAATATGTCATCATACCAACAATGTTTTAAATGTGTCTTCAGTATGTCTGTGAGTTTGTATGATGGACATGAAAGTGGATGAATGATTATTATTTTTTTTCTAATTGTTTAACACTTAATAAATGCTCATTTTGTATTCTTGATAAATAATTTGTGTTCTTTGGTTCTTTCTGACCTTTGTCTATTGATTAGCATTTAATTATTGTTTATTGAGTGGTTGCCTTAAATCTGTACAATGATTGATTTTTCCCTACCTTAAGGAACCTTATCTTAACTGTAGGCGGCCTCTTCTTTTGCGCTTGTCAGCAATCCTTAGCATCTGAAGGCTTGTGAGTCAACGATCCTTCACATAGTAGAACATATGTGAAAAAAGAAAACCCACATCATTTCAGTGATTCTTTTTGTGCCATTTCCACTTCCCCATTAGATGCTACTTACCTTGCTTGGAATGCTGAAAGTATATATTAGCGGACACTTCCAATATCAGGCGTACCAATCTGCAGGAGAACAATACCAGATATTTTAGCCACCACTCACACATGGATGACAGTGAATTAATTGATGGACCTAAAAACATCAAGAAGTAATCAATATAGTTTTCTACCATTAAAAGAGCAATGAGCGAATTAAAGTTACATCATCATGTCTGCAGCAACAAACTAAAGTTACATCACACAATGCAAGACAGACAGGTGGAAAGGTCATAAGATTGCGGAAACATGTGTGTACCTAATTTATCTGAACGACCTCATTCATAGAGGTGCTCCAAGGAGAAGATGTGGCCACCATACACTCCAATAGGGGGCCAACACTTCCGACTCTAAAATATAAGATCCCTTGAACAACAAAATTAAGAGTTATTACATGTACAATAGTCCTATTTAATCAGCAGTGCTTTATTTCCTATCTCTACATGCATCCAGCAGTATTGATAACCTTTGCAGCCAACATATGTTTCGTCAATAGGGTATATCCACCATCGACTTCATCAGGCTACAAATAAACAGAAAACCATATATAAACTACATAGTCTCATGCTTATGTAGTAATCAACCACGGTATCCCTGCTGCAAGATCTTTTGTGTAACACCGCATTCCAAAATGTTCTTTCTTGAGATTAAAATTATAGTTAAGAACCGTGAAACCACAAACAAGACAATGCATCCAAAGGAAAGATTGAGTTGTGCGCCCTCGATACCAAAGAGAAGAGACCTAGTGACACCTCAAAAGAACACCCGTATTAGGAGGACAGTTGTCCAGAAACAGACTGCAAAAAAGAATACCAGGTGAATATTTAATACAAATAGGAAATCCAAATAACCACTCATATTACCCAAAACAGTGATAAAACTTGCCACATTAAGGGCTAAGGCTATCTGCCTCCCTCTTAAAGAGCGCAAGGGAAATGTTAGTGGATTAGGGAGACCCAGCAAAATATAGGCAGGGATGCACAGGATATCTGTCTCGAAGGCTTCATTTATGTCCTGGAGTATCAGGTCCCAGTATCTTACTAATTTGAGGCAATGCCAAAGTAGATGTACTAATGAGCCTGTCTGCCCGCAGCTACGCCAGCAGTAAGCCGGGGTCGTTCTTTGTTCGAGTGCTTCTGTCGGGCCGCAGTTAAGTACCAGTATGAGGCAACTTTATAAGCTGCTTCCGTACCCGGGATGTTGTGTGCAGTGTGATGTGTTCTAAAAAAATATGTCCTGCCACTCCTTGTCTGTGAGGGATCTGCCTATTTCCTCCTCCCACCTTAACTGTCCTTAGAGTTCGTTGGTGTGGTGTCTACTGAGAGGAAAGAATACAGTTTTGATATAAGGCGCTTGCCGTCGCTTTTACTAATAAGCCACTTTTCATACTGGGTTAATGGACGAGAAGCTCCTGGTCTCATCTCCGGGTAGGTTACCCAGTGACGAATATACCTTTAAACCCCCCATTCTTTTTCCCCGCAGGGAATCACAACGCTGTCGTTACAACGAGCGTGTTGTGATTCCGCATACCATTACTCCGCAAATCAGAACAACGACTTGCAGAGGAGGGGCGCTGGAAGTTGGAATAGTATATTCCAACTCCAGTCTGTGCAGACACTAGGGAAGGTGTTGGATTTTAAATCCAACACCTCCCCGCCCCCCGCAAAGTGTTGTTCCGACTTGCGGAGTAATGGTGTGCGGAATCACAACGCAGTCGTTGTAATGACTGCGTTGTTATTACCTGCGGGGTAAAAAATTAGTTGTAAACGCTGTTTACCCCCAGGGACACGCTTGATTATAGGCGTACTAGTCATGGCTGGGATTTCGTAATCTTTCTGAAGCTGATCAAAGGGAAAGGCCCTCTCTTGATTACACCCCTTCTCACGCCACTGCTGGAATGTTTTTGATTTGCACCCAGGCGGGAAGTCAGAGTTGTCCACCAATGGAGTGGGGAGGGGAATGAAGTAAAGCCATGGCGGATTGCAGTTGCGTCCCATACTTTTAGGGTAGTTGTCATCACCGGGGAGAGGTAAAGCCTCCATGCGTTATGCCTACGCGGGAGCAAAATCTCTCCCCAAGTCTTCGCTCCTGCAATTATTTGGTTACTAAACAATCAATGTTTCTCTGAAAGTGGGTGGTTCCACTCAAGAATGAAGGGTAGTTGTGATGCTTGAAAATACCTGGACAACACAGGGGCCCCCCACCTAACTTGGGTTTTGTGATCTGCACAAAGCTGAGTCGCGGTTGCTTCCCACCCCAGATGAAGTGGTTGATGGCCCACTGTAGGTTCCGCAATGTAACCGCAGTTGGGGAAAGGGAGCTAGTTTGAAAGATGTACAATATGCGCGGCATTATCGTCATTTTAACTGCTGCAACATGACCCGCCCAAGAGAGACCCGATCATGACCATGTGGAGAGGGTTTCAATAGTCTGTTCTAGAAGTGGCCCGTAGTTAGCCGTTAGTGTCTTATTAGGGATTCATACTAAGAAAATCCCCTGGTATGGTATGTGATTGCTGGTCCAAGTGAATGGGAAATGCCTGGACAGGGCCTCTACTGTGCCAGGGGTAGTAGACAGATTCAGTATTTGTAACTTGGGAAGGTTTACCTTGAAGCCAGCCACTTCACTGAACCACGAGAATTTGCCACTAGGGCCACGAGCGAGGTCTCGGGATTTGTCAAGGACAGGAACACGTCGTAAGCGTAGAGGCTTATAGTATCTATGTCAGCCCCCAGGCGGACCCCGGAGATCAACGGGTTGTCTCTAACCTCTGAATTTGGTATATCCCGCTTGGATAGATTTGTGATTCTTTTTTCTTCAAGCTGATATTTGGATATTCTCCACCAGTACTTATGGTGGGTCCGATCTTCAATCTGTGTTCTTTTCTTATCTTCATTATCTCTCCTCCTGTTTTCTCACTTCCCTCACTTTCTTGTCACTCTATTCTTAGTACATATAAAAAGAATTCCTGTTAAACTTATCTTTTTTTCACTTGGTGATGGCTGGTGCTTGTTTTACTTACACTGCAGTCAATTCCACCTTTGTTATACTCTTGGATTCTTGAGTCACACTGTTTAGATGTGTATTTAGTAGGGCTGGGCGTAGTGCCACTACGCACACTACGCGTAGTGAAAAAAAAAAAAAATGTAGAAAACGGGGGCGCGTCCTGGGGGTCCGTGTGCCCTGGACAGGGGTCCCTCGTGCCCCGGGAAGACTCCCTGATCTCCCCGGCCTGGTTGGAGCCCGGGAGCCCTGCAGCCACGGAGCCCTGCAGCCCGAGCCCTGCAGTCCCCGAGCCCTGGAGCCCCGGAGCCCCAGAGCCCCGGAGCCCCGGAGCCCTGCAGCCCGAGCCCTGCAGTCCCCGAGCCCTGGAGCCCCGGAGCCCCGGAGCCCAGAGCCCTGCAGCCCTGCAGCCCTGCAGCCCCGGAGCCCTGCAGTCCCGGAGCCCCGCATGCCCGGAGCCCTGCAAGGGCAGGCTGGAGCCCCCCGCAGAGGCTCGGAGCCGGCAGATTGGCGTCATTTCGGTCCCGGCCATCTGGTCGCCCCTCTCGCCTCGGCCATCTGGTCGCGACCAATGCTTTCCTATAGGGCGACCAGATGGCCGGGCTTCCCTGGAAGTCCCGATGAGGTGCCATTTGCCTCCCGGATCCCAGGCAGGGCTCCAGGAGGTAGGGCACGTTTGCGCCCTGGGTCCCCTCTGTCACCTTTAGTGCACAGATTACAAGAAAGGGGGGTAATTTTCCTCCGGATTACTAGGGACAATGGTATGCCCGGACACCCTCCCAGGATAGCGGTGCACTGCCAGGGACCAGATGGGCTGTGTTCCCGGGCAACACCTCCCAGGCGTCCGGGGCTCCCTCCTCCGGCCCGCGGCGTGGGAAAGTACCCCGGAAGGGCTCCATGGCTCCATGGGTCCTGGGCCCTGCAACCCCGGAGCCCTGCAGCCCCCGAGCCCTGGAGTCCTGCAGCCCCCGAGCCCTGGTTCCCTGGTTCCCTGGAGCCCTGGAGCCCTGGAGCCCTGGAGCCCTGGAGCCCTGCAGCCCCCGGAGCCCTCCCGCGGAGGCTCGGGGCAGGCAGATTGGCATCATTTTGGTCCCCCCTCTCCCCTCGGCCATCTGGTCGTCCGCCATGCTTTCCTACGGGGCAACCAGATGGCCGGGCTTCCCTGGAAGTCCCGATGAGGTGCCATTCGCCTCCCAGATCCCAGCCAGGGCTCCAGGAGGTCGGGCACGTTCGCGCCTAGGGTCCCTCGAGCCTTGCGGTGCGCACTTGTTCCCAGAAAGAGGGGTAGCCTTCCTCCGGATTACTAGGGACAAGGTACTCTGTGACCCCTCTTGGGCTGGCGGATCCCTGCCGGGGACCAGATGGGCTGTGTTCCCGGGCAACACCTCCCAGGCGTCCAGGGCTCCCTCCTCCGGCCAGCGGCGTGGGAAAGTACCCGGGAAGGGCTCCATGGGTACTGGGCCCAGCAACCCTGCAACCCCGGAGCCCCGCAGCTCCCGAGCCCTGAAGTCCTGGTGCCCTGGTGCCCTGGAGCCCTGGAGCCCTGGAGCCCTGGAGCCCTGGAGCCCTGCAGCCCTGGAGCCCTGGAGCCCTGGAGCCCTGCAGCCCTGCAGCCCTGGAAGGGCAGACGGGAACCCTCCCGCGGAGGCTCGGGGCAGGCAGGCAGACTGGTGTCATTTCGGTCCCGGTCATCTGGTTGCCCCTCTCCCCCTCGGCCCTCGGCCATCTGGTCGTCCGCCATGCTTTCCTACGGGGCAACCAGATGGCCGGGCTTCCCTGGAAGTCCCGATGAGGTGCCATTCGCCTCCCAGATCCCAGCCAGGGCTCCAGGAGGTCGGGCACGTTCGCGCCTAGGGTCCCTCGAGCCTTGCGGTGCGCACTTGTTCCCAGAAAGAGGGGTAGCCTTCCTCCGGATTACTAGGGACAAGGTACTCTGTGACCCCTCTTGGGCTGGCGGATCCCTGCCGGGGACCAGATGGGCTGTGTTCCCGGGCAACACCTCCCAGGCGTCCAGGGCTCCCTCCTCCGGCCAGCGGCGTGGGAAAGTACCCGGGAAGGGCTCCATGGGTACTGGGCCCAGCAACCCTGCAACCCCGGAGCCCCGCAGCTCCCGAGCCCTGAAGTCCTGGTGCCCTGCAGCCCTGGAGCCCTGCAGCCCTGGAGCCCTGCAGCCCTGGAAGGGCAGACGGGAACCCTCCCGCGGAGGCTCGGGGCAGGCAGGCAGACTGGTGTCATTTCGGTCCCGGTCATCTCGTTGCCCCTCTCGCCTCGGCCATCTGGTCTCGCCCAATGCTTTCCTATGGGGCGACCAGATGGACGGGTTCCCCTGGAAGTCCCGATGAGGTGCCTTTCGCCTCCCAGATCCCAGCCAGGGCTCCAGGAGGTCGGGCACGTTCGCGCCTAGGGTCCCCCGAGCCTTGCGGTGCGCACTTGTTCCCAGAAAGAGGAGTAGCCTTCCTCCGGATTACTAGGGACAAGGTCCTCTGGGACCCTTGTCGGGCTAGCGGTCATCAGCCGGCTGATAGGCGGGCCAGGATGCCGCCCCAGACCTGGGTCCGTCCCTGGGACTGCAGCGTGGCCCGGGTGCCTGGGACGGGGTGCAGAGGGCCCGGGGAAGGCTTCCCCTGCGCCCCGGGCCCTGGGAGCCACAGCTGGGTCCAGTGGCCGCGCCGGGCCCCTGGTCGGGTGCTAGGGCCCTTGGCCCTGTCCCCCGGCCTGCCACACTGCCAAAAGCCCGGGACGGGGTTCCGTGGTGCCCGGGGAGCCTCCCCGTGCTTGACCGGGTTCAGGAGCTCCGTCCGGGGCCCTTGAGGGCCCCGGGGACTGTGGCCTCCCCACCCGGGGCTCTGTCCTGGGTCCTGCCGCGCGGCAGGGTGCCCGGGACGGTGTCCGGCAGGCCCGGGGAAGGCTTCCCCTGCGCCTCCAGGCCTGGGAGCCCCGGCTGGATCCAAGGGCCACGGCGGGCCCCGAGTCGGGTGCTCGGGCCCTGGGCCCTGTCCCCCGGCCTGCTGCACTGCCAAGGGCCCGGGCCCGGGTCGGGGTTCCGTTGTGCCCAGGCAGGCCTCCCCTGCTTGTCAAAGTGCCTGGGGGCCCGGGTGGGAGGGCCTGTCGGGGCCCCTGGGAGCCTCCATGGCTGGGGCCCAGCTGGGGCCCTGGGCCTCCGGTCGGCCATGCCGCGGAGCACGCTGACTCCTTCGTTGGGGCACAGGGTGTCCTCTTTCGTGCCCGGCCATCGGATCCCCTCGGCCATCTGGTCGCCTGCTATGCTTTCCTATAGGGCGACCAGATGACCGAACTTCCCTGGAAGTCCCGATGAGGTGCCATTCGCCTCCCGGATCCCAGCCAGGGCTCCAGGAGGTCGGGCTCTTTTGTGCCTTGGGTCCCCTATGTCCCCTCGGGTGCACGGATTAAAAGAAAGGGGGGTAATGTTCCTCCGGATTACTAGGGAGAGGGTCAGTCAGCCCTCCAGAGATTCTGAATCAGGGGAAGGCAGCCCTGGGGCCTGCCCGCTGGGGCCCCCAGGGTCCTGGGGACACTCCTGCCTTTCAGCCCCTTGCCGATGGTCCTTTTTCTCCGAGTTTGAGGGGGATGGTGTCCCGGGGTCCGCCTGCCAGTGGCCCCCAGGGGCCCGGGGACGCTCCTGCCTCTCAGCCCCTTGCTGATGGTCCTTTTTCTCCGAGTTTGATCAGGCACAGACCTCCGAGTTTGATCAGGCACAGACCTCCATGAGGTCGGGCCATGCTGAGAGGGGGAAGGCGTCCCGGGGCCCGCCCGCCAGGGGCCCCCAGGGGCCCGGGGACGCTTCTGCCTCTCAGCCCCTTGCCGATGGTTGTTTTTCTCCGAGTTCGATGGTCGTTTTTCTCAGAGTTTGATCAGGCAGACTTCCATAAGGTCTGGCCATGCTGAGAGGGGGAAGGCATCCCGGGGCCTGACCGCCAGGGGCCCCCAGGGGCCTGGGGATGCTCCTGCCTCTCAGCCCCTTGCTGATGGTCCTTTTTTCTCCGAGTTTGATCAGGCACAGACCTCCGAGTTTGATCAGGCACAGACCTCCGTGAGGTCCGGCCATGCTGAGAGGGGGAAGGCATCCCGGGGCCCGCCCGCCAGGGGCCCCCAGGGGCCCGGGGGCGCTTCTGCCTCTCGGCCCCTTGCCGATGGTTGTTTTTCTCCGAGTTCGATGGTCGTTTTTCTCCGAGTTTGATCAGGCAGACTTCCATAAGGTCTGGCCATGCTGAGAGGGGGAAGGCATCCCTGGGTCCGCCCGCCAGGGGCCCCCAGGGGCCCGGGGACGCTTCTGCCTCTCGGCCCCTTGCCGATGGTTGTTTTTCTCCGAGTTTGATGGTCGTTTTTCTCCGAGTTTGATCAGGCAGACTTCCATAAGGTCTGGCCATGCTGAGAGGGGGAAGGCATCCCGGGGCCCGACCGCCAGGGGCCCCCAGGGGCCCGGGGATGCTCCTGCCTCTCAGCCCCTTGCTGATGGTCCTTTTTCTCCGAGTTTGATCAGGCACAGACCTCCGTGAGGTCCGGCCATGCTGAGAGGGGGAAGGTGTCCCTGGGCCCGCCCGCCAGGGGCCCCCAGGGGCCCGGGGACGCTTCTGCCTCTCGGCCCCTTGCCGATGGTTGTTTTTCTCCGAGTTCGATGGTCGTTTTTCTCCGAGTTTGATCAGGCAGACTTCCATAAGGTCTGGCCATGCTGAGAGGGGGAAGGCATCCCAGGGCCCGACCGCCAGGGGCCCCCAGGGGCCCGGGGATGCTCCTGCCTCTCAGCCCCTTGCTGATGGTCCTTTTTCTCAGAGTTTGATCAGGCACAGACCTCCGAGTTTGATCAGGCACAGACCTCCGTGAGGTCCGGCCATGCTGAGAGGGGGAAGGCGTCCCGGGGCCCGCCCGCCAGGGGCCCCCAGGGGCCCGGGGACGCTTCTGCCTCTCGGCCCCTTGCAGATGGTTGTTTTTCTCCGAGTTCGATGGTCGTTTTTCTACGAGTTTGATCAGGCAGACTTCT